>NW_020454860.1:280693-296865 GCF_003342845.1 Nothoprocta perdicaria
CTGCTCTCCAGCAGGTCCACCCCTAATCTGTACTGGTGTCCAGGGTTATTCCTCCCCAAGTGCAGGACCCTGCACTTGCCCCCGTTGAACCTCATGAGATTTCTCACCGCCCAGTCCTCCAGTCTGTCCAGGTCCCTCTGGATGGCAGCACAGCCCTCAGGGCTATCAGCTACTCTTCCCAGTTTGGTATCATCGGCAAACTTGCTGAGGGAGCACTCCAGCCCTTCATCCAGGTCGTTAATGAACAAGTCGAACCGAACAAGGACCGGACCGAGAACTGACCCCTGGGGGACACCACTAAGTACAGGCCTCCAGCTGGACTCCGCACCATTGACAACCACTCTCTGCACCCTGCCATCGAGCCAATTCCTAATCCACCTCCCCATCCACWCATCTATCCCACACCTTCGGAGCTTGCCCAGGAGGATGCTCTGTCATAGTATATGACAGAGTAATATGTAAGAGTAATATGTAATAGTATATGACAGAGTAATATGTAACAATGAACTGTAAAAATCCAAACTGACCTTTGGCTAGAATAAGAAGAGTTATTTGGAGAGATTGTGTGTGTGTTTCAAATCCCTTTTCCCTGTTGAGCTCAGTGGTTACAGCCAAATCCAAGGTGATTTTAACCAAGTCATTGTTAAACTTGGTTAACTTGGTTAGCCAAGTCTTTAACCAAGTCACTCCAAGGTGACTTTTAACCAGCAAATTCTGTTCAAATGAAGGTAAAGCATAAAGCTGCTGATGGAGCAGCTTTAAAATTCAGAAGCCACTGAGGTTTTTTACTCTGTAGTGTCTTCTTTTGCATAATTAAACAATACAAAATGAAGGGTAGGAGAAATTTTAGTATTTCCTATAATCTGAGCAGAGATTCCTAATCTTACGAGAATGTCACCAAGAGTTAATTTCAAATTAAGTTGGAAAACTGGCTAGGTAAAGATTGTCATCCCCATTTTACAGACGTGTAAACCACATCAGAGACTGCATCGTTGCCTGTTCTATTCCATACCATTTTTCCAGGCTGATTTTCAGAAACATTGAAGAGCAGCATCATCAGCTACAGTTAGTATTAACACTGTTATCAGCGTTACACTTAGCAGTCCCACAATTTCAGAACTGCATTCTGGATATGCCTGAGCTTGGATCCCGAAGCAAGTTTATATTATCCAGTAATCCGAAGTGCTGAGTACCTGCCCTGTGGAGGTGTTGAGTATTGGGTGCTACTGAAACCAGGAATTAAGATGTCTCAAAGGAGGCCCCCCAAATTTGAACTCCTAAAATGAGTGAACATGTTTTTTGGGGGAAAAAAAAAAAAAAAGATATGAAATGATTTACACTGGGATGTCCTGTAATTAAGGGTAAAGAAAACTGTCACTCCTTACATTGCGATTATGCTCCTTCCGTTGCGATTGCACCAGTTCCCTTTCACCGTATTTAGTGGTGCTGACCAAAACTAGAATTTTGTCATTAGAATCACATAGAAAGAATCCAAATATCCCACAGAAGCAGCAGCTTCCAGTTTGTTTATTTTGCTTTGCAGTCATTTTGCCCTCCTTCCTGAGAGACRGGGCAAGGTGTGAAGAGGCCTCTCATGTAGCTGCAGAGAAAGTCACAGAGGTGCACAGACTCTTACGGGAATTACTGATAGAGTGGGGCCTTGCTTCATGTGACTACAGAGGCTTCCTTTGCAGTAACAGTGGGCTCGGGACCAGAGGCTTCTGCAGGGAAAGGTGGCAGGAGGAATATTCTTTTCCGGTGATGTRCTTTAAACTCTTCCATATTTTGCTGAGAAGCGAAGTGGCAGATAAGGATCGAGGCAGCACCACGTTAGAGGGCTACACAAGTTGCAGGCTGGGCTGTTCTCAACCAGCGCGCGAGGCCGGGGCAGGCAGCGCCGCTGCGGCAGAGATGCTCCGCGTGGGGCTGCTCCATGCGCCCACGTTCATGTTGCATTGTGTCGTGCCTTGGCSGTGACCTTGTGTGCAGCTTCCGCTGTGTAAAGAACTTTGACAGCTTCARCGTCAGGGTTGACTTCATGTGTACAGTCCTTGAGCGTTTTTCAAGTGTTTTCAGGTAATTTTCTTTGATTTCACCACCTGTTTGGGATGGTCTGCTATGAAGCCGTTTGGCTCCAAAGGAAGCTTTGCCCRCTGTCCGTAGCAGGAACATGTCTTTGCAGCAGTGCAGAACAGCACCAAGACCTACCAGCAGCACTGCTGCCGTGTTTGCAAACAGGCCTTCCACCACACCATCGTGGTGGCCTCCGTTTCCTCACCATAAGGCTACTTCTTTCCTTCAAATCAAAGAAAAMCTGCAGGCTTTCAATCAAATGCTTCTGCGCAAAAGAAAGAATCTGCACGTGACATATTACATATTACTGAGGCTTTACTGCAGCTGTCTGTTAACTACCTGGATGCCGTTTCTCTGCACGTGCCGAGTTTGTGACCGTTGGCATTTAAAATTCTTCTTTAATCAGGCAGTTGAACTGATGTCTCCTAGAGCATCTCCACCGCCCTGTCACTTCACAGGCTCTCAGCTTTCCCCAAACATCTGTTGTTCGTGGCCAGGAGGAGAAGGAAAACATTTTTAATTTTTATTTTTCCCTTCTCCTTAGCTAGGAATGCTTTCGGCAAGGCTCAGCACAAGCTACTAAGCCACTTTCAAGAATGACAGCAAATACATTTTCCATTATTAAAGCGAAAAAGTGTGCAGTGTTTGTGAGCAGCTGCTCTGCTGTGCTGGGCGTGGGTAGGACGTTGAAGTCTGGCGGGAAAGTTGCCAGGAAGGGCTTTGAGCCTCTGAATGTGCTTAGAAACAAATATTTTTGTTTTCTTTTTTCTTTTTCTTTTTTGAAAAAAGGGGCGAGGGGAGCGTGAACAGAAGGGTAAACTGAACAGATTGTTTTCCCCATAAGCAAAATACTGGTGAATTAGCGGGTTTCTGAGTCTTCATAGGTTCTGTTTTTGAAGCCATGTACCTCTCTTTGGAAGACTGATTTTCTTGGACTCCAGAATTTTAATCTCAAGAGGCATCTTTGTTGAAGGAATTTAATATTAGATTTATAGGGCTTGTTTGCAGGGGGAGATGGACCAGCAGAGCTGCAGTGGAAGCGCTTTACTTCAGTGTAACTCCCCCATGTGGACACTGTACTCTCGAATCAAACTGGCTTCATTTGGCAGTAATTATTCTCACTAATTATTCCCGAAGAGAGTGTCCACAGGAGGGAGTTCTGCAGGAGCAGCTGTAGCAGAACAACTCTGCTCATCATGTGCAGGGAGGGCTTGTGCAAGGATRGCACAAGATCTGCAAGGGTCAAGATGCGGTAGGAAGAGGCAGCCCCGCTCGTGTTGCCAGACGGGTCTGCTGGCAGTAGCTCTTGCTCCTGTGCAAGGAACTGGAACCATAGCTGCCACAGAGCTCTGGGGAACAGCAGCATTTGTGCCTTGAGAGACCGTCTTTGTTCTCCAAATAACTCAGGAAATTCAATTAGAAAATCCAGTTGTCTGCTGTTCCACCCCTCAGACCTCCATTTCTACCCTCTAAATTGAGTTTACACCCTTTTGGACATGTAATTTGGGGGAGAAAAGTGAGCTTTGGGTTTTTTCTTTTTCTTTTTCTTTATTGTTTTCCCTGATCTGCTGGTATTTGTCAGCTCACTGACCCTTCCTCCTCTCATTAGCTCTTAGTTGAAGAAAACCTTCCTTGAAAGATCAGTTTACTCCAGCCACCATAAGGTCGCCCTTTGCCACTAGGAGGGCAACAGGACGTCTGCTGCTTTGGCTCTTTTCTTCCCCCAAAAGGATAAACAGCTGTTTGATGATGCTGGATACTCTCTCTTTTCCAAAAGATACTCAGATGTTGTTGATAGCTTCCTATGGTGCAAATGGGTGAAAAAAAACCCACAAGATGGTAAATAAAGTTATAACTTCTTCTGCAAAACCTGCAAGTGCAAGTTATATTTTGCAACTCTGCTGAAGTCCTAAGGAAGGGAGGTTCTGTGCAGGTTTTTGCTGGCTGTTCTGTGAAGGTGAAAGAGCAGCATGTTGCAGCTCCGCCTCTGCTGATGAATCAGTCGGTGGCTTTAGTGAAATCACTTATGTGCCACCATTTCCTTGTTCTAAAACCACCCGGCACTCAGACTTGCTACGAGGTGGAACTGCACAGTTGTCCCAGCAGGTAACAGAGCCCCTGTCACTGCAAGTGACCGAGGGAATGGCCCCCATCAGCAGCACCATCAGCAGCACACAGCCAACATACAAAATGAATTCAGAGCTGTTTTCAGCTTGGATTGGAGGTAATACAGACAGCAAGTGCATGAACACAGTTCTCCCACTGCACAGTGGCTGYTTGTATTCCAGCTGGGCTGAACGGAAACATCTCTCGGAGTGACACAGATGAACGGTGCAGCCATGGTGAGGATAGTTCATAAAATTGTCTTGGCTGCAAGGGGCAAAAGRCAGAAAGCAGAGTGGGAATTAAGGAGGGGACTGAAGAGGATTTGTGATTGGGAGAATCAAGTGGTCAAAAGGGTTTTTTTTTCTTTTCTCTAATGTAAGATACTTCCACTTTGCCGTGAGTTAAGTACGTGCATTTTTGCTGAAAAGTGGCCCCTGTACTACCCACATTGCAATGTTAGCAAAGCTCTTTGCTCCACTATAGGTGCACGGTGGGTGCTTCTGTCAGGAAGGCATTTTCCAAAAGTTCATCATGGCAGCAAATTTTGCTGCTGCTCTTCAAGATAGTCTCTCTTGCATGTATTTAAAAAGTACTAAAAATTACCTCACTAGAAGGGGCTCAGGTGGAGAACAGAAATCTCTTAAGCTAGACCAGAGAGTGCTGATCTGCAACAACCGAGGCTTTGAGCATTGGAAACCTTTAAACTCCTTTTTTTTCTAATCTAGTGYAGTGCCTCTGTGGGAAGCAAACTCCTAAATCTGCCCTTAACTCAGACAAGTTGTCCCGAGGCATGGAAGAGATTTTTGTAAAGAAAGATGACAGACGGATCCATCTCTCTGTGCCCCAGTTACGCAGCTAATGGCTTTTGAAATTCCTTGTCCACGTGTCCGCTGGTAGGATATGTTGCAGCCGGTGGAAAATTGCCTCTGCAGCAGGAGCAGAGCAGAAAGTTGTCTCTGTGCCCCTTCCCGAGTGTCCTCATTTCTCCGCTGATTGGTAGAGAAGGGAAGTGCAGGGAAGGCCACTGAAATGGGTCGCTCACGGCCTTGCTGCCTGCCTGGTGTTTCTAACACCTCGCGTTGCGACGCTGTGAAGATTTCCCAGCGGGAATATTTGCTGGAGGTTTCCTAGTTGGTAACTGTACCTGGCAAACCTAGTTTAACATTGCTCTTCATTACAGTGAGAGACAGGGTGTTCATTAAAAACAAGACTGTTTCATGTCAGTTAAAATAACAAGAGTTTGAAGAGCGCTGCAGGTGGCCAGGGCAGCCTCCGAGGCCCTGTCCCACAGACCTGGACTGCAGTAGCAGCGAACCCTGTTCAAAGGTGTCAAACACTAATAAGGGCAAAACGGCACTGCCGTCATCTGCGTCTGCTCGGACACACGTCCAKCCTGGAAGCGGCTCACGTGAGCTCCCACTTCCCGACCTCCGCAGCTTTCCTAAATATCCCCAGCCCCAGTGATAGCCGAGGACATGTGATTGAATAGCTMTAAATCAGTTTGCAACTTTGCCCACTTGAGAGCTTCACTCTGAAGCTGCTTGTGGAGGGTTGCACGATCTGATCAGGGAGGTTCTTCTATCCTCTTAGCCTGGCATGTGAAGCTGTTTCTTGAAGAATTTAAAGCATGTAATCAAAGCTCTGTGTTTTGTTTTGTATTTTTCTTGAAACAGGACTAATATGGAAATTTAAAGATCTAAGTGGTCCCTTCTGAAAGTTCCTAGCATTGCTATCAGTATCATTCCTTTTTATAAACAGAACTGTTACAGTTCTAAGAAATAAAGTATTCAAAGAATGCACTCATAAAAGATTACACATACAATGGAATTTTTCAGCCTCAATGGGAACAGAAGGCTTTGTAAGATGCGTTTGGGCGCAGTGAACATAGCGCTCCTGGAAGCCGTTTTCAAGCCGTTCCTGGTCACCCCTTGACCAAGGGTCTGTCCGCAGGGCAGGTCTGCCACGGAGGTAGGAGGTGTCGCTTTCTGCCCGGCRTGTTGAGGACCAGGGGGCAGGGCTGGTGTGGGGTGTGAAACAGAGCCTTGCTGGGGGCAAGGCCCGGGAGAGGCATGGAGACAGGCCCGTGGCAGCGGGGAGGCCTCAGAGATTTATTCCCCCATTTAAAGGCTTGGCCGTTTYATTGTAGGAGTCGACATCTGTGCTGAGTTTGTGCTCAGTACGTTGCATTAAGTGGCCCTGCTTTGGGGCCTGAGCAAGGGACAGACCTCACAGGGAGGCACTTAGGTGATGGCTCCCACCCGTCCYGCTTTCATCCTCCAGCTTTCCTATCCCGTTTCTCTTGTCCCGTAACTCCTCTGATCACTCCTGTTGCTTGGGTCTGCTTGGTTTTATGGGGATGTGACCGGTGCCTCTGTMCCTACTCAGAGTTTCCAATGAAAGAGGAGGCTGGGGGCATCTTCAGCTGCRTCCTCCTGTCACATTCATCATCTGTTGGGTGGCCAGGAGCCTTCCAGGCTGTGCTTTGCTCCAGCAGGTACCTTCCACAGCTCTGAGGCCAAATGAGACCAATGAACAACAGAAAATAGAAAGACATGAAGTACATTCAGTAGCTCTTATTTCAAGTAAAGGTTTAGATCGACTGTTGCACAATAGTTACCCAGAACTACACGGAGCTGAATATCTCTGGTATGAATTTATCTTTGGAATTTCCACTGGTTGTAGCGTTTGTTATATAGTCATTTCAGCAAGGATAAGTCACTAGAAAATATGCCGCTGGGAAGTATCGCATCCATTTAGACCTTTCCTGGGTCTTTTTTTGTTGTTGGGTTGTTTTTTTTTTTTCTTTTCTTTATCTGCTACTGCATCTGGTGAGCACATTCAGGCCGGGGAGCCTAAAAAAGTAAAAACAGAGAGCAAGTGAGCAGTTGCTGGAATATTACAAGCTGCTGTGTCACAAGAGTGGGCAGGGAGAGCGCTCCGCTCTCCAGGGCTGACACTGCAGCAGGAAAACTTGGCACTCGGCACGGATCGGCTCACTGAGGCCGTGGCCTTRAGGTAAACACATAGAAGCAACAAGTGCTGACGGCCACGCGCATCTCCTCACGTAACTTCCATGTCGTTCTTAGGTCCTGGGCTGCTTAAAATATGGCGTTAAGGAAATCTCTCGTGAAATGTATGTATCCTTTGGAAACTTCTGGTTCACATGGGCTTGTGTTTTTGTAGATCGAAGAGCTACGATACATTTTAAAACCTTTTTTTTTTTTTTTTTTTTTTTTTTTTAAAACTGACAATCCCAATTAGGCTATAAAACAGATTATTATCGAATTACACTTTATAAATGCCAGTTGGACTGAAGCAACGAGCACCTTCTGTACGCTAGAAAGACAGGAGCTATTTCATTTCAGAGCCTTGGAAAAAGCAAAGCCAGGTTCCTGTGCGGTCCTGCGCACCGTGTCTCCCAAAGAGTTGGCTCATCTGTACAGCTCCTTTCAGTCCTCAGTGTATCATTGGTATTTGCCATTTCCAGCSTCTCCTTGCCCACTCTTCCCAGGGCCTGTCCAGGGCAAGGTTTACTCATAGGATCTGCTCATTTCTGTCCAGAATATGGTGAASAGCCTGATTCCCAGCTGCGCTTAAGTCGGCTCCATCAATAAGCTCAGCGAAAAGGAACATGAATCCCGACAGTTCAGGTCTTCCTAATGTGACTGTGCTGCACTGAAAGCTGCATTACCCAGTGCAGTCACTGGAGCCCGGGGATGCTGTGGAGTCTCCGTCTCTGGATATCTTCACAACCCACCTGGATGCTGCCCTGTGCCCCGTGCTCTGGGTGTCCCTGCTGGAGCAGGGGGTTGGACTAGATGATCTCCAGAGGTCTCATTGAACCTCAACCACTCTGCGATTCTGTGTGATTCTGCGTGAGTTCCTGCGGCGCTCACAAGTGCAGTCCATTGATCAAGGGCTGCTCTCCTCCTTCCCACCTCCACCCCAGTGCCAGCAGCTCTTTCAGTCTGTCCGTGCCTGTCCACACTGCAGGTGTGAACGCGCCAGCCTCGAGGTCTACCCATTCCAGCGGAGCGCGTTACAAACAGGAGGGGGTTCCCCTGGGAAGCAGCAAGACCTGCTGACGTCTTTTCACTCCACATTGGCTGCAGCCCCACTTGCTGCTTGGTGAGGAGCTCACGGAGCCCGGGGGAGCCTGCGGAGGCCCCTCTGGAGCTCTGGGAGGTGCCCAGTGCTAACGTCCCCGCGCGCACGGAGATGGCRTGCGTCACAACGCACCAGCACCGTGTTTTGGAGTGGGGAAGGAAGGGTACTGAGGCAGCCTAGAAGGAGAATGCCCCGGAGTTTCTCACAGATCCCCAGACGCTGGCACTGCTCCAGAGTTAATTAATTAATTAATTAATAATGACTAAAACCGTCGCCACCCGGCAGGTGGCGCCCGCGAGCCGGGGCCGCGCGGGSCCCGCGTGAAGAGCCGCGCGTGGCGCCGCGTGGACGGCGAGCCGCGCGCGAGACCCGCGGGGACAGCGAACAGTGCGTGACGCCGCGTGGACAACAAACAATGCGTAACACCACATGAGCAACAATGCCCGAGGCCCGCGTGGACAACAGCGCGTGACGTCGCATGAGCCACAGCATGTGTCGCCAGCCACGTGCTGACGGCTGCGCGTGGGGCGCAGCGCACACTGTGGGGTTTGTGCCTCGCGCTTAGGGAAAAAGCTGGTTTCTCTTCGCGCTCTGGAGCAGTGGCCCAGTGGGAGGCTGACTCTGGTGCAGGGTTCGAGCCCCGGCCTTGGTCTGCGCTGGTTTTGCCAACACGCTGCTGGATTTCTCAGAAGAGCCTGAACCTCCCAGAAGTGCCTGAGATGCTCCAGGGACAAAAGAAGGCAGTTTTGCAGCCTCTGCATCCTAATTGTAAATGCGAAGGCTAGCACAGATAGTGATATGGGTATAGTGCAATGTCTAGTGCAGCCTCCAATGAGTTAGATTATTCCCCATTCCGTGTCTTCAAAGTGCCCTGCTTTTCAGAGGTTCCTTTCCTGTAACCTGTTCGCAGGTGGGCAGCTTGTCAGTGCTTTGTAGAATTAGCTTGTGTCCTTACTCTACAAGTTACGCAAGCTCTTATGCTAGACTGGCGGCTTCAACAAATCCCTGGGAAGCTGTCAGGCCCTGCGGGACGTCAAGGAAGTCGCTTCTCTCTGCCTCGTGCTTGGCTCAGCCATAAACGGGGTCGATCGCGTTTTTCTGTGGGAACGGTTGAGCCTTGAAGGTGAAAAGTGCAAGCRAAAGTTCTCATCTTGGGGCATAGGGGGTTGCTTTTATGCTGCCTGGAGAAATAAAATGAAAACTCCACCCTTTTGTGGTGACTGCTGCTTTTTCTCTGAAGTTTTTGGAACAGAACTGAAGTATTTCACATGCACAGAAATCTACCCAAAGGCTCTCCAAGCTTTTAAAGTGTCAGATGGACCAAGCTCGCTGTGTGCAAGATTCCAAAAGCGCTTGGAAAAAATCATATTTTCCTTCCACTGGCAACTCTGAAATTTCATATCCGTGCATAAAAATGTTTATCACACATTAAAATTATTAGCCCATGGCCTTATAAATAAGATTTACTTCCTCTCACTATGTGAAAAAGAAAGGGCATTAAGTTTATTTATACGCACTGACTTTTACTGCTGGGTCTTTCAGCTTCAACGCTGTTATCAAATCCTTTATTCAAAATACCACATAAGAACACGAGTGATCACGATCGAATATTTGCCTAGCACAAAATCAAGAATGGTGGGTTATGCAGACCCTTGTTGTTGCTGCAGGGTTTTCTGATAAAAAGAAGGGCAGTGATGATAGCTTTCAGGTCAAACACAGTTACTTCTGTTACTTGTTGCCTTTCGTGTTTCACGTGCTTATAACTTGCTCTGCTTTCAGGCTGAGTTATTATGTTCCTGCTTACAGACAAGTGACAAATTTATCGGGAAGCTTTCAGCAGAACATACCCACCCTTTCTAAGTATCCTCCTTGCCAAGTATTAAAAACCGCAGCCGCAGTGAAGAACACTTCCACTGTTCCTACCAAAACATAAATGCACATGAGTCTATCTTAAAAACAGCTTAGCTACATCTGTTATGACTTGCCTTTTTTTTTTTTTTTTTTTTTTTTTTTTTTTTTTTTGCAGGGCTTATTGAGCCATAAAACTCTGAAGAATAGGTGTTAAACTTATAAACACTGGCCTAGATTTTTCAGTACTTTGTCATTTGCAAGCAATGTCAAGAACTTATGAAATACTGTGTTTTAGTAGCATTTCTGTACATATTTTACCTGGGCATGAATGGCAAATAGGAAAGGAGGAGAAGGAAATATATCTCATTTTTTCACATATTCCGAGTCCTGCATGTGTTTGCTGTTAGCCTTCCTTACCTAATATTTAATTTTTTTGGTTTGTTTGTTTTCCGGAATGCAGAGAGCTGTTTTTGTGTAATTTAAAGCTTACAGATTCTTTAAAACTCGGCCATGCTTTCGCACACGCGTTAGGAAACTCGTGAATTTTGATACTGCCGATGATGCACTCAGTTAGGTGGTACATAAGAAGGAGCAGATGTTTTTGGACAAATGCTCTTGAATCCTCTTTCCCGGTTGGTTACCGCCCAGCTATCCGAATATTTCCGTAACATCAGTATCAGGCAGAGGAACGTTAAAGCATCCCCTCGTGCTGCTTATCACAGCCATTTCCCAAGGGGGAAAACTGGAGTTGGGGAAAGTCGCAAGGTGCTCCGGGTGAGGAGACAGGCAGCCTCTGGAACAGGATGCAGCTCCAGGCTAAGCACAGCTTTAGCACCCGTATGTCGGCTGTTTCCTTCCCTCCAGGCAAAGTGAAGTCAGTCTCTGCTTTTTTACTTGCAAATGGAAAGAAAAACACCAACTGAAAGGTAGTAACAATTGTTTCGTATAAAATTCTCCCCTTCTTTATCAGCCCTTTATTTGCAGACTGTAGGGAGATGCCTATGGGAAACACCATAGTTAAGTTGTAAGCTAACACATTATATAAGGCAAAATTCAAGCGCAGCAAGGTTCAGTGCAGTCCATGTATTTTTTCATATGTGCCTCCATCCTTAAATTTCAAAGAAATACACATTCGAGCCAAATTTGGAGAAATTTATTTGGAGTTTTTGAGCTGAGGAACTTACTTAACCTTTGCAGCCATTTGGAAGGCCGCGCTCTTGAAAGGTTGCGCTTGCGAGGCCGTGATTAAAGCCGTTAATCATCGCTCCTCGCTCGTCCTCACGGAGAGCCCTCAGCCACCCCTAAAATCCCACAGAGGAATTAACTGCAGCACAAGGGGACGACTGTCCTGGGCAGCTGTCCTGTTCCCGAGCTGCCTCCTGCTCCAGTGTCTCCAGAGATCTTCCTTGGTGTCCCGTGCCTGCAGGCCAGCACAAAGTGCCCGTGGAAAGGGGGGCCAGGACGTGGCTCGGGGCCTGTCAGGCTGCTGCCTGTGAAATCAGCCGCCTCCTGAACGTGCTCAGGCCGACCGAGCGGCTCAGTGACAGGCTGGCTGTGGTGCGTGCCCTGGGAGAGCTGCCGGAGCCTGTCCCTGCTTCGCTCCGTTGTGCTGCATATGTAATTTCATAAATAAACATTTATTCGCAGAATGTAAATTTGGCTGAATCATTCTGCATATGTGAATCATTTATTCTTGAACGGGGTAGCACTCAAGTATTCGGTAACTTAAATATTATATAACCACTTCAAAACTTGTCCATTTGAAGGGAAAAAGAAAACACAATTTTCTTCTGGCCTCTTCCTTCATTTCCGTAGAAACCTTTTCAATTGCGAGCCCGCTTTGAAACACAAAAACAGCTCCATTTTATTCAACAGAGCTTCAGCCTGTGTTTATCAAAGGCACAGTAAAAAAAAAAAAAAAAAAGAAAGAAAGGCTAAAGGCTGCTTTTACTGCCCTTTGCTTCTGTTTCCTTTACGGCTATCACGGCTTTGAAAGAAGGACTCAAACAGTCAAATTCTGTTATGTCAGGTGCAGCATCAGAGCTGTTTACTAAATTCTTACCATTTACGACAGAGAAGCAAACCCCCTGGAAGCCAAGACGCTGCTGCCAGTGTTGCTGGGTCACCCTAGGAGCGTGAGTTTGAGTGTCCAGCCCCTTTGATACTGGCAGCAATATATGGGAACGTGAATACCTGGTTGTGTTCTCAGAGCGCGGGGTGAGTGTTCGTGCTCTGCGGACAGGCTGGACACAATGAGTGAGGAGCCTCCTGGATACACCGAGGTCTCCCCGAGCTGTGATTCGTGTCGGGGACAAACTTGGGACTGAGTGTAAGGAAGGAGGTCAGTCTGTTAAAGCGAGGGTAGACTTTAATTCTAATGACAAGAACAAATCGTAACACAGAGGAACAGGACATTAAAATCAGATCAAGTCTGTACATAACTCACTTTTCTAGGAGCCTGACTTTGCTCTTCTCAGGGATCCTAGCAGATCTACCTGCTAAGTTTTCATGTAACAGACTGATTTCTCAGTCTCACCATAATAATCTCTTTCCCTTTCTCTCAAAGGTACCTCTTGGAAAATTCTTGGATCCTTGGATTCCTGCTCTTCCTGCAGTGACTGCTTATCCCTTGGGAAAAAGAAAAGCCTCCAGTTTGTCTCTTGGGGCTTCTTTGCACAGAAAAACAAGGCATTTGCCTTGCCTCTCAAGTTCATGCTGAAAGGAGTTAATCCCACCTTCATTTTCATGCCTCTGTTTCCTAGTCCTAAAGCTAGTGCATTAATTTAATGCCTATATAGAGCCTACATACAATGTCACAATGATTAGGTCAATGCATTGGATTCAAGAATTATCACAGACAGCTCCAAGTCCTTAAAATACAAGCCTGAATCTTGAGATGCAGAAGAGATTTCATGCATCTGGGTCCTCTCTGAGTCCTCTGCCTAAGGACAATTTAGGCTATCCTATCACGTGCTACTTTTTTCAGTCCATAACACTAGAAAACTGGAATGAAACAGCTTCTTATGAGCTGAGCTTTACATCTGCTTATGGTACTGCTGGGCTCAGAAAAGCTCAGTAGGCCAGAAACATTTCTAATGTGGCTAGGCTCAATGATCCTGAAAATCGGATGTGGTTTGATCCAAAGTGGGAGATGTTAGCTTAATTTTCCATCTGCAGAAGAGCTCCACTGCTCTGTTTACATTACTGCTCGGARCCTGCTCAGCCTGAAAGCCCTTGGTGCGGCTCTTTGCAAGGGGGCAGCTCGCCCTCTCCCTTCACAGGCCGGCGYTCTGCACAGCTCTCAGGGCTGCAGGTGCCCTCTCTGTTCCCTTGCTGTGTTACCTTTACAAGCCCCAGTGCTCTGCCGGCTGGTCATCCCGGCCAAAACGTTTGAGATGTGGCTCCCAGCAGGGCCGTTCGGCAGCAAAGGGCTGAATGYGAAACATGTGCGGCGCCTGCTCCGTGTTACGCAAGCTCTGCTTCCTGCCTCGCCGCTGCCCAGCTGCGCTTGCGCTGCAGCTCCCACTTAATGAAAATGTCCAGCCAAAAGTTAAATTGCCCCTTGTCAACCTAGGGCTTTGAAGATGGGCTTTAGAAACACCCTGGAGTCCTTCTTTGCTGCATTACTAGTTTTGCTGCATCATTCYTGGAGCCTGATTCAGTTTCGTGTGATCTACCTTAGGAAGCAGGAGTAGRTGAGGGATAGGAAGACATTATTAGTTTTTCCATTATGTAAATTCCTTTTTATACATATACAAATTCCTTTTATATAGCGCTTATTTCCCCCAAATGATCCAGCCTGTGTTCCTGAAAAAATACAGTATGCTATGACAATGCTTACCATGTAAAGGGGGAGTTGGTGTGTGCATGTATAGAGGAAAAAGAGCGGGCATGCAAGAAAAGTGTATTGTGTAAAAGAATACTGATGTCAGTATCCTAATTCTGAAAACTGGCCACTACCCAGCAGAAATTTGAGCCTTTCCAGAGGCAAATGTGTCAAAAAAATTATTTATGTCATTGTCAGCAAGGTTATTTATGTGTCTCAAAAGGTAGGGAGAGATTCATGACAGACAGATGAAGGCTGAAAGCTCTGCCGGGTGTGAGGGGCAGAGGTGTTTGGGACATGGCATCAGGGTGCCCGAATCCTGGTGCCTGGGGCAGGCCTGCACTGAGCCTCCCACCCTTCCATTCCTTTGGGAGAGGCTGCGTCGGGAAAGTGGGAGCCTGTCCAGCTGCCCCCTTAGCAGGTGCCAGACTCCTCCTGCAGCCCAGGGAGGGCTCGAGCTGAGCCTTTGCCTAAGCCTTTGCCTAAGGAAGGGGGAGCAAAGCTGTGCTGCAATGAGGGAGAGGCCTCGGCCAAGGTGAAGAAGATAGAAGAGGCCATAGGAGAGGCCTCTCCTGTGAGGAAGTGAGGGATGATGGTAAAGAGAAAAATATCACAAGATTTTGGAGCCAAGAACACCAATGGCATCGACAGCATGACTGCCRAGAAGCGGAGAGAGACCCCCCTGCACAGACGTGGAATTCGGAACTGCCGACCTTGCTGCAGGCTGCRGGACCCCGGTGGGGTCATCTGCTTGTGCCTGAATGAGCCACCTCCAGTGCAGGAGCCTGTCTCGTTAGGTGTATTCATATAATCTTGGTATTTGCTAGTGAAGATGAAAGGAAGAAATATTTTATGAAACCGTGTCTACAGCAGAAGTCCGCAGCGAACTTGAGAGCTGTGCTGGCAGACACAGAGCTACAATTCTGTCACTGGCAATAYATTTTTTTCATACAGAAGCAAACAAGTGTGCTTACTCCGGAGTATTATCAACCTCCACCATTTTAAAGGTACTACATAATTCATAGTACAGATGCTGTTAAATCATTTCTGAGCTTTGCTGTGTCCCTGTTCTGAATTCACAGGTACAAGGCAAATCTTTCGTATTTTCCATTGTATCAGGTGGGGCAGACACTGTTAAAAACCAAAGCTTTCACTATACCTCCTGCCAATATCTCCGAATGCTGAATGAGCTAAATTTCATATTTAGGAGCCAAAATAAATATTTCTGCCACTTACTGCTCAGTACTAGTCTGATTCCACTCTAAGCTGCAGTAAAGATGTGCCTGGAAAAAGAAATCATTGGCTGACAAGTCATCTTGCAGAATATATTAGAGAGCTGGATGTATTCTGATCAGGGATAGAGTGTTTAAATAAGAATGGGTCACGAAGATTTCCGTAGCGTGTGTATGTAGATGTAGACATGCTGGGCAGGACTCCTATCAACCAGTGTGAGCTGTCTGAAATACAGACAAGCTGTCTATGCCCCTATACAGGCCCTGCCTTTAGTCAGAAGAGGAAGATTAGCACTTCCAGAAGGTCATTCATTCCACTTGCCTCCATGGGATCAGATGAGCAGTGTCTGTATCTCTTCATTGACTACAGAGGAAACCTATACGACCAGCCAAGTCTAGATGCCTAATTTTAAAGGTACTGCAATTATCTATGATATATCTACCTGGGCTTGTAAGTAAGTATAAGTACATAGGCAGTTTATAAGTTGGGATGTTACTAGTCATGCCTCAGACCTGTGCTAAATAACTGGTTAATCACATCATGACTATTTCAGAAAACATAATCTAGAAATGTTACAGTGATTTTATACATCTTTCTTTGAGTGACATACCTAAGAAATGCTGGGTCCATTGGTGGATGCAAACGCAGGTTGTCCAGGATTCTGAGAGACGGAAAAAAGTCTTTATGAAACAAAAAAGTAGCAACAACCAAAATGTTGAAAATTAGCATTGTATCAGTAATATATCACAATATGAAGATCATTTATGACTTTTCTAGAATGATAAAAAAAGTGTTTAATTCCACTTAAAGGAACTATGGTGGACTCGATTGTTTATGAAGTTAGGTGGTGGCAAAAGCTAAGCTGAACGGGCTGTATCTGTCAGACAGGGATTGCTGCCTACAGTACCTTACAGGTCTTTCTGTGCAATTTTATTTGTAGTTTTGTTTGACCCAAATTTATGGAAAGAAAAGGAAG
>NW_020454860.1:296915-518733 GCF_003342845.1 Nothoprocta perdicaria
GGAAGGAAGGAAGGAAGGAAGGAAGGAAGGAAGGAAGGAAGGAAGGAAGGAAGGAAGGAAGGAAGGAAGGAAGGAAGGAAGGAAGGAAGGAAGGATTTTGTTTGGGGTTGAGCGGTCAACAAGAGGTACTAGCCCAAAGGTGACAGAGCAGTAGGGATTATGAACATTTACAAAGAGGGCTCAGGGGCAAGATTTAAGGATAAAAAATAACATTGGACTAAGATACCCATAAACAGTTAGAAATTGAGGCAAGGACAGCAGTTTGAAAGAATGGCTATGGTCCCACCATGCTCACAGTGTCTCAAAGAGAGAGTGAGGCTTTGATTTTGGGTGTAAAATTTACTTACTGTCCTCGGTGGCTGATTTTTGGAAGGCAACTGGCAAGTCTGTCTAGATAAAGCGATCAACTGAGGGATGATGAGCCGAAACCAGCAATCCATGGCAAACCACCACCTGTGTAGAAACCATCACCCCTTTATAAATACAGGATTCAGAGACCACCAAGGGTCCAAAGATCAGGCCAGGGCCTGAGTTGGTTCTCACTCAGTGGTGAAGAGGAGGCAAATGCGGATTCACACACGGCAGCTAGGGAGAAGTTTCAAACCTGCAGAAAATGCCCTCACCTCAGTCTCCGTCTGTGGATTTAGGAGGGGACAACCTGGCTGTTTGGTAGGTGGTGATCTTGCCCTCCCTTGCTGCCCTTCCTCGAGTTTATCCAGACAAGTCCTGCTCATTAGTGGCTATTCAGCTGCCAAGGTTCATGTTTCATTATTTAGCCATCTTTGAATAATTGTGCTGGAAAATGTTTCTAACAATGGGCAAAATGTTCAGTACACTTCTCTCTCACACACATAACTCAGAAATGTCTCAGTAGGCTTTTTGTTTTGTTTTTCCAAAGGTTCCCAAAAAAAAAAAAGCCTTTGGTCAAATACCAAGCATGGAAGATTTTGGCCAGGAAGACTAATATTTTGCAAAGTTAAGGGATTATCACAGAAATTATTTGATAACCTATACTAAGACATTAATGCTGCCAACTACAACATTTCAATATCACAGGTGTTCTTGGTAGCACTACCCGTCTGTCCTTGCTTGTCCCATAATAAGACCCTGCTTTTCCTCACTCTTTAACTTTGTCAAACTTATTACAGTTTGGGCTGAAAATTTCCATGTCAGGTGTCTGCCCAAGGCTGATTATTTTGGAAAACTCAGTTCAGCCATTTCCAAAAATAAGACTAGAGGAAAATATGTTGGTTCTGACCATGTTTAAAAAGCTGTGGCAAACTTTTCYTTGAAAAGCTCTAGGACTCTAATGCCTAAAGGCAGAAATGTCACCTTTTCTGAGGTGCTGAGGCTGATTGCAGAGAGAGAAAGCTTCGTGTCAGCACTATCACTTGGTGTCCCACCTGACTCTGAGGACATTTGGTCAAATTTTAAACCTGTGAGAGATCACATTTTGCAAAAACTGTGAAAAGGCCTGCTAGAAATTAGCGGTTTAAAATTCCTTCAATGTCTCTCACAGAGGCCATTTTGCACCTTGGGTTTTGGTAAGACATTCCTTGCAGCTAGGAGTGTGTGCTGTGTCTGCTGTAGGCAAGGAAAACAAGCAGTGGGGTCCTCTTCGGGACAAGAGGAATAGAGGGGGATAAAAGGAGAGAACAGAACTGGCCAAGATTGTTTCTCGAGCAAGGGAGGCACTAGGGAAGGGGACATAGACCTGATGTCTGGCAGGGATGCGCAATACCAAAGCACAACTCCATGCTTTGGGGCAAGTCGAAATACAGGCAGTTCCATCTCTATGTGAGGAGGAACTTCTTCACTGTGAGCATGACAGAGCCCTGGAACAGGCTGCCCAGGGAGGCTGTGGAGTCTCCTTCTCTGGAGGTCTTCCAAACCCGCCTGGATGCCACGCTGTGTCCCATGCTCTGGGTGTCCCTGCTGGAGCAGAGGAGTTGGACTGGATGATCTCTAGAGGCCCCTTCCAACCTCAACCACTCTGTGATTCTGTGAAACAAGAATTAAGTAAGTTGCAGGGGAACAATCTGAACCAGAAGACCAGGATCTGACCAGGATCAGAGCCCTGAGGAATGACTTCTGGGAATGGACAAGYGAAGGAAGAAAATCTTTGCAGATCTGGTCCTAGACATAAGCAAAAACAAATTACTTGCTCTTTTGACCACGCCAGAACCTAGAAAAATTGAACCGACTTCTGAGGATGGTGAAAGAAGAGATGGGATTTGCAAAGCAAGATGTGCTTCTCCTAAATCTCCAGTCTTCCCACGTGCAAATCAGGTTATGAACTGTATTGTATAGTCAAGGACATGAAAAATGCCCTCACCTGAAGTATCTTGAAGRTCTTTCCCAACCATAATGACTCTGTGATTTTATCAAYGCTTCTCATGTAGTCTTTAACCTTGACATTCTTGGTTAGCCATTTCTTCTTTGGAGAGATGGTGAGTCTGGTTTGGGGGGAATTGGGGAGCAGAGGGATGATGCTTACATAGGAGATCAGGGTGCAGAACTGTTAAATTACTCCCTTTCGCTGCAGGTTACCTTTGGCCTGGCTTGGCTCTTCATTACTCTAGTTTTACGCCCATATTTTTCTGTGGCAGTAACACTAGTAAAGACCCAGAATTAAGCCTTGGCAAATCAGGAAGGAGAATTCTGAATGTGGCTAAAATTAATAACGTTTCTGAATATTTAACCTGCTGTTTTAGGAGTAAAACAGTATGTTTTTGTAAACATTTATCACCCTGACACTTGCTTTGCTGCCTCGGGGAGATTTGTTAAGTCCCGATCAAGAATGTAAGTGTCACTACTGTATGTCAACATCCATAAACGTTACTTTGATAGAAAAACAACACAGCRTTTATGTCCAAGAAAGGAGTGGAGTGCCTAAGTCGTTAGTGTCTGGCGTGAAACCCAATACTGTACATTCATCCCGAAATGCATCTGGTTCTGGCAGTACATTAGGCRATCACTATAGGCAGCAACCTAGACTTGGCATTAAAAGGTAAAATCCTACCCATAAATCTGGTGCACGCTGCCCTATTACACTGACACCGTTTGTGTCAACAAATGCRTAGCTGATGAAAGAGAGACAAACCTGGTGTGGGCTGCCAGCTTCATTGGTCGGGTTTGACATTCGGGTGGCTGGTGCATTTCTGAGCGCGGGCAAACTGAGGCCCAAGGGCATTTACTGCTGCGTAGGGCCCTGAGTGGCAGCGCCTGATGCTCCAGGGGTCTGGGAACAAAAGAAATGCAAGTAGTGGAGACCAAGCAGCTCTTTGGTGGCTTGTAATGYGGGAAAAAGAAACACGAACTCTTGTGGTGTGATATAAGACAGTCAATTAGTGCATATGGAGAATATTTCTCAAGTGGAAGCACCAGGAAGGAAGTGCACAGCTGGTCTCAAGTGGGTACCAGCGACACCTTTTCTGTCACACTGCCTGTTACTTAGTGTGTGGATATGTGTAAAASTACATCAGGAATGTGTTCAAAACCTCTAGAAGAGAAATATTTAGAAATGAAGCGAATGGCAGTGAAATTCAAATTCAGAATTAAATTGGTGTCAATACTCATCTGCATTTGAAGGAAGAGGATTTGAACCCACACATTTTGGAGGAAAAAAGAAGCCAAGCATGAAGTCCCTACACTCTGGGAGAGTTCAGATCTAGTTCCATACTATCTCTCTGTGTCCCAGACCTGTAATACTGTGCTCGTGTGCAAACATACACGCATGGCACACCAGGGTGAAAGGGAGATCCCTTTTTGTTATGCCAGAAGGAGCTGAGATAATTCAGGTGGAGTAGAAAGGAGCTCATATTTACAACTGCAAAATTAAGTGAAGAACATGATCCGTGGCTTYGAGAGTGTTAAAAGAAAATGAGGGCAGTCTCTTGAAAGTTTTCTCTTCTTTTATACTGTTGAAATTATATAACGTTTAATAATCCGTTCTTTATTTTCAGACTTATTTGTTAGGTCCAGGAATTATTATTCCTTCTTGGCAGCAGTAAATCCATCATTCTCTAATTTCCCCACCTTGGAAGTTGTATTTTTTATTTTATAGTTGGCATCATCCTCAAAAGAAAACAAACAAGCTGCTAGTCAGTGAAAGAAAGGAAAAGAAACATTAAAGAAAGGAAAAGAAAAAAATCTTCAAATCATGTTTAGCCGCATCTGGCCTTAGAAAAACATGGAAATGGGTGATCGAGTACATTTTCCAGGATGGGCTGCCTTTCAAGGGAAACAAAATCTGGATATTTCTATGTCTAGACCACAGAAGAAAAAATGCTTGAGTGCTAATTAACCCATCAAAAGCTCGAGTGGCGCTCGGCAGCGTGCGCAGCAGGTTAGCAGCCCTAACCCGCCGGCGGCAGCGTGCGAGCCGGGGCCCTGGGCCCTGCTCCTTGCTCTGCCCCTTGCTGCACGGTGGATTCGCCTGTGGCCGTAGCTCAGGTTCTCACAGCCTCATTTGCCCTCCCATGCAGCRGGGCTGCCACGTTGCTCTTCCCCCGAGAGGCCCCTGGAAGTGAGAGGTGAAAAACACCGGGCGACGGGGCTGAGTTTTGCTCTCCTACATGGCGAATAATTCACCTGGCCATTGCCTACRCAGAAACCTCTCTGTGATGCTGGATTCCTGCTGTAGGAGGATGTTAGCCAGTCACTTGGGAAGCTCTCCTTTTAGGGAGTGCTGTGCGGCTGTAATGGGGTATATATCTGAAAATAGTATATTCCATACTGCTCTCACAGTGCAAGAGGTCAGTGAGAAAAAATATACAGTTGTTTCCAAGGGAGGTTTAGAAGACTGAATTGATACCAGCCTCTCAGAAACTTACTAATTCTGCTTTAGGCCTATTTAGGGGGAATGACTAAAACGTAAATATATCCTTAAAAATCGCTGCGCTGCTGATGAAAATAAAAGCGGTATTTCACCCAGACAGGTGCTGTCTTTGATTCTTCCCACACTTTTCAGCCCATCCCTGAAACACCTGCACTTCCCGACAGTCCTGCTGGTTGTGAAGAGAGAGTGGAAATCATTCCCAGATGACTGAGTTAAGCAAATACCCGCTGGAAGACAGCAAGAAACCACAGTAACTGTATCAAAGAGGAATAAAATCCTGGTCTACCTGGATTTGGACAAGAAAGAGATCATCTCATATCTGCTTTTTTACCTCCGTCTTGCTTGTCAGCCCCTGCTCTCGCCTTGGCAGCCCCCCCCACCGCTCTGGTGCTGCCGCTGCCAGCTCGGGGCTGTCGCTATTAATTAGACTGTCTGCATTACTCCTTTTCCATCAGGAAATATATGTTCCTCACCTGTTTACAGGCCACTTTTTCCCAAGGTCGGCCTCAGCTTTCACAAAATGCGGGGATTTCAGAAACTGCTGGGGAGGGAAGAGGAGTTCATGAAATGTCTTCAGTGATGGCTAAGAGGAGCTCTCCAGGATCATGCAGATCTCCTTTGACTGGAATTTAGCATTTCTTCTAGATTTCTGGACACAATGCTAATAAATTAGCCCCATGTGTTCTTTAGGAGCTAGTTGATGTTCAGATTAAGTCACCCATCAATTGGTAGCATGATAAGTGCCCCAACAAAACTTTCTGATCAGAATCGGGCTGAGATGTTCTGGGGAGAACAGCAGCTTAGATTCTTAAGCAAGTGAACAAATAGCAGTGTATTCAAGCTAGCAGACCTGCCTGCTGGGATCACCACCATCCTTCTTGCAGGTTCTTTACTCTGTATTGCCTCTTTTTTATTTCCCTCTGTCTCTCTTCAGCTTCCTAAAGTGTATTTACACTTTACACAACATTTAAATCTGTTTTCTCATTCTGGATCTTATCTCTCTTTCCTTGCACCCATCTCCGTAATAAGATCACAGGATCATACAGAGTAGCTGAGATTGGAAGGGACTTCTCTCCAGAGGTCACTAGATATGCCCTGGTTGAAAGCAGGATGAACCAGAACAGGGTGTTTGGGGCCACATCCAGGTAGATTTCGAGGTGTCTCTAAGGATGGAGACTCCTCAACCTCTCTTGGAAACCTGTTCCAATGGTTGACTCTCCTCACAGTAAAACATTTTGTTATGTTAAAGTGGGATTTCTGTTTGTGTCTGTTGCCAACTGTCCCATCACTGGGCACCACAGAGAAGAGTCTGTCTCCATCTTCTTTATTCCATCCCATTAGGTTTTTCTATACATTGAAGAGCTTTGCTCTTTCCTTGGAAAGATCCTCTTGGGCACTCCCTCACGGGCTTATCATATCAGCTGCTATGCTATGAAAGGGTAAAAGCTCTAAGAGATACCTGCTGTCTACCAGATAAGACTGTCTCAGGTGCAAGAGTGTCTGAGGTGAGAAGGGCCCCAAGGCCTGCAGAGGAGAAGAGTCAGGGCAGGACCATTGGCTGGACGGGAGTTGGCACACACAGGAATTTGCTCCTCTAGCTCTGTCAGTGGTGACAGGGAGTGGAACTCAGTCATCAGCTCAGGATGGGCTTGAGGCTGGAGAAAGGAGAGCAGTGCCAGAAGAAAGTCTTCCCTGGAGAAAAGAAGCTCCAGAGCAGAAGGGGAGCAGCTTAGAGGGGAATCGGGTCAGGCCTCTGCAGAGAGAAGAGCATGGACTGTTGTTTACACGGCGAAGGTTAGAACAGCTATCTGCATAGTGGCAGAAATCTGGAGTTTGTTTGGAAAAGCAGAGGGAGAATAGTATCCAGGTCCTAGAAAATGCCCCTGTACTGACAGAAAGCTAAAGGGAGCTTGGATAACAGGATTTTTTTTACAAGGTTGCATTATGGATTGCTGGATGCATTGATACAAGGCAAACATCAAACTGCAAAGTTCAGGTCGAGCTTTACATCTGTTACCAAACCATGTTTAAGCATTCCATTTTCTCTCTCCAAACCAGTCGCCAGTCTTAAGATAGGAATATTACTTGCCCTTTCCAAACGTGTTTAAGTTCATAAGACTGAAACCTTAAATCATACCCTGCTAATACTCATGCCAGGAGTGTGAACGAAGTGTGAACTCCAGAGGAGACAGTAACAGGCGAGGTCAAGTCAACTGACCTTTCAAATCTGGTAAGCAGATTTTTAAAAACATGCTAAAATTCAATAATATGGAGGAAGGTTGTTTGAATTTGGACCTTTTTTTAATATTTCATTTAACTCCTGAGTCAAATGCAGCATGCCAGCATATTAAACTAAACCCAGATAAAGCCAGACTGTCAAATTAATGATGATTTATAGCCTGTGAGATTACAAAACTAAAATTAAAGAAAAAAAAGAGAGACTTTGAACAGTCCAGCTGTGAGTTCAGCTTTGGTCACTCAGGAAACTAACTTCTATCCTTATCATTCCAAAAGCATTTTCTTTTCTAAATGGGAAGCACTTAGCTTAGAATCTTGAATCTTAGAGATTCAAGTGTGTAATAAAATTGTTGGGTCCTTTTATTGAAAATAGAAATATCTTTTTATGGAGATAGTGTTCCACTGTTCCCTAAATATAGTACATATACATATATAGTACATATGTAATCACAATACAAACCCTCATAAAGTTGGGTTTTCCCTCGAATAACACTACTAACCTCAGCCCAGACTTCCTTATGTGAGGATTGTGCTAACAATTGATATTCTGCTCAATTAAAATTATTCAGTTAAATTAGAATTAAAAAGCAAGATTTAAACTGAATTTTTTATTCCTGTCCATGTAAATAAATGAACCTTTTTGTGAACCTGGGTACATTAAATGCTGACTTAGCATTTTGTCAGTTAACAAGAACAAGTAAGTGAAGATGAATGACTGGACTTAAGGACTGTGGATGAAACCAGTGAGGAGGCTTTAGGACTTAGATGTGAGAGAAGCATTCATCTCTTTGTCTGTTACTTTGCTTTTGGCAGAGCTGTCCCAGAATGCAGCGTTCTCTTCATGTGCAAAGGAAATGTTCTGTGTGCGGGAAAATAGAAATTTGCCAGTTTTAACTCTGAAGGAAAGAAAAGGAACAAAACAAAACTGGTTGGAATATTTTTTTCTTGGTAAATGCAAATCAGTTATTTGCTCAGTTCTACTCACTCTCTTTATATCACCTTATTGCAAGTAAGAAGATCCAACAACCGGTAACTGTAGGTAGTAGCTTCACTGCTATGGGCAGACAGCTGATATTTGATCTGGGGTCAATTTGAAGAAGTACATCATTCCCATAAAATCCTACCAACCTCGTATTTTCTTTTCTCTAAAACTGAAGTTATATAATTATGTAGAATCATTTCTATTCTGTTTAATGTGTCTGTCATTATTATAAAATGTGGTGCTGTGTTTATAAGAATATATTTCTTCTCTAAATACTTGAATATTAAGTGGTCAAAGTGAAGATAAGAGGACTATGAAAAAAAAAAGGAAGCATTTAATATGATGATGAAAAATACTTCCTTTCTTCCTGTCTATTTCCTTTTACATAGCAGTTCTGCCTGTAAACCTGTTTTAAGGACATGTTTCTGTAGGTTTATCATTTCCTGAAGGATGAAAGTACATCACAGGAGAATTTTGGAAAAGACTGAATAGAGACTACTTAAATAGTTTGTTAGGTGGAACTCCAATTTGGTGATTTCTACTAATTCCAGTGGAAGAGAACATCATCATATGTAGAAAAAAACAGATAGTATGTAGAAATATTTTGAATGTTTGTTTAAAGCAAATACTAAATTTTACTGCAGAAGTCGTGCTGCCTGCTGTAGTTTTCCACCACAATTCATACAAACCAAGAAATTTCTCAAGGACCCTGTTGCACGGTGTTGCGCTGTGTCAGCAAACCTTTGGCTTAAAGCTCTTGTCCAGGCCATTCAGGTGCCCACTTCCACAGGGCTCCATTTGGCAGGGCTCTCGGGTCAGGTTTTAGGAATTAAAGCACGTGGCTCAGGCAACTATCACAGTGAAGGGAACTGAATGCAAAGCAATAGGTATTTCTAATAGTTTGTAATCAAGATATAAGTCAACATCTGTTTGCTCGAACCCATGACATGGAAAGTCCGTATAACTGGTGAACAGACAAAAATTGCAAACCTCCTCAAGTTCATAGTACATGGTGAACAATTAAATTATCTGTATGGAAACAGTGTCTGGCTTCATCCATGCAAGCAGATAAAATTATGGTGGAAATACTCACTGTTTTAAAACTTGAGTCCCTAGAGCAGTCACTCTCACACATCCCTCGAATGAGGCGTTGTGGTCACTTTGTGAAGTGCTCAAGCTGGGTACTCAATTTCTGGGCACTCCAGAACTAACTAATAGCTGCACTTCGCCCATTTTTTCCTGAGTGCTACTTTCTGATTTAAGTTTTATTTGTAGTCCATCGTTGTACTGTATGTGTCCTGTAAGTCACATTAACATTAGTAATGAGGATGCCTGTCATTTATCTCTTGAGGATCAAAACCCGTCAAGGAGTGTGGTTTTGTTTTTCCACTTTCTTTGTTTTATAATGTTACTAATTTCCTCCCTGCCGTCTGGCAGAGGTTTAGAGCTTGATAGGATGTGCCCTAATGAAGCAACTTGAAGCCTTTGGTAGAGTGGTCCAGGCGTTTTGCATCTCCCCGTATGACATGCTGCTGTTTCTTGCTCTTGCCCTGCCAGTCACATACCCCTTCAGGATGTAACCAAGTGACATTTGCATGAGCAAAAACCTCTTTACATGGCCATGCCTGTGTAAAATCACCACGCTGGAGTCAAGGGCTGTCAAATGCTTAAGAAATGTGCAAATCCTATAGTGGGATTCGATTACATTAACTGCTTCACTGTTACGGATCTTTGCTTTTCTGTCTGAATGGCGATCTGTCCTTTTCTCCCTAGCTTTCTGGAGGTGAAGGGGAGAAAGACAACACACAGACAGACTCAAAGGATTGAAGTGAAAATGACTTTCTCAGTCCTCCTTATTTGCTCAAGGTCTGGGAAGGCACTTGCCTGGTGCTGGCATCATAATTCCTGAGGCATTCCCAGTGCCGTGTCATGGAATCAGCTGCATAAAGACAGTTGTCTCATTCCAAAGGAAATTTTAAGCAGCTGAATTTAGTTTCTGAATATAACATATAAAAGCAAAAATGCCCGCTGCTTGTAGAGAAATAAGGGTTGCGGAGCAAAATCCCAGATGGTTATTTATCACTCAGCACGATGAGTTATACATGAGTGGCTCGCGTGGGCATTTCTGTCTTTGAAGCATTTATTTTGGAAACTCTTGCCCCTTCGTGCACTACAGTAGAGCACATATTCCTGTTCTTCATTATCACAAATCCTTTGGTGCTGCAGCTGATGTTGCTTGAGTGCCCCCAATGTGGTTGGTGCTTCTCCATCATGAAGGAAACAGCTCTGGCTTCAAACCCAGTATTACATATTTCTCCATGGTCAATCTATTCTTTCTGTCTCCTGGTTTCTTAAAATTTGTTTTGGGGGCTTCTGGTAGCCTCTCACTAACACCTGTCTTCGCTACAAATACCAAGGGTGCAGTCCTATGCTGCTTGAAGCAGCTAGAAGTTTTGCTTAGATGCCAAAGAATGGATAGAGGAAGAACTTTCCCCATGCTGACAAGTCCTGATAAAGCATAATTATTTTAGTTCCTGTTGGGACAGTAGTGTAAGAGTCTTACAAGGTCTCCTGGAAGGACTGGGACTGGTGGAATAGGAAAGGTAAATACAAGTTATGGTGAGATTTTTAAAGAATGACTTACTCTGTAAATGGTGAAGGGTCCAAAATAGGTATGCAGGCAACCTGTGGAGACGTTTGGTTGGATCCAACTTGCTGGAAAAAAAAGGAAACTGAGGACTGCRACTTGCACAGCAGCCCACAGGGGCTGTGGGTGCAACGTGCCAATGAGCTTAACATTGTACCAGTCTGGTGATGCAGTTCCCCATGCCTGGTGAGATATGACTTGCCATGTCTGTTACACCCCACAGATTTTTAGGTAAGGTTAGTTGTTAGAGATACAGAATTTGACTGGAATCACAAAGACATGGGTTTTCCTGAATTATTTGTGGAGCATAACTGAGTTCTCAAGTATAAAATCTCTAGGTTCACAAACCTCAGATCTGTTAATGATCCTATGGAATATTGTACCAAAACAGAACTGAGAGGCAAAGTATCTGTCAGAACTGGAATTTTCTCAAAATTCCTTTATTATTATTATTACTATTACTATTACTATTATTATTATTTATTGGGGATTTGCATAGTTCTGGGCTTTACTAGGACCCCACGTGAGGTTTGTAGCTCTACTACCAAAATCCAAACTGTCCCATAGAATAATTATTTTGCAAAATAAAGGCCAAACAAAATAATAATTGCAATAGAATAAAATAGTAAGATAGAATAAAATAGTAAAATAGAACAAAATAGTAAAATAGAATAAAACACCAAGTACTCTTATTTTTCTTCAACAATATACTAAGAACCTTTTTCTAGATATATGTAACTACGGATATGTGCAGAGAGTGATAAAGCTTTCATGTCTGACTAAAGAATTCATTCAGACAGAATAACTGAAAACTGTTTTGGCCCAACATGAAAATGGGTAGAGCAGTGATTGATCGGTTATATTTGAATATCTTTTGCAGCAGGATATTACTAAGAACCAATGGTGAGCATTACTCAACACCACAAATTCACAAATATTGATTAGATAATCTTAGCTCCTACTGAAATGTGCCCTGGACATTATAAGAGATTTACGAGAAAAAGTTGGTAAGGCTGGTAAATAAAACGTTTAGATGGGATTAAGCAATCCTGCAGGAATGCCAGTCTACCTTTCATGTACTTTTGTATTTTCCATAATGACATTTTGGCAAGTAAGCTTGATTTTTTTCTCCATAATTAAGGTGTTTCGGGATGATTGAAGACATACCAAAACTCTGACAGGAGGAATCAAACTTTCTCTTTGACCTGCTAACTCTGTAGCAGACTGAGGAAATCCTCCGGATCCAGAATCTCTGTGTCCTGGTCAAGGCTCAGCTAAGAAGACCTGGTCAAGCCTGGTCTTAGCTGTCACGGCTACATGCACTCCTAGCATTTCCTGGGGTGACTAGTTTAGTGCTAGTCCCTGTTGAGCTGTATGAMTCTTTTCTTCCCATTTAAAGCAAAGTTTGCCACATGCAGCAGGGCAGATGTGTGGCTGTTCAGTGRGGGCTGAGTTGAGCTCTGCCTTCTCCGAGGCCATTGTGGAGGCCACACTGGAGGCTGCGAGGAGGCCAGCGTCCAGCCCCCATGAGGAATGGAGCAGGAGAAGGAGAGGAATTGTGGCTGTCCTTGGCTGCGAKGGGCCTGGAGAGGCCAAGAGCCAGGAAGATCCAGCAGGCAGACCYGGAGCTGCCATCACCCAGGCACGGCGGGGTGAGGAGAGGCAAGCAGGCAATGCGCTGAGAGAGAGAGGTGAGCAGGCACTTCATAAATCTCTAATTCCAAAAGCTGTTCAGCATGCATTCTAGGGTGAAATTCAGGCCAGCCTATAGATAAAGCTGTCCTCTCTTCAGCCATGCCGTGGTAGGTTTGCATTCAATAACCCGCCGGCATAGACAAATGGTTAAGATAATAAAATATCTTGGAGCAAGCTCATCCTGTAAAGGAACTGCTGATGCTTGATCTCTGCGAGTGTGGAGAGAACAGAAAATTGGAGGGCTGGTGGGCTGGAGGAAGGCACAGGATGCCTGTTGGGTATATTGCTTCCCATTCAAGTTCTCAGCTGGATGCCATATCAGGAATGTACTTTTTCATTTCGCCAGGGGAATCAGCTCTTTTTTCTTCGGCAAGCGGTTGTTGGCATGCAAACCTGAAATCAAAAGAAAGAAAATGGAAGAAGCCAAGTACTTCATGTAAGAATTGAAAAATAGTGTTAGAGACACGTACGGCATTATACAGTTACAATACTTTTGCAGTATTCTTTTAATACAATAGAGAAAAATAACTGGCCCACACAGTTAACAACTATATTTGATATTGGGATTTGGTGGAAGAAGTGCAGTTATCCATCAGCAGCCTGATTCTGCTTCCATTGAAGTCCATGGAGTTTTGCCACTGGCTTTAGCAGATGGAAGAAGAGGATCCAGGAGGCTATAAAGGCGGGGAAGCCAGCATTTAAAAAATTTCTCAGCATGTCATTAGATAAATACCACCGCCTAAGGGACAGTGGGTGGTCCAGAGGGGAGGAGTTTCAGAGAAAAGAAATAGAAAGTAGATTCAGATTAATTTGAGGAAAAAAAGGTCTTATATAGGAGGAATGATGAGGCTCTTGAGGGACACAATATACCTGTTCTTTCTATTGACTGCTTACAATGGAGGGGACCCTTGTGGCTGAAAAAAAAAATATCAGTAACAAAGTCCAGGTGTGAATTTTTGCATCCACTGGTTCACTGAGCATTGATATCAGAGACACACACGGATAACGAAGGATTTGGATGGCCACATGTTCATGTCCTTCAGGACAAAAGGAGCCAGATATGAAGTGAGGATATAGGAAGAGAGCAAAAGCATGCTTGGTCACTCATCCTTGTTTCGGCAAAAATAACTTTCCATCTTTGTAGATTGTTAGAYGACATTTTCTCTTTGTTCTCTTACTAAATTCCCCCAAGGCAGCAGCAAATCAATACTCCATGTAGCYCTACTTCAGTCTCCGTATTGGTAAATCACCAAATTAGTCTCCCTGTCGTCGTTCCAAGGCCCAGATGCTACAACTGTTGCAACCATTTCCTTCTGTTGCTTCTGCAGCCTTTGCATTTCTGGTTTGGGAGTCCTGGATATGGACTCCCATAAATGGATAAAAGTTAATGTGCTTCAGTCTTAGGTGAGTCTGAAGCCTCTACTTTACAGTACATCCCTTTTGAAAAACAAAAAAAAAAAAAGCAAAAAGCAAAACATGTACAATGAGTTACTGGCTTGAAACATTTTCAGACATTCAGAGCATTGGAGCATAGAGGCTAAATCATAGCTGGAATCCTTCATGGTTTCAACAAGAGTTAAGATGACAAGACCAAGGTCTGAAACCTAAGCTCTCTGCATTTCTGATGCTTTCCCTTATTTCCTTCCATGTGCTTGATTGATTTCATATTATGTATGTGGCAAGGATTCAAGAGAAGATGATCAAAGGAGAGAATAGGCACTGATGCTCCAGTATCCTTTCCAGATAAAACGACTTGGAAATATGATTATATTACCACTTGGATTTGGAGAGGTCAGAGCACAGGATACAAAAATTTACACTTTTTACAAAAATACGATGTAAGGCCCTAGCGTTATGCGCTAATGAAAGAAACTCACGTTTCACCTTTTTATGTCCCTTTTTGGCATTCTCAGAGAGGTTTACAATGGAGATTTGTGTAACAGATGAGCTAAATTCAGCGACAGTCTCATATCTCCAGTGAGGTTTTTCATGAAGCCAGTTGATCATCRAAGATCTCCATTTTTATCCCATTATATTTATCTGCTAAGAAGCTTGACAAATATTTTTATGTCAGTTTTACCATGGGAGGTCAGTTTGTGTATCGGGACAATGTCTCTTTTCAGAGAAGTGAATTAACAAAATGGAAAGAGGAAGGGGCCGGGCGCGCAGCTCACCTGCAAGTCAGGGACCAGGCGCTGCTGCAGAGAGGAGCATAAAGACCTAGYGGGAAGGAGGCCTCCTGTTCAACAGCTACCTATCTCCTTCTGGGATTCTTCCAGCAAATAAACATTTAAGCACGTGTGTAAACCAACCCTCTCTGAAATGCTATTGGTGTTGACATCCTTCTAACTCTTTTGCAACATGGTAATTGTTTGTGCTTTTTTTAGGGATTTAGGAAGTTCTAGTTTAGATTATAGCAACCAGGTTACAGTGCTTAGTGGCTTTCCCAGTTAGGCCTGGCTACGCCTCATGCTAGTGCTGTGTGTGAACTGTAGGGCTCTAGGATTTTGTGCTGTACACACAGCTTGTGAAATAGCACCAGCTTGCAGTGCTTAGCGTGATGTCGGGAGACATCCCGACACATAAGAAGAATGTTTTCTTATGTTTCAGTTTTTCATCYGTTTTCTTACACATAAGAAAAGAGGAAGTGCTTAAAGATCTGCCTAGATCTAGGCCACCCAGCCCAGGCTACACCAAACAGGAGAAATGTTCTTAGTGAACCTACCTCCTATTCGAAAGCCACCTGCTCCATGGAAGATAAGGAGAGAACTGCTATTGCTTGGGCTTTACCATGCTGTGTAAGGAGCAGGTTCATTACACTGACTGACTCGCCACGATATTTGCTGGTGCAGGAGCAGTGCTGAAAGCGCCGTGGCCACGGCCTCCTGCTCTTGGTGCCGCCCTCTGCGACGCTGCCCAGATGCACGGCGACCATCAGCACACCYGGGCTCTGCTCCCTGCTAGAAGGAGACCACAAAAAGCACCGCGATCTTGGTTTGGTCACACAGTGTCTGTAGCATTTCTGCTCCCCCTCRGTCCAGTCCTTTTGCTTTCCGTGAAAGGTTCAGCAGTAGAAATCTGGAGTGGAGCGGAGATAAATCACAGTCCGCAGCTTTCATTTGTCCCTTAAATGTTTCTACAAGCGTATTTAAATGCTCTTGGATTCTGATGCTGCACCAGATGTCCTGCGAACAGTACAGAGGGATACGCTAATGTGGGAATCACTGGCAACTGCTGCCTTGTTAATGGCTTCTTCCGTATATCTTCATCTGGAGATCTGTGCTATAAAGAGCATCACTTTCCTACATAATAATTCATCTCTTCACAACAGCTGTGTAGCACATGCAGTTTCACACACAGAATGAGAGGTGGATTAAAATGTTCAGGATGTTGCTTTTCCTTTAATTATTATTGCTAGTTCAAGTCWTCCAGATTAACCAGGCTGTCATCTAAGGTAGATTAAAAGAAAACAATTCAAAAATTTAAAATAAGTTTTTAATTTTTTAATTCAAACTGACAACCCATTTTGAAATATAATTAAGTTATTTATGAAAGGAAAAGCTCAGGAGCAGAAACTGATGGTGCCTCAGGTCTGTTTTATTTTTTTCTCCCAAAATATTTTCAGGAAAAATGGAAACTGACCCAGGAGAGTCTTCATTAATTTTTCATAAGATCTGAGTGTTTACAAAACTAAATGCAAATGACATTTCATCCAATCTGTTTTGTACTTTAAGAAAAAAAAAGGGAAGATTATCAGTTTAAGTAAAAAGGTAGGATTTTATTTTAAACATAATATTATTAGAATGTTTATATCTCAGTAAGAATTTGAGCTGTTTATTTTCCCTTAACAGCTAAMTTGTTAATTTGTGAAGAGCCTTCATGCAAAACACCCAGATAAGAGCAGGTGTCCCACTTGTGTCATCTGCAAGTTGTGTCATCTTTGGGGGTGCTGGAACTACCACAATGATACAGTGACCTTGAGTACAGACCCATAGATTCTGCTGTGTTATCTGAGACCCCATTTCCCATCAGGATTTCAGAGAAAACACTGATATAACAAATACTCACAAATGCAATGTCCAACTGCATGTATGTGTTGTTTCCTATATAAAAATGAGGTAGGATTGGTTGGTTTTGCCACTCAGGTAGATTCTGCACCCTAGAAGTGGATGTGAAGTAAATGGGTCATATTGCAAAAACAAATGCAAGGGTCAAATAGCAAGTTCCATGTCTAACTTTAAGCGTAGGAGGAGTGAATTGTTAAAAGTGACTAGTGTCTGGTCTTACATGGCGGAGGGGGAAGATGACCCCCAAATTAGTAGCTGCATTTTGATTTTTAGCCTGGAATACTTGCTCGCCTGCCAAACCTGTCCCCCACCTCCAGCACTTGGCTGAAAAGGCTGATGAGCACTGGGAGCAGGAAGTTTTATGCCAAACAATCCAGCTGCAGATTAAGTGAAAAGGAACTTGAGAATGGGATAAGTGGAAACAGACACTAATACCCTTTCAGCCTCCACTTGAAAGCCCTGTGGTTCTCCAGGAATTGTAAGAAAGATACTATATATGACTGTATTGCAAATCAAGTAGTGTGATTAGAGGACTAAAAGCTTCAAGATGCTTATTATGAGAGTGAAAAATAATCTCGTGACAAAGAAGTTTTACACACTCGATAAGGTGAGGGGACAGCCTGTCGCTCAAATAGAATTAAGAAGACTTTCTATTGGAGCTGATAATGGCTTTTGATTTTTGCCTTTGTAATGAATTAAGTAAGAGGAAATTCAGTTTGGATTTTCCAAGCTGCACTGCCAGACAGTTACGACAAAAGCAGGCTTTCAGGAGYGTGCCTGAAGGAAGTACGCGCCACGGGATCTGCGGTACTTCCGCGCCCTTACAGGGAGAGCAGCATTTGCTGCATGCAGGAGAGCACTAACTCTCCTACCAGTAACTATTTACTACATATTGAACTGCAGGAAACCCGGTGCCTGCCTTTGAAAACTGGACAAATGCCCCAATATGGGCACAAATGAACAAATAACGTTGCCAAGTGCTGCTCATGTACCTCTTGCAATAATTACCCTCCTGAATTCCTGAAAAATGAGKCCAGAGTCTGTCACAGCTTCCCTTGGAAGTTACTGGCTTTGGATGAGACTGGTTTTCATAGAATCACAGAATCCTTAAGATTGGAAAGGACCTTTGGGGTTCATCTAGTCCAACCTCCCTGCACACGCAGGGTCACCTAGAGCGCGTGGCACAGGGCGGCATCCAAGTGAGTTGGGAAGATTCTCTCCAGAGAAGGAGACTCCACAACCTCTTTGGGCAGCCTGTTCCAGTGCTCTGTCACCCTCACTGTTAAGAAATTTTTCCTTAAGTTCCTGTGGGGCTTCAGTTTGTGGCTTCAGTTTGTGGCTGTTTTCTCTAGTTCTCTTGCTGTCCACCACTGAAAAGAGGCCAGGCCCATCCKCCTCACTCCCTCCCTTGAGGTATTTATAGACACTGATTAAGTCCCCCCTCAGCCTTCTCTTCTCCAGGCTGACCAAGCCCAGCTCTCTCAGCCTTTGCTCACAGGGCAGATGCTCCAGGCCCCTGRTCGTCCTCGTGGCCCTTGCTCTCTCTGAGCCGCAGTGGGCGGTGGTTAACATGGCTGTTCGCCATGCAAGCGATGCTGCTGCTTTTCAGGAGTCAGAGTCACAGGCCCGGTGTTTCCTCGCAAGGCGCGAGCCAGGGCGGGCTTGCTGTGCCCGGGCAGCCACAGCGTGCGCAGGCCCTGCCCAACACGTGCTCCCTCAGAGCTTCCCCCATGCAGCTGCAGGGGGGAAACCAAGATGCTGACATGGCCCTCTCCCTACTCACAACAATACTACAGTGCCAGGAATGTGGAGCATCTTCACAACAAGTTAATTCCCCAGTACGGTTATTCACCTCTGTGTAGCTGCTTAGGCCGGGCACTGGCTGCCAGAACAGAGGCCCTGCTAGAAATGAAAGATTTTGCTCTGAATCATTCCTGTAACATGGAGATTTTCTTAGAGTGTGAGAAAAAGCCACCATTCCCAGTCTCTCCCAGGACACTCAGTAGACTTCCTTTGTGTTAGTAAATCCCATCTGCTTTCCTTCTTCAACTGCTGTGTGATGGGGAGTGCAGGGATCTTTGGGTAGGTCCCTCTTGGATGGGTCCCATCTGGATGGTCCTTCAGCTGTTCAGGTCTAGGCTTCCCATGGCAGATGTTCTGGGTTCATCTTTCTGTCTGCTCTAAATACTTCTGCCTTTTGTGCACAGAGTGAGAAATAAAAGAGATGTTTAACCCAGAGAGATAATGGAATTTGTTACAGATGCATTCCACTTGATACCTAATGTATTTCAAAGTGATTTGCCTGTGGAAATTTTTAGCTGGATTTCCAAGTTGCGTGTTCATCTGTTAGGATAGAAATAGCGTGTGAGGTAGCAAGCCATGCTTGTAGGCTTTCAGTATCAAACAAGTATTTCTAAGATGATAAACACAGCTGCTGCATTGTCAAGTCGTGACATTATTTTCTTCTGGATTAGTATTCTCACTGGTCTGCAGATTATCTGCAAATTACTACCAGCACCTAAAAATTAACTCACTCCTTGAATTCATTTGCTTGTTAAAGTAATCTTCAGCTTGCAATTTCTAAGGTTTTCATTAGATTTGTCCTTATATTGTCATTATTAGTCATTTCATTTTTTTTTTCCCCTAAGTCTGGACAGTCTTTTATTTCTTGCTTGCATTTAGGAGGGCCATTCCATCCATTCAAACAGCATAACTGCATTGCTGTTATGTTGGTTATGTACTGAGTTATTATACTGTCTTTTATATACTCTTTTATTACATGCAAAGTTGTTAAATGTCCCCCTCTTAAATTCAAGGTTTCCTAAGAGATCCCTTTATAAGGCTCTGTTTTCAACTGAATTAACTTTGCCAGATTTGAGCTGTTTATACTGATATTTTCCATGTCTGTTTTAGCCTGAATTTTTTGTTGGTACAGATGTTTTCAAGAATAAGATTAGGGACAACTGCATTGTTTTTCTCCACTGTTAATTTTTTTCTTAAGTTCATCAGGAATCTCTAGAGTCTTCCTTTCTTTGCAGCAAAGACTTGAAGCGGTTGGGTAAGAACAAAGCCAGGAGCAGGAGGTGCAAGAAGAAATGGATGGAAACAAGCCCTGAGGGATAAAATAGTTGCTCTAAACAATGCTATCCTCCTCAGTGTGGTTTTGAACCCGTGATTCCCAAGTGTGTTTTTCCTTTGCTCAGCAATTAGTTTGGAGACATTTTGGGAAGTGAATATTACCCTCTTCTAAGGGATATGCCGATGACGCTTGGGCATTCTTCATTCTGGCATTTCCTGTTTTTCTTTAATGCTTTGAATTGTAACAGTAGCATTATTTTAACCTTTTTTTTTCTTTTGTACAGATGTGCATGTAATTTATATCATGAGAGTACTCCAAATGCAGTTAATGCAATATAGAGTTAAAGAAAAAAAAAGGAAATGCATTTCCGTAGATAATCATTAATGTTTTGGTTCAAGGGATGATAAGGCACAGGAAGAAGACTAGTGCAGAGGATAGGGAGAATGTAAAGCTAACTATAAGCTATGAAGCCTATATAATACATTTTCTATAATTGTAGTTGTTCGAGAACTTTTTTGGTTTGTTTGTTTTTATAAATACAGCTCCAGACTCTCTTAAGGAAAACAGAAATAGGACCAATGTGATCTAAGATGTGGACCTGTTTTAAAGTGTTACGACGTAAACTTACGATGGTAATGATGGATATAAACAAAAATTTGTTATGCCTACATCCATCTCTAGTGAAAAAAAAATATTTCTTTTAGGTTTTGATCTATGCTAAGATGATAAACCTCAGTGTGTTTTATTTTAATAGGTGGCATTTTTTCAGATTCATTTTTCAGTCTTTCCAAAACATATAAAGCCTCATTATTCCTCTGTAGATAAAGGCTTTGTGTTATGTAACATATGACACGTTCTAGTCATCACTTGTCTTGCAGAGTTCAGGATTTCTTCCCTGACAGACCTGAGTGACACATACACTTAGCTCAGTCGTGCACCCTACACTGAATATGATCTCTTTTTAAAATAAATATCCATGTATTGGAAGTATAGGAGGAAAAAAAAGATGCTGCCTAGAAGAAGGAATTAAAAAGGTCCCATAATTCAAATTTTAGGACAATTATTGCAATGCTGGAAGAAATTTGTCAAAATTGTTTCACACATCTGAACAGATCCATACCACAAAGTCCAGTTATGCAGCTATGCTTAAAAGACAACTGGGAATACATTTTTCTCTTTTCTTAAGGGCCATAGCTTTATTACTGTTGTATTCCTCTGCTAACCACTTTCTCTATCCTTGGCTCCCACAGTCTCTTATGACTGCAGGGGAAAAAAAAAAACAAGAAAATGCCTAGAAATCATTTCCCCTTTGCATAGTCGGGCATATTTCACAGGTCTGCATTCCCACGGAGCATAGCCAAAGGACAGTAAACCTTAAATTTCCTGTGAGCAAGGTCCCTGTGCCCAGGAGCGGATCGGGAGCAGACGAAGGCTGGATCCGGACACGGGCCAGGCCAGCAGCCCTCCCGGCACCTCCGGCACTCTGCCCACTGCCCAGCCCTGCGCCCACCAACTTCTTGGCCGGGTCTGCGTGCCCCAGGCTTGCTTTATGCTGGCTGTGCCCATCTGCCGGTGTGATTATTCTGTGTGTGTGTGTGTGTGTGTGTGTGTGTGTGTGTGTGTGTCTGTGTCTGTGTGTGTGTCTGTGTGTGTGTGTATGTGTATGTGTAAGAACGGTAGCTAAGGTGCCTGGACTGTTTCTGAGAAGAAGGCTTGGAGAAATAGTCTGTAACTTCTCATTCTGGCCAGCCTAAAAATGGGACCCTTTGTAGAAGATTCGCCTGTTCCCTGCATGAGTCTTCAGACACCCCAGCTACCTGGCTGAAGTACTAAAGATGTGTGATTCTTGATTTGGCCAAGATCATGAAAAGTTACTTGTATTTGCTCAAGCTTTAGCTGTGTTACTTCCCCTTTCTTTGCCTGTCCTTCCCTTCCCTTCTTTTTCCTTCCCATCCCAAGGCTAGGAAGCAGACTTCTTGGAAAAGGTAAGGCAAAAGGCAGGAACATTGAGGAATATCTGTAAAGGTCCCCAAGAAAAAAGGTATCATCCCATAAAGAAGCCTTCTGCCTGCATGCATTGGCCTGCAGAACAAAGCCRGTATTACCTTGCCTTTGGCATTTCCCAGTTTTTGAGTATTAGATTCTAATGTTTTCAGTGGAATTTTTTTTAATGTGATACTATACATACATATGTACAGGAAGAATCAAACTATAGRTAGTGGGTGTGGAAGAGTGTCTGTAGCTTTGGGTTAACATGTTTGTACATGCAACTCATGCCTATAATACACCATTTCAAGTAGGAAAGCTGAAATAATTTAAAATAACAGAGATGGAAGTTACTGTGATTTGTTGTAATTTCAGCAGGAATTAGCTTTTTCTTGTACCTCTACATGTTCTTCTCTGTGCTTTGCACACACAGGACACAGTAGGCTGAAGGTGTGGGAAAAAATCTTACAGTGTGACAGGCGRGAAAGTTTTCTGAACACAGCAGCTAGGCACGACTGTCCATCTGAAAGAAAATGTGCCTGGGTAAAATGCACAATAGGGGTATTTTGGAAGCAGAGGAGGCTGGTTATTCCAAGAGCCAGTGCATTTGCTTCTTCTGTCCTGTCAGCTTGGCACGAAGCATCATTAGTTGCAAGTCTCAAAATACAAGATGCAGCTTGTGAGCCTGCCTTGTGTAACCTGCTGCTGCTCTGCTGTTCCTCTCAACCAGCAACTAAGTGCAGAGAGGCAACGAATACTCCTGCTCGTTCCAGATAATCCACTGGCCTCTTTTCATGTTACTTTAACTTCCCGGCTAGATGGGCTAGGAATTAATGTCATCACAGAATTTAAAATCATAGAGCAGTATTTTCCCTAAAGTCAAACTTACTTATCCAGCCCAGAACATCAGAAATATCTGTTATGAGTATCAAAATAAGGTGCAGTCTTTTTCCTTCCTTCTCTTTTTGTCTCCAAAAYTTGTTAAACTGAACACCAGGCACTCTGCTTTGACAAACAGAGCTTCCTGCAGGTCATTTCAGAAGGAGTAGTTCCTTAGTTGGGGAAATTAGATCACAAATGAGCAACAGTCCACACAGAGTCTAATGTTTAAATGAATTCTTTTTGTCTTAACATTAGCATCTAACAAATGCAGTAGGTTGGCAAAAAAATGTGAAGAATTTAGAACTGAAAGCATTTGTTTATGAGGAATCATTTTCATTTGATTTGCCCCAGTGTGCAGGTACTGTTATTGAACGGATGAAGAATGGAATTTACGAAGGGAAGCGGGTGCCAGATACCCATCTCTTTTTGGTGAGGCTTGAATACCTTAACCTCTATTTGAGATTCTTAGGCGCAGTTCTTCAATACTCCTTTTTTTTTTCTAGTCAAAAATGCTAAAAAATAATCCAAAGTTTTAAGAAAGATGCATTCATACAAAGTTATAAAGCATCTCAGTATAGGATAGTAACATGTTCAGCTGTTCAGCTGTTCAGCTGTTTTTTTCCCATAAATTCTCGCTCAAGGAGACTAGAGTTGTCTAAGCCCCAAATTCTTTCTTCCTCCAATCCAAGCAGTCCCCATTCTCTTCCAGATGCATATACAAGACTTCACATCCAAGCTTTATAGCCGTCCATCAACTCATGACAGACAGACTAGAAAATAGTGTGCCCTAAATGTCATGTAAATGTTAGTCTTAATCACTTAGCCAAATACAATATTGTGCTACAGCTAAAAATGAATTAAAGAACCTGCCATACACACTTTCTTTCTTTCTTTTTTTTTTTAATTTCCCCAGAAACTAAGGTTTAGGGAAAGTTCAAAGGCATAGAATAAGTAGAACAAAGTCATAACAGGATATGCCTTTTGTTCACTGAAAAAATGAGGAAAAGTCAACATCCGAAAGAAATTATACCTGTTTAACATGTTATGGTAGCAGGGAGTGGGGTAATAAAGGCCTGTTCTCCTTATGCAACATGGAAACAGGATAAGGAAAAAATAAACCAAAAACTAAACCCATCTCCATGGCATAATGTAGAAAACAAAGATGGCCCCATATCCAAGAGTACCACAAGAAAAGAAAAGGAACGGTAAAGAAAGGCATTTCCGTTGTTTCATTTTAACATCCTCAGCAATTCCATTTGTTTTACTAAGATTAGCAACAACCCTCTTTGCTCTGTCCTTACCCTTTGGCACAGAGCTGGTGTTGAGCAGGCAGCCCCTGCTGTCCAACTGCAGCCGTTGGGGCATTCATTGTTTCTCAATGCTCCATAGCTCTATAAACCCTGAGAAAGCCATGCTGTACATTATATTCTGAGCAACCCAACTGTTATCTGAAGGGAAATTCTCTTTGTTGCTTTCAATTCCAAGTCCCTGTTCTGAGAAGTGAGCAGGGACTCAGTGAGACAATTCCAAGTCCCTGCTCCGAGAATGATACCAGGGGTCCTGTACCGTGTCTCATTAATTTCCAGGTCAAACACTTCTGCTGAAGAGTTACTGAGTATTAAGTTCTTCGAGTTTCCAGTGCTTATTTTGAAATGCCTTCTTTTTGTTGCATGTATGGCATTTTATCCTTATTGTAAATTGTTTATCTTGTAGTGGTGACTCTCGCACACCAAACAAATCTGCTGTCTGACATTGGGTTATTTTTATGTTGTCACTATTTCCTACCAGTGCACTGGTAATTAGATGACATTCAGTATGGTTGCTAGCAGCTTTTACTAGTGAATATTTGCTATTCTTTGCAAACAGTTTGGAGACTAAGGATCAGCATCCTTACTCTGATTGAAGGTTGATGGTGAAAGTTGAAGGTTTTGGTGAGGCTTTTAACTGTGTTTAATACAGACTATAATATGTGATCCAGCTAGCTGCCTAAATTCACAGAGATGTGTTCTGTCGGGAATAACCTGATGGCTAACTATATCGTCTTGAAATTAGTTTCTTGTAGGGAAAATGTGTGTTACYAAAATGATATCCCTTTTTAAGGACAGTTGATGCTTCTCTTTTAATTCCAGCTGTTAGGCAAAATTAAGTTCCTACAAGCTATTTTCACTTGGAAAAAACAATCTGATGATGATAAGGTACATATTTGATGCAGTCCTGCTTTTGCATAAAGGAATACACAAATCCACAGGGAAATACACATGTTGAACAAAAGCAGTTATTTTGCCCTCGGCTCCATTCCTGTCTTTTTGGCCAACCTCAGTTAACAGAGCTCTCTCCTGTTCATGGAGGGCCAAACCCCTGAACCCTGATGGTTTCTGCTCTTTTATCACTGAACAACAAAGCATTAAACGTTTTCCAACCTGCATATCAGGTGCCTAATCAGCCAGGCAATTAATTATAGAGACGTTTGTGATTACTATTAGATCACACACATCAAGTGTCCTCTAACAACCACTGACATTCTGGGCAACTGCGAAAGGTTTCACCTCTCAATTTATGGTCTTTCTGAAGCTCATACTGAAAAGTATTTTACATCTTCCAAATGTCTGGGTTGACTTCCCGTATAACGATAAAGAATTCTAGTGTTTTTGATATCTCTTCTCTATCACATACTTCCCAGAGAAAAATCAGATTCCAAGCCAGGATCCCTTCCAAATACTTTGCTGCCTTCCAATCAAAGAGTGTTTGGGGATTTCAATACTCAGAAGAGCTAGTCATCCAGCGCACTTGGCTGGGGAATAAATTCACCCTCATTTTTTCTCCATCTGATATTGAAAGTGTCACAGAGACATAGTGGTAAAAGTCATGTTTATTTCCAGGTCATTTTAACAGGAGTCAATGATACAAATAACTATAGCTCTGACAACACTTTGGTGTTGTCATCTGTAGTATCTATCTCATCTATGGTAGGAAAGCTGACAACTTCCTTGGAAATACTAGATCTATTTATGCTTCACTGAAGCTGTGATAAAGTTAACTCCATCAGTATAGTCCTCCCAGGTAACAACTGAGGAAACTATCTTAAAAGTTAATCTTTAAAGTTAAAAGCACCTTTTTTTTTTTTTTTCTGAAAATACTCATCTTTATTCATGTAGTCATTAAAAATACTGTAATTTTGTTCAAATCTAGATCCTAGATATTAATAACATTGACTTTAAGGTTGAGAATGTATTGCCCTTTTTCTTTTTTTACAAAACAAGCTGGTGGGAAAGAGGTAGGAAAACTCATCAACTATTAATTTGGCAGATCATGTATGAGGTCTGGATACAAATACTGTTTCTTGCTGCTTGCTACCTATGCGCCACCTCTGAACAAGAATACACTGAAGTTTTGGTATGTGATGTAGGTAGTCATCACTTTCCTATATATACTTTGTTAACAGCTTTGCTGCTCATAATACAGGCCTAACACTCAACCTTCCTTCTGCCGACCCATCCAGAAGTTTGATTTGTCTTTCACATTTATGGTGTAGGAACAACAGGTAGCCTCATCCACCACCTTGCTTGGCACTGGGGGGTTCAATGTGTTTGTGTTACAGTCTTGCCATGGGGATCACAGAGCCTCCTCGCTCCCTCAAGAAGATTTCACAAAATGAAGCTCCAGAAAGCAATTCAGAGCCACTGTGGGCCTTTTCTAGTTTATCTCAGGGAACTTTTAGTCTTCTTTGGTAGAATGAAGAGAAACAATATTAAATTCACTTTTAAACTCTTTCATACTGCATTAGCATCATCAGAAGTTATGGGACTACATTGTTACATGCTTCAAAGCTCTCAGGAATTTGGTGACTTGTGTTTTTTCTCTGAGTGGAGAAGGAAGATGGTGCAGCTGTGTGGACTAAGCAGGTGCAGAGTACTCAGGGCAGCAGGTAGCTGCAGTGGGCCCCTGTCTGGCACTCATGGCTGCCTGGCACCATACTGTAGCTACAATTACAGGTGAAGACCTTCTCTGAAGGTCTTCAAAACCTGCCTGAATGCCACCCTGTGCCACATGCTCTAGGTGTCCCTGCTTGAGCAAGAAAGTTGGACTAGATGATCTCTAGAGGTCCCTTCCAACCTTAACCATTCTGTGATTCTATGAAGACACTAACATAAATCATAGCACTGGATGTTGAGTCCAGCCAGTTCTCCCTACATCTCTTTTTCTCCTCTCCTTCCCTTCTATCGTGGGTTCTGTTTGTCTATCCTGAGCCAGACTTTCCTATCTCATGTCTCAATCCTAGCCTGGCAATATGGTAACTGCTCTTTGTCCTCACTATGGTTGTGTGCTTGCCCTATCCTAGAGCCCGTGTTTCTCTGATTGCGTTGTGCTCAGCTTTCAGCTGGCCTTGGGCCACAATACTTGATTCTACCTGCAGACCTTGATTCTTCATCCCTTACGGTATGGTGCAGCGGACAGCGTTTGGCTGTCCTTTTACATCAACCACAAAGTTAGGCAATATTCCCTGAGAAGATCAAGCGATATCGCCTGAAACATCTCCATGGAGCTCTGCACGGGTGTCTTGCCTGTACACCAGAAAAGTCTGCAGAGAACAGCACCCATCAGTGCCTGTCACTGAAGCAGCAGCAGCGGTTGCACTTGGCCCTGCTGCTGATAGGCAAAAGCAACATCCCAACATCCCTGACCCTTGCATTTGTGTCACACCTGCTTTACTCAGGATGCACATCTGCCCAGCTGTAGATTGGTTCAGCCCTCCTTTGCCCACCTGCACCCGCACTGCACTTCTTGGCGTGCAAAAATGGCATGGCAGTCACATGCAGAAACAATATACAGCTGGACTCTATATAGAGCAAGTAGTGGGCACCAGACCCATGTTTTCTCCTGAGTATGTGTTTTTCAACCTTGACAGGACTTGTGTATTCCAGTGTAGGAGCAAGGAGGACACTATCTGATTGGCAAAAGAAGCTAATAGAAAAGTATTTCATCTCAGGATTCTCATCACCTAATACCTTTAGCATGCTCAGCAATTGTTAATATACAATATAAATGGAATAAGTGAGACTCTTAAGGACCATTGTGAATGCAAAGTAATTCACGTGAGGCCTTGTATGAGAGATCTCAAGAACTACATCAATGATTTCTTTGTACTTTGAGCAGACCCCAGTTCACCTCTGTATTCAGTTCAAGGTGCAGCATTTATTATGGAGACAGTTTCTGATGGCACAAGCACTTACCATGCGTCCCGCCRAGCAGGCCAAAGATCATCTGTGATAATCTCTTTGGAACTGATAGCTGGACAAAAATTACCGTTCCCAAAACAGGGAGCTCTTGCTGCTATTTAATACATTTGTTGCACAAAGAGCATTTTTTACATGGGACTCTTTGGCAATAACTTCATAACCACCTTTCCTTCAACCTCCTTTAGTCAAGGGCTGCTTTCCCAAGCTGAAGCTAAATTACTTATGAACATACAAACATGTTTTTTTTTAATAGTTAGTTATTAGCTAAGCCTTTGATTATTAATGTGAATGATACTGTGGCCCCAAGCAAATTTCTCTGTGGATTTTAGACCTGTGAAGGAACAATAAGACCATTTAAAAAAAAAAAAAAAAAAAAAGATTATTTATTATAATTCTTCTGTTTTGTCTTTCTGAGCTTGCTATTTTTACCCGTGAAAATGTAGTGAAATTTGCAAAGCAGTTTAAAATAATAAACTTGGCTTAAGTCAAGAACAGATCCCATCAGTCTCCTGGCTCCCACTTCTGTTTTGGAAGGAGCAGTGCTGTACCGGCAGCCCTTCCTTCGGTCTGAGTTTCCCATGGGCTTTTGCTATAGACAATYTGTAATTGCAAACCAGCTCTTAGACAATGACATTATTGGAACTAGCAGCCCCTGCAGGAGCCCCTTGGAGTGGTGGTTGCACGTTCTGCACCTTGTTAGGCTGACTGGMGTGAGTAATAATCGTGACCCCCTAAGACGAGCTGTTTCTGTTCATTCCAACAGGAGTCACTGCAAAAGAGGACTGAGGGTAAAAAAAAAAATGTATCCCAATTTCAGACTTTGTTGTTTTTTCCACGAACTGAATGTTCTATAAGAATTTGGGTAATGTATGTACATACTTTTTTGGACTTCATATGGAGAAATTAAGCAGAGTAGAAATAAAAATAGATAGGCTCTGTGTGAAGTATGTGTGCTTGTGCTGGGGGGCTTCACCGCAGGCAGGGCCTGCAGCAGCGCGGCCAGAGGTGACAACACCTCTACTATGACCCTGTCTGATAATAAAGTGACAGGTTCAAATTTATTGGTGCCACATGCTTGAGGCAACTTAACAAAAATGGCTTATGGATATAAGTAACAGGCAGTTCCACCTCYGTATGAAGAAGAACTTCTTTCCTGTGGGGGTGACAGAGTCCTGGCACAGGCTGCCCAGGGAGGTTGTGGAGTCTCCTTCTCTGGGGATCTTCCAAACCCGCCTGGATGCCGCCCTGTGCCCTGGGTGTCCCTGCTGGAGCAGGAGGGTTGGACTAGATGATCTCTAGAGGTCCCTTCCAACCTCAACCATTCTGTGATTGTGTGATTCTGTGACTTACATGCAGAAAAGGAATGAATCCCAGAAGTGTGAACATAATAAATGGTCTCTATAGAAAGTTTATTGCGAGAGGACTGGATGCATCTGCATATGTCGCTGTAGCCCTATTCCTGGATCTAACCTTACAGGGGAAAACAAATGCTACCTGGTTGCTTCCCTGTCAGCAGGAGGGGCGTACAACAAACCTGCTATGACAGCCTCTCCAACATATTCCCCAGACATGGGATGTCAGCTTTGCTACCAGAAAAAGTGCATCCACCTTGTTCTTCCCTGGAAGAAATAACAGCTCATCACAGCTGACTCACTGTTCCACTCCAGTGCAGCACTCCAGAGGATGATGATGGTGGAAACAGCTTCCAGCTTCTACTTCTTTTCAGTGGTGTCATATCAGACAGCAAATGCACAAATGCATTTTGAGTGCACTATTAGTAGGCCTTCAGGCTAGATTATGCCCTCATTTACACATGGCAACTCTGTTCTCCTTCATCAGGTTGCAAACAGTGTYGTTAAGGGTTAAAGGTTCCTGGTTTGAGGAATTATTACCAACAAGAAAGAAACCACAGGTAAATGTGCATATGTGTGTGTGTGTATGATCTGAACAAAYCTGATAAGAAATGAGAGCTCTGTCATAAACATAGCATCCCACAGTTGTGACTTTTCAGCTGCTTTTCAGGGCAGATTTGCAATGCTCATTCCCACTGCTCATCATGGGAGCAGTCCAGGTGTGGTGACCTGAGCAGGCTGCTTAAGGGTGTACGTTCCTAGATTGGCCTCCAGAGCTGTGGACAACCTTGTGAATCCATCTGAAGGCAAGAGCAATCGTTGTACCCATGTGTTTGAACAGAATCTTTGGATTTCGTCCCAGATGAGCTCAGCCAAGCCATTTAACTTCTCTGCTATGTCTCATCTGTATTTGGTTCGGTAATACTTTTTATACATGGCATCTGGGAGTGGTGATTAATGTTCAGAATGTGTTTTTGAAATTCTTGAATGAAAGCGGCTACATCAGTACAATGTCTAAATATTTTAATGAATTTGTCATTTCTTCTCTCAGTGCCAGGTTTTTTTCTGTACATCGTAAACTCTTCAGCACAGCATGAAACGCCAATCCCATTAAGTTCTATTGAGTAACTTAACAAAAATGAGCAAAGTTCCAAAAAGCAAACAAAACCTAAAGTACAAACACAAAGAAGAGCCTCATAAACCCCGTTGTGGGTCCATGCAAGGCTGCCTGGGTGCGTACGGAGCCGTCCTTGTTACACTGGTGCATTCCTARCCCATAGGTGTTGATCATAAAGAAAGATCTACAGAAAACAGCTGTATTTTTTGCATGGTGTCTATTCAAGTAGCAGCCAAGGTGTGTTTGCGGAGGCAAACCTATGTTATAAACCACCCGACGTGATCAATGCCGGCCTTGCAAAGACAGAAGGAAAAGACAAAGGCCATGGGGGACTTCCTGACTTGGGAAGGCCAGGTTGAGGTTGCTAGYGGAGCTGTCAGTGCTCCCTGCACACTGTGAAATGCTTTGGCCTGTGAACATTGCCTGGTGGGATGTTGTTGGAGGATGCTGAGTCAGCATTAAACCACCTGGTAGTGCGGAGTTTAGATTAGGCAACTTGGATAGGCTCGAGGCCAACAGGCCAAGAGAAGCATAACTCCTATATTCATGTGTAATTTTTATCTTTAGACTCTGTGAGTTTACGTAATTCTGAAATAATGCTAAGCAAGTAGGAAAAAGGTGTTTTTTGGGTATAGGTTTCTCCTATTTTCTTTCTGCTTGAATAGTGTTTTCTCTTTGTTTTCTCTCTGAATCCACATGGCCCAAGAACTCACTGGCCTCTCAGCTCCCAGTGATATCCCCTGATACTCAGAGACAGGCAGAAATGGCTAAAAATAGTGAATCTATCCTCTCTGCAGCCCCTCAGAAAATATTTTGATAAACTCAGGAGCAAGCAAGAAAGCTTGAAAAGGAAAGCAAGACATACCTCTCTCAATCTGAACAAACCTTAGGAAAGCATGGCTTAAGAAACAGGCTTCATTTAAGCTTTCATTTTATATGAGTCAATTTGCTTATCCAATGTAAAACACATGTCATAATCCATTCAGGTAATAGGAACAAGGGAAAATAGTGCTCTGTGATCTTGCTGCTTTGTCTGCACCCAGATGTGACCCTGGCAAGTGATCAGAGACTTGCTTTACATTTTGTTGGTCAGCAGTATACATCAGCAAGGCTGCCAGGGAGCTGCTGTTCTTGCTTCTTGTGTTTCTTTGCAGAGAGAACATTATCTGGGCCACCAGGTGTCTGCAAAACAACCCCAAATCTATCTTATAGAGATAAAAATAGAGGCAAGAATGAATAGCATACACTGAGATGTTCCAGAGACTCCTGCTGCTGCACCCTTGCAGGGACTAGCATGATAACTCTGTGGGGAGAGGCTGGAAATCATGGAGCTGATTTTTTGGGAACAGACTCTATCTCAACCTGGATGCTCAAGGTGCTAAGTGTCTGGCTTCGGTACCTAGCACAAGAGCTGCGACCAGTGGTAATCAGATGCCTGCAACATGGTAGAAACTGTTAGTTACTGATGACTCCTGCAAACCAGTTACATCCTGTTTTATTGATTCAGTTTCTTATCTGCAAAATGTGAAGGGCAGTTTCACAGGACTTGCTCTAATGCTTTATTTTTTAAAGGGTAAAATATATGTGCCAAGTGTTACATATTTASAATGAAATCGATCACAAAGTAATATTAAACTACTCGTGGCCGAGTAGTTTATATTATTATATAAATTAGCTCAGAGTTCCCACTAGGAGAGTACTCCTTACGTCATGCTTCTTAACTTGGTTGTGGTACATATGGAAAAGTCATCATCACTTCTTCATCAATGCCATATTCACTGGAATGATTGTGCTGGGCTGGTATGTTCTGTGTTTGGTCAGAGAGCTCATCCAGGATTATATACCTTTTATATAGTATAGCTCAATACAAAAGAAACATGTTTAATGGGCTGCTCAGAGGGAAGCAGCCCGTGCAACACTGCCTAGAAAAGGCAATGTGGACTTCTTTGCATGTGCAGAAAAGGCCTGGGGCAGAAAAAAGAAAAAAAAMCAGAATTTTAACCCACCTTTCCAAGAATTCTTAATGTCAAGTGAAGCCTGGAGCTAGAAAAAACATTTTAATACCAGCCAGCCTGTTATACACATAAAGTTGGCATTTTACAGGGCATTAAAAWTTTTTGCCGTATTTATAGTAATTTTCTGTTGCTGCCAATTCAAATATATATTTCATTTCCTGATCTTTGTTGCACACTCCTGACTAGCTCCCTGTCCTTAGCCTTCCTTCACCCAGCCTGCAGTTCTCGGGGCCTCTCTTACATTTCCTCTTGATTTTTTGCTAATTTGCTTGCACAACATCTAGATCCTTTTCAAAGTATTTCACCTTTATTTTATCTGTTCTTTTTTCCCTTTTATGACCTATAATCTCTTATCCTCACTTCCATATTTATTGTGTTTTTTTCTTACCAATTTTATTTTTGCCTTGTTGAACCTGTATTTATGCCATAACCTCTCTCATGTGGTATCTTTCTGTTCTCTTTAAGGAAAACACACTTGGGAGATAACATGGACCTTCTGTCTTCTCTACAGAGACCAGGATTGCTCCCAGCAGTGCAGACCTGGGCTGTTGTTGGCTGGAGACAAGTGCAATAACCAACTTCTCAAGACCCAATTTCAATCACCAAAGAAGAAGGAACAAATCTCATCTCAAGTATGATCTTTTTTGAACTAGCTTGAGATGGTCATCTCGGATAATTAGTTGGTTAGAGATTAACTGAAGAAAGTAAATGGAACAAATGGAAACTAAAGGATGATGTAAAGGAGCCAAGAAAGCTGTTGCCAAAGAGCTATTATTTTGCTTGTGTCTGCATGGACACATGTACTGTAGTTTAATTAAGGTTTTGACAGAAACTACATTGATTCTGTGATGTTTTTGAAGCTGAGCCAGTTTTATCTGAACCAGAAACAGACAGCTTTGCCTGCCTAATCTTGTCTCCTAAGAGTCAGAACTTTCAAATTCTTGTCCATCCACCAAACTCCATCTGTACTTATATACCCGAACTACCTGTATCCACCAGGTAGCTTATTTTATTTGCATAAATTTAAGCAAACAGCCATGAAACATTCAACCCAACAGCTCAGTGGGAAAGCTCTTGGCTTTCCATCCTTCCTCTTGCCACCATGCTGCACATCGTGCTGTGCGTGGGGAGGGCATCAGGACTCCCTCTTTGGACCTGCGCCCAGGGCAGGTACATGAGCACGTGCAGCATCTCCAACCACAGGCAGTTTAGGCATCAGCCCTCCTGTTGGGTCTAGGCTGCCCGCTCAGCTAGCGTGTCGGATGCGAGACAGGATTATGGGGCAGGAAGCTGGAGAACGGAGAGGCCGGCTGGGAGAGGGAGTGTTTCTCAGCATGAGCTGCTGCAGAGCCCAGCAGCACTGCTGCCGCCGCTGCTGCTGCTGCTGCTGCTGCTTTTCCTCGCTGCTGGACAGACCCCCAGGAGGGCTGGCAGTTGCACGGGAGCCAGCAGGAAATGTAAACAGCATGCAGCCCTTATCCAACATCCCACCAGGACTCGCCTACCGGCTCCCAGCCTACACGTGTGCAGCAATGCCTCGTGGCATGGGGGAGAAACTTAGGAAAGTCTCCTCTCGCTCCCTTAAAAATCATTTTAGAAAGGAATGTGGGGTATTTGAGCCTATAGGAAGCACTCAGCTGGGGCTGGCGAGCACAGGAACCCTCAGCCGAGCTCCCCTTCCAGCCGGCACACACCTGCACCTCGCTGCCCTAAGGCAAGGGCCACAGCAGGGCTCTTCCAGCTGAAGCTGCAGGCAGCTGGTCCTTATGCCTCACCAGCAAGGATGTTCTCAGGTCTCTGTTTTCCTTGGATGAATCTTGCTCCAAGTGAACTGGAAGCTGCAATTGTAGCTATGATAGGATGCCTGCCCTCCCTGGCCTTTTCTGGTAAATGTTTAGTTTGTTACTTAAAAAAATACACTGGTAATTCCATCTAGCTATGGGAACAGGCTGCATTAATAGCTTGGTCTACTGTATTGGAGTRGTAACCAGACTGTCAATTACCTAGAGTGGGGCCCTGCCCTGGAGCAGCTTAGTTGGCATCTGCAGACAAGAAAGAGAAAACCCTTGTAGATTTATCTAAGAGAGACTCTGTTATGATTCCTAGCAGAGTGAACATGGTGCTGATAACAAGAAACTTGGTAATTAGGGACTCCTGGGGATGTTTGTACAGGAACAGCTAGTTTGTGAGATGTGTCCTGACAGATGCTCTGTGTAGCAGGCATTACACTTTGGGAAAGGGAATCTGGGTTGATGGACAGTGGTGGGGGTCATGTGAAGCACTCAGACTGTCTGATGAAACAAATCCTGGAATTTGAATATCAGATATTTACAGGAAAACACTGTAGTCCAAATCAAACCTGGGAGGCACAGGTCTCCAAAGGCAGTTGCAATTGCAACCTTGGGGAATAATGGTTTATTTTATATGATTTTCAACAATTAAATGGCTTATTTATCATTTATCTTGGCAGTGAGTGCCTGCATTTATGCTAATGATGCATGTGCAACATGAATCCTTAATGCCAGTCCTTGCCTTAGAAGTAAGGAATAATATTTTGAAAGGTAATAATTAAAGTTTCATTTGATGGAAAACTTGGAAAAAGCATACTGTTTCTGTTTCTTCCAATTCTATGAGCAAAACTGCGATTTATTATTATTTTTGTCATAGGAAAAGCAGAATATGACAGCTAAGAGTTTGTTAAAAACAAACAGCTGACAAAATCCAGTTCCGATAAATCTAGCATCAACTTGCTAATTTGGGATGTAAGACACCTTATATACACAGGTAACTTAAAATGGTTAACAATAACAAATATCCAGATTCTGAAACTTAGAGGGTTCCCCATCGCAAGTACTAAAATTTGACTTGGGTATGTCAGCATATTATCCAGCTGCCAAAGATCATCAGATCATGTTGCTTGTAATTCTGGCCGTCTGAAAACACAGAAAGATGTTCAAGGAGCTAAAGATGTTCAAGAATGACAGTTCCTGCCTCTTAGTTCCATGGGGCCTAGGGAGCTGGTTCCTCAACGTCAACAGTGTTATAACAAGAGGGAGGAAAATGGCATTAAAATTATGTAAGGCAGAAACTATGTGAAGAGGGAAAACATTTCCTGTATTTAGAAAGAATGAGAGATGTAATGCACCTCTTTCTTTGTATAGTCATGTTCTCAGTAATACATGAAGCATTTTCAGAACTGCAGGAATTGGAGTTTTATTGGCACCACTGCAAATGCACATACAAGGACTCACTTGTAAATGTCAGTGTCTTTTCTGGGAAATAGCCGACATCTGCAGATATTTTAAAGAGCACTGACACAAGAAAGTTGTTGCTTAAAACTACATCTACAAGAGAGAAGTGCCAGATCCTGAAATAAAACCAGCAGGAGACAGAATCCTCTAACTGATGATGATTCTCCTCTGTTGTTGAACTCAGGGAGGGGTGACCATACCCACAACTTTAAGATATACCACGGAACAGAGTTTGAGGAGGGGTGGGTTGACTCTTTGGTTGGGCTTTTGTATCAGATTTGTATCAGATTTTGTGTTAAGATTAGGGAGATGCTTTATTTTTAGGATAGTAATGGTCATAAAGGATTAACATTCACAAATAATTAAAAGGACCCTGTTGCTTCTGGTTGTAGGCATGCATAGAAGTTGTCTGAGGAAATATTTCTTAAGTATGTGTTTGCTAAAATAGAACCTATCGCTGTGTTTGTGTTGACAGAGGAACTGTCCTTTTGACATAGTGAGTGCCCCCTTGGACTTGGAGGATGTCCTGAATTTCCACTGTCTTCAGGAAGAGGAGAGAATACTCAGCACCAGGTAGGATGAAGTAAAGGAGAGCTGATTTCTTGTACAAAAAGTAAACCAATCTTGAGAACCATCTGTTGGGTTTTGCATTCCAGTCTTGCAAGTCCTTATAAACTCAAAGTGAGGTTTCATTGTGCCTTAGGTGAAATTTCTCAGGAATATGCCTTTCACCAACCCTTAGATTAAGCATATCTTATGGCAGGCCTATTGCATCCCTATTGGGTTACTCTTTTGGCCTCACATGTCTCTGATGGTGCCAACTTTCCTTTTAATCGCTCTACATTAAAAACGCATCAGAATGGAAGAAATCTAACCACAGTCAAAATCCATAGAAATATGTTGATACTTCACTTCCTTTAATTTCACTAGAGGAGTTAGGCAACTAAATATATTTGGATCCAGGCTTGTCTCGAGTTCCCTTCTAATTCCTTGCAGATGATGCTCTATGCAACATTCCAGGTCTTGGAGAATCATGATATAATTGATTTTAAGGCTAGACAGGTTACTTGGAGGGAATGGACTGTTCAGAAGACGGTGTTCCCAAGGGTTCATGTAAGCCCTTAAAAAAAAAGAAATTTCGAATTTGGTTGCAGCCCTGTGCCACGTGCTCTAGGTGACCCTGTGTGAGCAGGGGGGTTGGACTCGATGACCTCTGAGGTCCCTTCCAACATTAAGCATTCTATGATTCTATGGTTCTATAATTCTATGAATTAAATGCCCAGTGTTAGATGAAGTACAGTGATTTGATAGACAGTAGATAGACACTAGTAGATAGACAAGTATATTTCTTGAATGTTACCCTTTTTACTGCTTTTACCCCATGTATGTAATACAGTTTGCATCACTACTGACACTTGTAGGAGTTATAACATATTGTTCCAGATCTTGCAACACCTCCAATTGTTGTAGTATTAGGGCTTTCTGGACAACACAGTGGGGAAACTTGCTGCGTGTCTGAAACTGCTGCTAGTCAAGGATGTGGACTGGCACCAACATAAATACTGATACAAGTTCTTTCAAATAAAGACATCTGACAGACAGCAAATATTTCTTTTGTTTGTGGAAGGAAGTAAAGCTGAAGAAACTATTAGGATTTCTTCACCTAGGTTTGATTGTGCGTCTTCAAGAATCTTCTCTTAGAAAGGCTTTGCTGAGGCTTTAGTAGCCTGGTAAGAGACTGTTACAGAACATGTTTTAAACACTGGGCATTAGGTACTGAATGGTGAGCCATGTTTAGGCATTGGCCTTTAGTTGTGGYCACTTAGGATGCAGTTAAATCACCAGCCATTCCTTAGTGTGCCTTTTGCAAGAAACTGCTGGCATTCCAAAGKAGAATTACTTATGGTAGACACTGTGTTGAGTTGGGCAGGAGAAAAAGCTCAGAAATCCTAGACTGGCAAGAGAGACAAATGCATAATTTTCCATTTTTTAGGTTGTGCTGCTTAAATTCCTAAGATATATATATGAGAGGATGTTGTAATGCAGCACATCTCCTGCTGTAGGAGAGAATGAGAAGTGGACACGGAGGCTGCAGATGTTCTTTTATATATAAATATATATATATAATATATTTTTTTATATATATATATATATATTTATATATATATATACACACCAGAAGGGTATATATATCTTGTCAGGGTATATATATCTTGTCAGGGTATATCTTGTGAGCTCTCACAAAGCGGTGGAGGAGGAGAGGGTGCAGCGGAGGCTGAACGGCCGCGCAGCAAAAGCTGAAGGGAGAAACGGAGGGAGCAGTGGGAGCAGCTGTCTGGCGCCGGGAGGAGCCCGTGCTGGTTTTCTTTTTCTGTCTGCCAGCTCCAACACCAAATGTCAAAAGACTGTGAATGTGGGCACTGTTTTTATCCATGTGCACTCCCATGTTCCTGTCAGAGTGTGCAAATAAATACGAAGTAAGAACAAATACTGCAGAACTGAAGGTGAAGTAGTGACTGTTTGATAAGGATCTGACGCTTTGGTGTAACAGTGGAGGGAGTGGAGGAAATGTTGCTGTCTGTCCTGTTATTTGGCCTCTCTTCGCATTCCTCCCAGACAGACTGAGAGAGCAAAAGGCCAGGCTTGTAAACAGAAAGGAAAAGCTGCTTGTGAATATCATCACTAGATAAAAACAAGGGCTGTTCTCACTTCATTCTTGGCAGAAGAGGCTTATGAGTATACTCCACATGACAAACTTTAGACTGCTTGTACATAAAACCTGAGCACCTGATTTTGAAAAGTAGGGATCAACAAACGAAGTTGTTCATATGTGGTCATACTATTGACATTTAATAAACAGTCTCCAATGGGATGCTTGCRAGTAATATAACAGACCTTCCTTTGAGCCCATCAGGGTTTCAACAGTGGGCTTCACTGCCACTTATATATTGCATTGCTTCTCGAGGGCTCTCATTTCCTTCTGAGATGTTGCTTATCTCACTAGGTTTTTAAGGCAAACTGTYCTCCACACAGAATGGGTTAATGTAGGCATTCCCAGGCAGGCACTCCCGAAGCTGAGAGGGGATTACAGAATGGCCAGTCTAAGAGCCCAGCTTCAGTTTAAAATAAATCTCTTTTTTTCTTTGATGCTTCCAATGTGTAACCTCGGCGCTCAAGTGGTAAAAATTATTGTACAAGAGTCTATCAACCATGCACTGTTTTGGCACTTGAAAAAGAAATGTCAGGAAAGAAGCAGCACAGCTCAGAGCCCATGGTGTGTCAATGTGAGAGGGCAACGTGCCCCRTGCTGCCCAGCCCTAGGCACATGCCGGCTGAGGAGGGACACGGCCCTGGCACTGGGCCTAGGCTAGGCCTAGGCTAATCAACAACCCTGCCTGGTCGCAAGAGGAGGAGGGTCAGTGCAGCTGCGTGGGCTGGAGGCCTCACGCCAAGATGTGACGAGCAGGCACAAGACGGGAGCGAACTCYGCTCTGCTGCGGCTGCGCCTGATCACAGCGGAGGGCAAACTGAAGCACAGGCCTGTTCAGCACCTTGTCCCTGCCCACACTGCTCCAAGGGCAGCAGYGGCCAGACCTTCGCTCCATGTCGGAGGCGGCTGCAGGGGAACCGCAGAGCCCTGGAGGGAGGTCCCTGGCACCCCGCTGCACCGCCAGGCCCCATGGGGATGTAAAAAAGGGCCAGGAAGGGGAGAGCTTCCGCCGGGAAGGCGCGAGGCGGCAGGGCCGAAAACATTGCAGCGTTGTTCTTTGGAATGGGCTGAACCTGCAAGATTACTGTCCTCATGATAAACATGGAATAGGTACTGGCAGGACATGAATGCAGCTTCTCTGTAAGGGCTTGTTTTTTTTAATTATGGAAGCGGCTACAAATCACATGCTTCTTTATCACATCTTTAAAGGTTGTTATCCTGCGCCCCTCTCCAGACTGCCGTATGGCAAAAGAAAGAGCTCTTAGAAGTGTTTTTTTGTAGAGCTGTGGTAGACACGAATACCAAACAACTTCACAAAACCACTAAATATTTGGCAAGCTTCTAGTCTACTGTAATTTTGAAAAAATGCTCAAGACAAATGTTTATATTGAGGGGGGAAGCATCCCTGGGATAGAGCTATCAATTAATGGATAATTTCAGCTTTCCTATGCAACCCTGTTGCCATTCTTCATAAACAGTGAATACGATTCTAATTAAACTTTCTAAAACCTTAAAAAGCATTTGAATTGAAAGTGGATGCTGCTGTGGCTCTTCTGGCATGTTACATACAGGACGTCTGGCCAATTCTCCGGTCTTCTCTCAGATATGTTACGGATCCAAAATATTTTCACCAGACACCCTGAAGTGGAATCGCAAGTTTGCCAATTTCCATTTCATGTATCTTCCTTCGAAAACTGAAAATTACAGCTCCTGAGTAGTGGTGAGCTGATTGCTCAATGTCCAACTCACTAAGAACACAATAACAACAAAGATGCAGAAAATGATGTCTGGCCTCCACAAGTCGAAATTGCRTAGAAAAACAAAAGTTCTGCCATTTCCAACTCAGAAGTTAGACCTGAGGGGACTGGTGCTACTAAACCGCTGATGAAGTACAGGTCGACTGTTATCAAGAGGCCTTCATCTGAAGASTTACTGCATCGTAACACTGACATTTCCTTGAACCAGCCTAGGTCTCCAAAGCTGAAAAGCAATTCTTGGTGTCTTTACACTGTAATTTTCATTTATTTCAGTTCTCCGTGTTCCAAGTCAGCACTTTTTTTTTGAGAAACATGTATGTCAGAAGAAAAGTTATCAACAACGGTTTCGGATTCTGATTTCCTTGGACTTCACAGCAAAATGTTGAATGCTGTTAAAACTGCCAAAAATGAAAAATGTGTGTTATAGTATTTCAGATGATAACATAGCCCAGTCTGGGTTTTTTCTTCTAACCAGTGCTGTGACAGCTTTAGCAGTGTTTTTGCAGTAGGCCAGGAAGTCTAGGCAGTACTTCATTAAAATACAGCTGAATGACCTGTTACACGAACTATGCTCTGCAAAGGAGTATTTGGGAGCTTGGCAGTGTCAACAGCCCTACAACTTGGTTCACTGTTCACTAAAGCTGTAGCCAGCAGCTTCAACACCTCTCATCTTCTGAAAAGGGATGATCTTACCTAGAYGCTAACTAGCCAACAAAGTGTTTGATCCTCATATCAAAGCCATCTGCTCTGGGTCAACTGGAAGTCTKGAATTCCTTACGTATCTTATCTCCTACCCCCATATAAACAATGATGCCTTCATTGGAAGCAAGCCMCATGCTTACACCACAGTGATGCTGTTTCCAGGGGTGGCTTCCTTAAGGATGATGGTGGCATTTCAACTAGCACCTGCGTTGCCACAGGGCAGAAGGGGAAAATGCTTCCCAGTGCAAAGCAGCAGGTGGTCAAGGACAAGGCAAATGTTGATCCCTGATCCCAGCCCATGCTTCCCCACCAGTTTGTCTTTTCTGGTTGGAAACTGGRGCTACGTGTTCAGGCTGCCTCTTCTGCTTCCAGAAAATGTTCTGTACGGGAGGATTATGGAAAAAGAAAGGAGGTGTGATTTTAGTGGTGAAGCCCAGGAAATATATGATGTTCTGGTAATCTGACTGTGGAAGATGCTGCTGATGTTGCTACAAGCACTCCAAGAAGCCAGCAAAGATTAGAGCTAGACCGGGTCCAGAACTCCAAGTATGAATGCTCTGAATTACAGGGTGTTTAGAGCTAAAGGTATGTGACTGTATCCCAAGGCAGGATCATTTTAGGATCCAATTCAGATTTGCAGCACTGGGGAATGAAGTTATTTGGAAGAATACCACAATGTAACCAAAGACCAGAAGCTCCCTAGCTCCAGGCTGTGGATTCTGCCTAAGCTCATGCCTTGAACCCGAAGGTACCGAAAATCCAGGGTAGCTGTAGTCACTGAGAGCTTCAGGAGTAAGGTCCTGTGSAGAATTATTTGCTAGGATAAAAGGCCTGTAGAGTAGACAGGTTCATCAGGTTGGGACTGTGTGCTTTGGGGTCTAGGCTTGTGTGTGGTAGCAGCGGGGCTGCTGTCACCTTCCTGAGCTCCTGCTCTCCTGCTGTTGCCCTAGCTGAGTGCTTCCCCAAACCTGAAAACTTTGTTCCTTGTTGTAATATGGCCGCTTCTTGGTGGCCGCTTATCACCAGGATGCCCAGATAAAGAGTTGTTAGGGAGAATGTGGTGATTTCCTTGACATACTATCCAAATGTGTCCTAGAAAGCATGCATTACGTTGTGAGCATTGTACCTGAAATGGAGTCATAAAATAGGTGTAAGGGGGCAGTGAGTGACTACAAGCTGGTGGGCAGTCATCTAGAACTGTGAATGAAAGGTATCTTTTATAATACTGTGTATCAGTTTATAAATACCWTCAGGAATTACAGTAGGTGTTTAAAGCTGTGCTGTAGAGGAGCTCCGTGATGGGATCAGGACATTTGTACKGGTGCCTGGGGACGGCATCACCAGTGCCGCGGGTTGGGGCTGCCTCGCGCCAGCGCAGGCTCCCGCCAGCGCAGGCGGCCCCTTCAGGAAAGGGCCTCGGCTCCAAGGGCGGTCAGCTCCGCACCTTCCCCTGAGAAGCAATCATTTGTTCCTCCGGAAAGCCAAAAGCAGGATCCCGAGGGCGGCAGCAGCCTCCCAGACCTGGGCAAAGAGCATGGTGGCYGCCCCTTGCCCCGCTCTGCTTTCTCCCACCACCACGAACCTGTGCGAGGTGGGTGGATGCGCAGTTAAGGATTTATGARCTCCGCTGCCTGCTGGTGCCAGGTGGCCCAGGGCTTTTCCAGGCAATGCGGGGGTGTCACGTAGGCCACCACTGTGGGCAGCGGCAGGGGCCACCCAGGCGGTGACAGCAGGGCCGAGCCCTGCCCTGCCCCCTCGCTTGACCAGCTAACGCACACGGCATCAGGCTGTCCTATGTGTGTGTGTATGTGTGTGTGTGTGTGTGTGTATATATATATATATGTATAAACAAATAAATATATAAACAAGAGCTTTTATGGGGGCTCTGCCCTGGCAGGAGGCCTCGGGCTGGCGGCGGCTCCCGGCCCTCGCGCGCCCCCTGGCGGCGCTGCGGCCGCGCCAGGCCCAGCGAGCAAGGGAGGCGGGGCGGGAGCCGGGACACGGGGAAGCGGCGAGGGAAACAGGGACACAGGGAAGCAGGGAGGGAGGCAGGGACACAGGGAAGCAGCGAGGGAAGCAGGGAAGCAAGGAGGGAAACAGGGACACAGGGAAGCAGGGAGGGAGACAGGGACACAGGGAAGCAAAGAGGGAAGCAGGGAAGCAAGGCACGAAACATGGACACAGGGAAGCAGGGAGGGAAGCAGGCAGGGAGGGAAGATGTTTCCAAGCACGCTCAGGAGCAAGACAAACACCAAGCAAACACAAATACTAGAGTAAAACCACGGCCTCTCTATTCGCTCGCCTTCTAACGATGCCGGTCTTGTACGGTTCGCCCCAGTGTCGTGGTTTTCAGGTCGCTGGTAGATCCATGGGGGCAGAGTGCAAGGTTGGGTGGTGAGAGATGTGGCGTTAAAGCCCCTAGACCTGTGGGACTTTCCCTTTCGGAGTAAGTGTCCCACTTTTTTCTCCTGTTTCAGGAACCAAGACCCCCGTTCAACTCTGTCCATCTTCGTTTTTCCTAAAGAAGACAGTAATACTAACTGCACTTGACAAAAGAGGCTGATCATGTAGCTAAAACTGTGATATTTTTGTTCTCACATAAGTGTGTAAGTAGTGGGACTGTAGATGCTCCTCTTTTTCAGTCACTTCTGTTCAGCTGGCTTGGGCAACTCCTGCTTAGCATGCCACTTTGCCTTATGTGTATTCTTAATTCTTACATAAAGAACACACTTGGGGCAGTGAATTTCCATCCTGAAAGCTGGGTGTCTAAAAATAATGGCAGCAACCAAGTACAAGGCAACATAAGAAGTGAGAAATTCAGGACTTTGTATGCACTCCAAGAGGATGAATTCACACTCAAAGACATATACAGCAGCATTCGTAAACCAAATGGTAAGCCAGTTTTAGGAGGAAAGACTGGAAGAATGAGGATTATTTACCTTAGGGAGATTAATTTTGCAGGGGAATATGATTCTTTTCAAATCATATCATATAGGAATCATATAGGAAAAGGGGAATAGCCATTTAAGCTAAAGGGCAGTGCTGGTACAAACACAAGTTGGTATGGAGTGAGCCCAGACGAGTGCTGTGGAAATGGACAGACAGTGTCTAACTATTACATATGTTTACTTTGGTACTTAGTTCCAGAAAGAATACTGACCAAAAAAAAAAAAAAAAAAAAACCACTTTTAAGACTGAAATAGTAAAAAAAAAAAAAAAAAAAAAAAAAAAAAAAAAAAAAAAACCACTTTTAAGACTGAAATTGATTCCTTTATGGAAGGAGCAATATATGGTATGGCTGCCTGCCCTGGAAGGGAAATGGACTCAGTCTTGGAGTCTTGGGATTTTAAAGCCTGTTTTGACCCACAGAAAGTAGCATATGTACAACTCCATTGCACTTATGGTGTAGAAATGGGGGAAAGGCAGCACTAGCTATTGTTTGTGACACCTCTACCCTCGTCAGAGTCTTTCTCCCTCCTTCCACTTCTCCTTAACAAGAAAATACATCAGTGAAAAGGGTTATATAATATGAGAAGAATTCCACCCAATAATAATGAGAAGAAACCCACCCAATGGTTAAAAGTCTTTGGGAGAGAGGATGACACTACTTAAAGTGGAAAGTTTTTTCATCATGACCTTGAGTGATGGTTATTGATGCCAGTGACAGATGAAATGCTGGCTTATTTTATTTTTGGTTATCCAAATAAGCAAAAATTTTATTTTTTTAATGAAAATACCTCAGCTGTACAAATGTAAGGCATTTTTAGGATCAGAGCCACTCAGAGGAATACTTGGATGACCAGTTCAGTATACAATAGTATACTTTCTGTGCTAACTAGAAATCTGGTTTCATGGCTGATATTCCCTTGGATATTTTTGACTTAAACAATTTGTTGCCATTGCCAAGAAAAGCTAGGCCARTTCTTAAATCCTTAGTGCATATCGCGGTGTATCTGTACCAACTGTACCAACAGTGCAAGCTGTTGGGCATGCTGGGCTTTTCTCAAGGCTGCAATACTCCTGGAACACCTCAGTTGATAAAATTTTCTTTTCAAAACCCATTTAGAACCTGTTAAAGATGATGCCTCCATTTGTCACCTATTGATTTCGCGTTACAGATGGTGTTTCATTTCTCCTTTTACTCTTCAGTAACCCAGAAGGGCAGCCATTGCACTTACTTAATGCCATCTATCCATGCCCTGTGTCAGAGGCGAACTGGGAGAGGCTGAGGAGTGCTCTTGCAATCTTATCTCACAGAGATAATGGGAGAGAGTTGAGGTTGCCACTACTTGTATACTAGTGTGATAGAAAAGAATGTAAGTTAGTATAAGGAAACAACATTATCCCTTTCTACTACCTWCTGACATCCCGTTCCTGAAATATTCCACCTGTCGTGTGTATCTCCACTTGGTTATACTCAAAAGATGTGTGCAGGTGAGGCAAGTTGCACATAGGGTAATGTTTGTAGGAAATCAAGCTGGGATTAAAATTCTGCAATATAGGCAGATGAGTCCAGGAAAAGGCATAAATCACATAGACCTTAATTCTGCTGTCTGAAAAAAAAAAAAAAGCATATTGAAAACATGTCTTTCTTCAACTTTCCTAAATCAAAAATTGGTTTGAGTTASACCGTCCTGCTGCCTGCCCCAGTGCGGGCCTGGAGGATCTGTGGAGAGGCCRGTGGCACCCGCCTGGCTTGGTGCCAAGGCAAGGGGTGGCCGCAGAGAGCAAAATTCCAGCAGGGCGGCCAAGGAGCGCCCAGCGAGGCCACAACGCAGGGTGCGCTAAAGAAACCCACTGCTCAGCCYCTTGGCTGTTTTTAAGGGTACAGCTCCAAGGTGCTGCGGCCTGTGTAGCCAAGGGGCTGGGGTGGAGGAGCAGTGGGTGGGCAAGCACGGCACGGGGAGGCCTGCAGGTGCGTGGGATCCAGTTTCCCACAGGCACGGAGTGAGCCRCCCACTGCCAGAGCAGAAAGCGCTTGCGAGTCGGCCTGGCAGCTCTCCACAGCGAGGCCRAGAGAGAGACCTTGGTAAACGCTGAGCCAACCTGCCCAGCCTTGGCTCCGCTGCACCGCCACAGAGATAAGGGTGTTGGATACAGAGCATTCATCTGGATTTGGAGCATGCCAAGCCCATGGTCCTCTCGGTTTGTCCAGACACGAGTGAAACTCCAAGCACAGGGACTGCATGGAGTTGAGCCTTTGCTACACAGCAGATTTACAGGCGTTACATAATTTATGTGGAACGGTGAAGAGTGTTATCACAAGCAGTAGTGTGTGATAGTAGTGCTGAAAATGAATCAGCCCAGAAACTCTTTTGAAAAAAATTTTTTGTTTGGGTAAGAGGTGGTAGACAATGAAAATATATTAATAATGTATTTAAATCCTCCATTGTTTAACAAATTTCAGTTGTGCTTTAATACTCCTCCCACAAAAATGTAGTGAATACAGAGAYGATAACCATCAGTACGGTACATTTAAGTTATGTTCATGATGTGCTATCATTGTACTATATTTAAATAATCAGTAGAATTCCTTATATCCCATAGTCCACCTGATGTAAAAGGTCCCTACTTCATGTCATTAACAGAGTATTTCCATGTCAAGTTAAACTTAACTTACAAGACAAGGTGAAATTCAGTTATTTCCCCATTATTTTCCTGGTTGTCCTGGGCTACTTCCCCCTTAGCAAGCCTCTGGAACTGCCACCTCTTAATGAAAACTCTGTAAGTGTTTCCACCCTTTCTTTCAACTTTCCCTCTAAATACATAGCCAGTTAAAACTCTCCTGTTGCAATTTAAGGGTACTTTTGGCCTCAGTGCCCGGTGTGTTTTACAGCCACACAGGGTATTACTGGCAGATTAATCACTACCTTTCCCTTTAGTCATTTCATAAAGGCCACAATAGTTGAATCTCCCACAGTTGCTGTCAGCTCCAGTGACTTGCAGCTTCTCTCAGGCGCACAGTAAGGGAAGGGGCCATTAGATCAAACACAGATATAAAGTTATAGCATTGTGGTCACTCCTGCCATGTAAAAAGCTGCGTAAATAGCATTCCCAGTCAGGAAAGACTGGGAATACTGGGCGTAGGACTGAAGTGCCTGTAGTTTCTGGACACTGTAGCTGTTACCTTGATGTGCTTCCCCTACTGCATCATCTGTATCAAGGAGTATTGGGCGCTGCATTAAATCTAGCACCATGGCTTTAACTTTTTCCCCAAAGTGCAATAAAAATGAAACAAGCTAGCCAATACTTTGATAATTTTTTCTCACTAAATCCATGAAAACATGGGTTTTACCAGCACTGGACATTTTCCCAATAGTCTTCCTCATAAAATGCAATATTCAGTTGACTAACAATGTCAGCATTCTATACATGCTTTTCAGAAGAAAAAAAAAAAAAAAAAAAAAAAAAAGTGAGATAGGGGAATGTGTTTTCTCATTAGTACAATTAATTTCCATGCGCCCAGGGACAACTTTTGTCTGCATTAAGCAGGGCTGTAAATAGACAGCTAAGGTAACTTTGAATTCATGTATTTGTTGATTAGAATGTTTTAAAAATTCCTTCACTGGTGGGCCAAAAAAGGTTGGAGAGGGAGACAAAGCAAATAATTCCACTCATTCCTTCAAGACAAAATGTAGATCAGTGCAGACATTCTGCTGAACAGCAAGTTCTCCAAAACTATTTCAGATTAACAGTTTTGCAGCATTCCCTCCAATATTGGCTCCTTGATGCTCACCCACTTAATGTTTTAGACTAATACTGTGAATTCCTGTCTTTGTTTTTTTTCTCCAGAAGATGTTGCACTAAATTTCTAGGATCTTTCACAATCTCAAATTTGGTCATGCATATCCTGCAGCCCTAGAAGAGTAGGAATATCAGCTCTGAGAAGCTGCACTCTCACAGCTAGTACATTCACCTCCACAAAGACTTTTTGATGCAACAGCTGGCAAAACTGAACTGTGCTATTTCCAGCAATTTATTTAACTATCCCAAGACATGGAGACAGAAGAGACAGCTCAGGAAATGGGTGGTGCTTGTTGAGGACAGGATGTAATACACAAGGGAGATAAGCTGATTCAACAGACCTCCCGAGGCCTTTCTATTGCTCCAGCTGTAAATCAGAAAGGTTTCTCTTTGTCAGAGCTCCTTGAGTGGAGTAACATTTGAAACATTACAGTGCATAAGCTTGTTGTTGGTATCACTCCCAATTTAAGACAGTCTGAGATGAACCCCAGAACTCTTGGGCCAAATGACTTCATGAACAAGTAAAATGCTTTTGATCTCATTTATCAGAAACTCATTCTGAGAAGAAAAATTCCACAACTCCTCTCTGCACAATCACCTTACTTGTTAGATCCATTTTTATTTCTGACAAATGTGTGATAATATACCACAGGAAAAAACATGTAAAAAGTCTGGGTATAGCTAATAAATTCAATCATAGATTGGTACACCATTGATATTAGTAAGATTTTGCAATTGATGAGAACACTCTAAAAAAGAATCCTGAGGAGGATTCAAATTAAATCACTTACTAACTGTTTCTACTGCTCAGAAAGTCCCGTTAAGAATCCTACTGGTGACAGATCTTCCACAAAATCTACAGGACTCTCTGACATGGAAAAAAATACATGGGTCAGAGAAGGAGGAAATTTAATTTACAGAGGAATCTATGCCCTAAATCCTGCAAAGACTTTCATGGGCAGAAAATCTTGGCAAAGTTACCATGAAAGGCTGAGCCAAAGCCAGGAGTAAAGTCCAGATCTCACAGTTCCCATGCCAAATCTGTAGTACCCATATGGTGCATCCTGTTATGCATCTATAGTTGTTGGCTTCTCCCTGTCACCCTGCTCATAACTGGGCTGTTGAAAGCTCAGTAGAGGCAAGGTGGTGAGGAAACCACTGCTTCAAACACATTATAAGGAAAATACAAACACATTATAAGGAAAGTATTTGTGTGCTGAGAGCAAGAGACCTTGTTGAAGGGTCTGAAAATGATGACAAAGTTGATGTTTTTGGCTTCTCGATTCAGTTCTAGCAGAATGACTGCTGCCTTGGCAATTACTTTATCCTTGCTCCTTTCAAGTTTATCAGCTCCCAGACTGTCTCTGAAAGGCTCCACAAAAAAAAAAAAAAAAAAAAAAAAAAAAAAAAAAAAAAAAAAAAAAAAAAAAGTCTTCTCACACTTTAGTTGTTACTTTTGCACAAGGAATACAAGAACGAGTATCTTCTGAATACAGTATGTTCTTACATGGTGTTAAAAATCAAGGCTAGCACCACTGCTGCTAATAAGGCATAGAGAAATCTCACATCTGCCTGGATGTAGCCCATGCTATGAAGGCCATGCTATCAAAAAACATTTCCTTGAAATCCAGGTTTGTTGAAAGGGAGACAGACGGCAATGCTATTTCCATAGGAACTCTTCTAATCTGCTGAGGCTTTGTTTCTAAGTCACTTTTAATACAGCCAGCATTTTTCATTCAGCTGTTTAATGTGAGAGGTATCAGATAGCCTGATGGTGACATCTCACTAGGTTTATATCAACTAAGCGAGGTTTAGTGACTGGCAGAACTTTGTGGCTAGGTGCCATTCCACACTAGTTTCACAATACGACTAATGCTCTGTATTTTTCTTCACTAGCTTTAKCTACTTATATCCAGTCATTAACTTGTTCTCTTAAAATCATGGAGAAAAGAAAGGTGTGATCCTTTTCTCTGTTCTTACCAAGGTTTAAGGTAAGGGTTTTTGTGCTTCTTTAATCAGGAGGCCTGGTGGTATTTTACGGGGGCGTCAGTTTCACGTGCTCTGAGAAATGGAGGCATTCTGGGAAGGAGACAGTTACACATCAGGCTATGAAAACAGCAGTTCAGTACTTTAACAGGTAGCACCATCCATTCCGTGCATTCTCTGGCTGAATGGATTCATGAAAGGCAGGTCCTTCATCACCAAGCTGATCTCCTTCTATGACCAGGTGACCTTCTTTGTGGATGAGGAAAAGGCTGTGGATGTAGTCTACTTAAAGTTCAGTAAGGCCTGTGACGCAGTCTCCCACTGGATTCTCCTGGAGAAGCTGGCAGCTCATGGCTTAGGCAGGTGGACTCTTCACTGGGTGGAAGACTGGCTGGATGGCTAGGCCACAGAGTGCTSGGTTACAATTTCTGCATGGAAAGAGTGGTGAAGCCTTTGAACAGGCTGCCCAGGGAAGGGGTGCAGTCCCCAACCCCAGCACTGTTCAAGAAACATGCAGATGAGACACTTGGGGACATGGTTTAGCGGGCATGGTGGGGATGGGTTTACAGTGAAACTAGATTATCTTTTCCAACCATAATGATTCTATGATTATATGATTCTAAAGGGTGCACTGTAATGCCTGCACACAGAAGAGCTGTGGTCATGTTCATCAAGCAACACTTGATTCTGTTGTTTCCTAGTGCCCAAGTGCTGGATTTTATGGTCCTTTTGCTGTTGTTTCTGTAGGTTATCTTTAATCAGATATTCCGTGTGCTTCCTTGTGCCGTTTTTTTTGGTTTAATTCCCTTTGACTGAATTGCAACTGCCTAAAACTAGAGGAAGATAGTGTTGTATCAAGCCTACATTGTATAAACAGGCCTCAGTTTTGAAGTTAGGGGGTGAAAAAACAGTACTACGAGAAGGTCTCAAAATGCTACTTGCTTATTAAAGTATTCCTGTTTCCTAACTAGATACTTCTGAACATTTTCATAGTATGAAGCGTCTCTGGATAGAAACTCCAGGAAAATGCTGCAGTGTGTTCTTAAGTCCCCCTGAAGACAAAGCACATGCTTTCCTGAGCCAGGGCCACAAAGACTGTCTCATTACCTCTTGCAATCCCATGCAGGATCTCATAATGTTTCTACCAATTCAAAGGACTGTATACATGGAAAAATGTGTGTGTTGCATTACAGACAGTTATGGATAAGTGGTTTTGTCCTTTCTAAAACAAGTTCCTCATACTGTCTGCATTTGTTCCTTCTTTCATCTTCTTCTCTCATCTGGTCTGCTCCTCTCTCTCATCCAGCTGCCTCTGTTTGATTGGAGAGTCTCAAATCAGTTGAGATCAGAAGTTGGCCAGACACATTTACACTAGTTTATTCTAGGCATCTTATCATGGTTTTGCCTGGGGGATTTTTTTTATTTTTTTTTAAATCACTTTCTCTACAAATGGATGCAGATCCCATGCCTGATGGTCTCCCTTTTGTCAGTCATGACATCATTTCCTTCAAAAGAGGACAGCAGTGTCAACAGAAACCCAAACACCTTTCGTTTTTGGGGGCAAGACCTGCTCAATATCCATGTTTGGGTCTGCAGAGCAGAAAGTAGGGTGTCTGTGAAGCAGGTCTTCAAGGCTCTTGGTCTCTCTCTGCTCTTCCTCTAGTGTTCCACCACTAAGTGAACTTTGCATCGCATCAAACACTTCATATATGCTCGTGAAAATATAGCCAGATGTGGAATTTGTATTTGTTTTACTTATGCATATATACCATGTTCATGTAACTCCAAATACAAACACTCATCAGAGTAGATTAAATAGACAAATGCCATCCATAATGAAACAAAGTTTCATGACATTTCTAATTCAAACATTTCTGTACTGTTTAACCCATTCAATAAGCAAGTCATTTGCTTCGTCTCCTTATCTTCCATCAGTACATCTTCAATGTAAAGAAAAATGTAGCAAACCAAATACGTTACAGTTCACTTGGAACATGATTTGAAGTGCCTGGAGGGTCACACACTCCTGCCCTGTATGGTTGTTCTTGCTAAAAACCCGAAGTCTGCTGCACATGTATCACATGTAAGAACTGTTGTAGGTCTGTGGAACATCACAGAATCCTACACTGGCTGATGTTGGAAGGAACCTCTGGAGACATCTAGTCCAACCGTCTTGCTCAAGCCGGGCCACCTAGAGCACATTGCGCAGGATGCTTTCCAGAACCAAGCACACTTGTAGCAATGCCATGCAAAGCCAGAACTCTTACCAGTGCACCGGGAAAGCAAGAAGTTTTCCAAGGAAACCAAAGCACTGGATTCTGCTCATCATGACCCTACAAATGAGCAAGAACAACTCCACTTGAAATTAGCAAAGTTATTGCACTGTAGGGATATAAAGATCAGTCATCAGTTCTTGAATGTAATGTTTTTCATTYTTAACTGTAGCACTTAGTAAGACCACAAAAAAACTTTGAGGTTGCAGCCCTTCGGTTTGTTACCTGATCCCAGTGACCCTGTCTCCAGCCAGCTGGCTTTCAGTCCAGCCCAGCCCTCACAGGCTCCTTGTAGCAGTCTTGTTCTGTCCCTGGATTCTTTTTTTTCTCAACTATTCCTTTCTCTCACATATCATCCAGCATGCAGCCCTTCTGAATTTACCTCCATTGCTTTTCTCTTTCATGCTCTTGGCTTTGTAGTGGTTACCTTACTAGAGAGAGGCTCCTCACCTTCAGTTCTTTTACGTGGTCTAGAAYAATTTTGAGTTGCCGTTGCTGTCTTCACCCTGGTAAGTCTAGCCAGGCTTGGCAGCAAAGTCAGCTGGCAATCGCTGGAAGCTGGGAGCAATCTGACTGTGAGGCCACAGCCCTCGGAGATCAGCACTACTTAAAAATCAGGCTTTTACTAAGTATGTGTGAAAGGTACTTTCAAAAAGAGCCTGTTCACAAAGACAGCAAGATGGGCACCTGACAGAAATACCCCTTCCCCTGCCAAGTTTTATATCTGTGCTTCAAAGCGCTAACCAAGTTACATACAAGAACTGATCTCTTTTTTTTTTCATGTTATTCATGTTATTTTTTTCAACTTATTATTCCGTAATGTTCTTCTCAAAAACAACCGAACCATGACTCTTGAAATTTAAAAATATATGAAAAACAACAGCCTGGAGCAAACAGCAGACATGGAAAATTTCAGCTGCACTGGTAGAAGGTGAGTAGTTAGAATAGTGAAATGAAATGTGAAAAAGTGTCTTAGTAAGAACAGAATAATGTTGATGTGCACCCGGTGTTTCTATGGAGCATTGATTCAGGAAAGAATAACTTCATAGGGGAATAAATGTTGGGTCGTAACAATTAACATACAAGCTGTAGGAGTTGTGGAAGAGGTTAGAAAGCACATCAGCATCTGCTTTTCATAAAATATTCTATATATTCATTCTAATCATGAGAAATCTTAGTGCATTTAATAAACTTTAATCTCATTCTTACTCCTGTAAGAAGAATAATTTAAAACACACTGGAATGTTGTAAAGTGATGATAAAGTGAGGAATGCTTTCAAGCATCCAATTCTTTTCATGGGTTAGGAATAATATCTTGGGTGATCTTTTGGCTGAGTCATTCCAATCTGATATTTTTGAAAACCAGTCTAAGGCAAGGCCATTAACTCTGTGGCAGCCACTCCCAGTGCAGTGATATAAGTGACATTCCTCCCACTCACTGCAAGGAAACCTTCCTGGTACAAGAAACAAAAATACCTGTAAATCAACCTTGCCATTGCATTGCAATGTATGCTTTAAGGTATTCAGACCAAACTACTAGTATGTATCTGGGACCTGGCACAAGCAAAGCTGTCTGAAGCCCTTTTTATGCTTGATTTTCCCACTTACTTCACCCACAGCTGTTGTACCCTCATTTCCTGTTGCTGAAACGTGAAGAACAATTTCATTTTTCTCTCTCTCCAGAAGAAGTTTTCCAGTGAAGCAAAAAAACAACTCATAATTCAGAGGGTGAATGGGTGCATCTAGCACCTTACAGCACCTTCCCCGCTTTGAAGCAAAGTAATTTGACAGAGAAGATGGGGTAAATTTGGTGTCACAGTCTAGGCCCCACTTGCGATGGGGCCAGCTAAAGGACCTCAGTGTCCTGTAGTGCGAGTCCAGAGCCTTCCAAAACCACTGATTTCCCCTGTTTCTTGGGGCCAGCTCCTGGCTAGTGTTAAAAAGTAACTCTTAACACGGGTTCTTGGTCCAGTGTGTACTGGCACTAGAGACGATTCACATGGGTATGTGTTCATGTGAATGAGACACTTYGGGCCTCTCAAGAGACAGTTCGTTGGTAAGATAAGTCATGGCAGCTCTGCAGCTGCTTTCTCACCTGCTCTTGGAAGAACTCTTTGTGTCCATAGGGAAATATCCRTCAGTAGGCCTTATCCGACGCTTTAGGCAACTCCCAAGTCCTACATATTTATTTCAGAAAGGACAATAATGTAAGACTGTGCAATCAGCTGTAAGCCCAGCTAGACCTCAGAACAGTCGCTCATGCAGTTTTCAGTGTTTCTTGCAGTGAAGAGTTAGAATGCACAACAAGAGAAGAAAATGTATTTTCTTCTGTTGAAATAGAAAGGAGTAACTGCCAGTCCACAGAGGGCACAGTCCTTTGGGCAACATAATCTTAAAGTCTTTATGAAAGCTTGAGCTTTGTGGTATGCTTAATTCAGAATGTCTCTGACAAAAGAGAAGAAAAACATATTCCAAAGAAAGGAATTCAATTATATTTAATTCCATGAGAATATTTCTCTAGGTTTGGGCTTCATTTGTCTTTCAATATATTTTTCCCCAAAAGGCTTAACTTAATTTGAAATTGTCCCTTTAACATGAAACAGTGGAATGCACCATAATATTTCACACTTGCCAAGATTTCCTATTCCAAATATGCACATTTACTGCATGGAGTGATATCAGATTGCTCTCTAGCTGGGCAGCAGACATGGCAAATATGTCTTCAGAAACCTACTGCTAAGGGGCTCAGAGCTCTGAATCCTCCATGGCCTAACATCCAAATCCTTGGAGGGACAGCGACAGCCTCAGGAGCAGTTATCAGCTGGACAGACCTTCCCTAAATGTGGTTAGTTTCCATAGTGCTGATGTGCTGCTGAGCTAATCAGACATGCCAGTATTCTTCAGCCTGTCTTCCAGCCAGGACATGTTAGTTATCTGTCAATTAATTATAGTATGACTTTCAGTGTTTACAGTTAGGCATGTTCTTAGAAAAGGCCGTCCCTACAGCATACTAGACAGTATAGAGTTTTACTCCTTAAAGTGGAAATCTTTACAACGCTGGAAGTGCCCCAGTCGTGCACCCACGGGCTCATGCAGACAGGGCAGCACCTAGGGATTATTTGTGACCACCAGCTCTTCAAGAACATCCTGATCTCCTTAATCATTATGCCATGCTTTCCCCAAGGGAAGAAGCTTAGGAGAAACAACTGTGGCCATTACACAAACACAGCAGTGGATCTAGTATCAGCAAAAACGATCACTTTGATTTCTAGCGTTGTCTGGTCAAGTTATTAAATGTTGTGCTTATTTCACTCTAAATAAGGACTGCAATCTTGCAGTGGATCTTTTGTGTGAATGCACCTTCTCTTCCCAGCTCTTTACTTGAAGCCCTCAAGGCCTTGCTTTTGGAGTCACTTACACTAGGGCTATAGGCTAGCAGACTAATTTAAAGAAATAAATGTCTTCTGTTAGTGACCCACATTATTCTCTGTGATCCAGGAACGGCAAGTAGTCATAAGTCGAGAATAAATTATTTTTCCACTTGGATTTACTGATGCGTGGTGTCACTGGCCTTCCCTGCTCAGCTTTATTGCCCTACAAAAGGATTTCTCCAAGGGAGGGTCTCCTCAGAGGCGGTGGGGTGGAAGTTTTAGGGAGAGCCATGCTGATCCCTAGCAGCTCCGGCTGTGGCTCCTCGGGTTGTACCCTGGCTGCTCCGCGCAGCCACATGCCCAGGAACCCAATCAGAGAGTCGACCTGGATGAAAGACCCCCTCTGCCCAACAAACGTGCTTCTTATCAAGGTGAGACCTTGTGTTTAGCTAAGACAGCATCTTACTGCAGCCATACCCCAGTGCACTGGTAGTCGTAGATTTCCTCAAATACCCTTCCTGCTGCCAGGTACTTACAACTTGGAGGCTCTCTGAGCTAGATGTAGTAGAATTAACCATCCTCAATGGATTTCTGTTCTATGAACATCTCCTAATTCCCCTTGAACCTCTCTTGTAAATAGTATACGTGATATCCGAAGTCAGTTAATGCCTTTATACAGTAATTGCAGCAAATTCACATTTCTCTGCCCTGGAAGAAGTGAGCAGCAGCTTGCCCATGGAGTCCCACCAAGACAGACAGGGCAAGAGGAATTGATGGGAGTGCCACAGTTCGGAAAAGGTTGAGAAAACTCTCTTTATTTAAAGAAGTAACCYAATCAATATGTACCCGTGTTTATTCTTTTAAGAACTTAGGAGACCAGATCCTTTAGCAGGTGAGCATGGATTTAATTTTCCAGACTTCAGCAGCAACAAATTGCAAATAAGCTTATTTTCAAGAGGTTACCGCCTGCTGATTTGTAACAACATGGACTTTTGCTGCTGTGAATATTCCAGGGAGGGAGCTGAACAGCAATGAATAATAATTCGTTCCATGCATAATCAACACAAAATCAGGAAGGGAATAGCTTGGATTGGCATACGATGAGTCATTTGCAAGGTAAACAAGTGGTAGATCTCCCTGGTCATTGATCAAATATTTCAATATCCAAAATTCAGTGTTTGATTTCTGCTCATTGGATCAGACCGCTGCCAACTTCGTTTCTGCCAAGGATCCATCAGGCTCTTGTGCTGACCACATGTTGCAAACAAATTGTACAGAGTCTTCAAACTGTTGCTGGGCGCTCTGTATGCTAGCCTTCTAGCATCTACTATTAAAGGGGTTGATGCACAAAATGTACAATGATATATGTGCACAAAAAAAACCTCTCATTTATCTTGCAGTTTCTGTAGGGTGGTAGTTTGTTTTAGCAGGTACTGGCTGAGGTACATTTTCATCAGAATCTGTACAGGCTTTCACAGACCTCACAGCCTCCATCCCTGGCTCATGGCAGCAAACTGATGGCTGACACTAGGAGATTTGGGTATCAGAAATACAAGCTGGTAGTTTCTAAGTGCACCTCAGCTGTGACACCCTACCTGGTTATACAGAATGAGTACCAGAGAGCAGACAAGTRCCTAACACGCACTCCAGGAGGGCTGTATTTTCTCTGTACACTGAGCTGGGAACTGCCAGTTCACACATCATCAGCTGGAGGAAGTGCAGCACTGACCACTGTGAAGTCAGTACACATCCTAAACCTTAAAGAGAAGAGAAAACAACAAAAACCCAGTAGCTAGCGCTGGGTAAAAGCTGTGGAGGTGTTTATAGGTTAAGCTGAGCGCTCATCTTTTATCATCTAAATTAATGTGCTGCTCCTTTGCTTCCCCAATACTTCCAGCTAATATTCAGAGAACAGGCTTCTGCGGGAACTCATCCGGAGCAGCAGAGCTCTAAATTGCCCTTGGAAGAGCCACACTGTCCATCATGGGGGGAATCTGGGAAGAGTAGCAGCTTTTGGCCTCCTGCTTTAGGTACATAGACCTGGGTGAATTTTTTGTCTCCTTTTCTGTGACTGAGAAGCCTAAGTATCACTTACAATCCATGAGATTCATTTTCACATGAATTTGGGCGTTTCTCACATTTGTCTGTGTTTCCAGTCTGGTCTATTTGAATTTAATCTATATTATACTTTGCATTTAACAGCTCTCCAGTTTCTTGGCATTCCAGTAACTAAAGTAAAAACACATTTCAGCAAGCTATTTCCGAGTCCTTTAGCAATGGTCTTAATCTGTGCAATGATATGTCTGGAAGTGCTGTGGACTAAGGACAGAGCACTGGACTTGGACTACAAGAATGCAAGTTCCCTTTCCAGGTCTGCTGCCACCCTCCCTGGGTGGGAGCAGGGCTATCACACCATTCCTAGCCTTGCACTGCTCCCTTCGGCTTGCTGGACTGTGGAGTTGGGGTGATGAGGCCATAACCGTAAACCCTCTGTGCAATCTGAGGATGGAAAACTGAGATAACTGTCATTACTTTAAGGCATACCTTTGTGGACTCTTTGCATAGGCTTTTTCTGTTCAGACAAATCCAGGATAACTTCCCAGGTCTTGGCTCCAGGTACCTACTTGGGCTGTATCCTGACTAGAGGGGATACAGTGTCATTCACCCTACTAGAAATGAAGGGAACCACAGACATGAGGGGATTAGTGCCGGACTCCAGCCAGGTCACAAGGGAACCCAAACAAGGTAACAGGACTGTGGGGAGTCCTATGGACAATATCTGATGCAGATGTTGTGGCTACTGCAAGCATGGGTGCTGTAACACAGCATACACACAGACATACACAGTGCACATCTAAACCATTTGCTCGTCTCACCTASTTGGGGCTCAAGACCCCTGCCTTCTCCCCACTGGCTTTACTAAGAACTGCAGAACAGGTGGAAGGAGAAGAATAGCAAACTGCTCTGCTTTTGGTAAGGATCCCCTAATAACAGGGATTTTCTTTATTCCCTAGGACCCTCTTCACTCTGATTGTGGAATTTCAAGAGCAGTGCACTTGGAAGGGCACAAAGATAGGGCACAAAGGGCACAAAGAAAGTCTTTGAAATGTCAAAGAATATTGTTTACACAGTGAAGGTGAATGTCATTTTTATACTTTTACTACCCTCAATCCTCTCCATCTCCCTCATGGACCAATTCTAGCCTTCCAAAGCCTGAAGAGCTTTCAAATAGCAAACTTGTTTTAATCATATGAACCCAGGGAGTATCCCATTTGTTCATTTTCTGCAAACCGCATTCACTTGAGGCGTAAGACAAGTCATATACAGGTCTGAACTAATGACAGGTTTCTGATACAGTATCTCACCACAGCAAGACACRGAAGCTTCCCAGCTGTCTCTGAGATGTATGATAGTACCTTGAAATGTCTTCAAGAAATAAATAAAAGGCTTATTATGAATAAGGAAACACTGTCTTAAAATTCTGTGCAAGTTTCTAAACCAAAATATCTGCAGATTCTCTGCAGATCCTTGGTAGCTATAGCTAGGAGGACAAGAAGATGAAAACTCCCCAACATACRTCTAGGATATTTTCCTTTAAAATGCATAGTAAGCTCAATTCTAACACACAGAGTACTTGACAGCCACATAGATTGTGAAGATTTTAGCTAGCTGTACCTATTTAAAATTATTCACATAGCTCACTTAAGGTTTGACATTTCCTAAATACAGTTGGAAGAATAATAGCTTTTCTATTCTGTGGCTGAATGGAAAAAGTTGAAGAAAAAACGATTTAGGTCGAATGTTCAGGAAAACAGAAACAGCAGACAAGTGTTTTTGGATCACTCTAAATGTTTCATTTACTCTGAAAAAAATACATTTCATTTGCCTTTTTTTCCTTTTTTTTTTTCCTTTTTTTTTTTTTTTCTTTTTAAACAAGCTCTTTGTCCTTCCGTTCTTTTAAGGTAGATCTTTCTAATGGAAAAATGACATTTTAAAACCAGAAGTAAGAACGTCAAAGCAGACCACTCCGGCTCTCCCTAGACAAATATTTCATACAAAAATAACTAGGGAAATAACCTTTTAGTCTTCAAAAATGTTTCAGTTTATCTTGACACAAATTTTTGGACTGTCTCACTGCCTCCAGAACTCCATTTCTTTTACCTAATCTACTGCTCACTGAAAATAAAATAAAATAAAATAAAATAAAATAAAATAAAATAAAATAAAATAAAATAAAATAAAAATAAAATAAAATAAAATAAAATAAAATAATAAAAATTCAGCTCTATTCCAAAAGAAGCCATCCCATCATGCTAGGAAAACCCTTTTACTGGCATCTGCCCATACAGGCAGTATATTCGGTAGTGATGGAGGTTCAGGAACAGCAGTCTCTTAACTGCTTGATCTCCGCCTAATTCCCCGGTTGTCTATGAGCAAACAGGGACCTGCTCTGCAAGGGGRGACTGGAGGGGTCTGACCAGCTCGTGGGGGCGTGCCGAGGTGTCTGTGCCGGGAGCCGGGGCTCCCGCTCGCGCCCACGGCCTACCTGCCCTTAGCGCGAGCCCTGCCTCCTGACTGGCAGCACAAGGCGGCCTCATCCCAAACCTACTGGAGGAATGGGTAGGACCCAAGGAAGTCAATGGCTTTGAGTTAAGTGTAGGAGAGGGAAGCGCTGTAGGACACTAAGATGGTCCCAAAGAAACAAGCGTTGGCTTAAAAAAGCCATGGCGGGTGTTTACATGAGGGAGGAATCACTAGCAGCAGCTTGTTAACTTCTCCACTTGTTTTAGAAGAGACCTCAGCTCCTGCCATTGGATATAGATAGATATCTATGTAGATGTATATCTATGTAAAGAACTGCTGTAGAGAGCTGCAGAAAAAAGCCAGGTGACAGAGAAGCTGGTTTGTAGCTAGCATTAGATGCTGTATCATGATTATTTCTTCCATTCCTCGGCGATATCCTTAAACCTGCTAGGTGCAACTGCTAGATTCACATGGCACCTTCAGCTGTTTTTTTTTAACGGAGAATGACGGGTGCCCCCTGTGTCCGTGTTCTTCTCCTTAAGAGGTTCCTCTGTGTGTGCAATAGGGAGGAAGGGGACAGAAAAGATAGAGATTTCCAAAAAATTTACTATTTGCTTGTAATGCTTCTGATGCATGGTATGTCTCTTTCCTCTCTTTCTCTAAGATGTGTTTTTTTATGGTTTGTTCACAAAGAATTAACCAAAAAAGAGGCAGATGTGCAGTTTGACTAGAGAACTGGAAAATGAAAGCAGGTTTGCTCAAGTCTGATTATCTTCATTTTATTTACATAATGAAATGAGCAAACCTTTTCAAAAAGAATTGCTTAGAATCAGACTTTGTGCAGGGAAATGGTGCTTTCAATAAATGTGTGTGGTTCATATGAGATGTAGAAACTTCTGGATTTATTTAGGAAAACATAGCTTTAAAAGGAGCTACTCAGAAGAAAGCAATTAAATGTAATTTAGAAAAAAATTGCATATTGCAGCATAAATGATGGAACGCTATTGCAAAACATATAGCTTTCTCTCCTGGATTTATTTTTTTCTGATTGGATCCTCTCCACACTCCTGAGCCTATCCCGAACAGAAATGGCTAATCTTATTGAAATGTGGGAATGTTTTTAGTGGTTTTGGGTGTGGGAAAATGCCTACAAAAGAGATAAATCCTTGCTGCTCAGATCAGACTTACTAATTTCTGCTTTGACTCAGTCTAGGAGGTTTGAAAAGGAGTATTTGAAGCTCATGAAAGCCCGGGGCAGTCTTTTCTTCTCACTTGGCCTTTAAGGTGACTTCAAGGTTGATGTCCTACGCTCAGTAGCTGGCATTTGGATGAGGTGCACATAAAAAGTGCTTACCACCTCAGGAGCATTTCTCCAAAAATCAGGGAGCTCCTTTGAAAGTGCCACATACCTGAAGCATTGGGAGATGGATCTGGAGCTCAAAAATCTTTGTTTTGGATCAGATGTCCTTTTTCTCCTTTAGTTTTAAAGTAAAACACTGTCCATCCACATGCAATTACACTAGCAAACAGAAGAAAAAAAATAAGTGTAGATGCTTTTGTGAGTTGGACTGCATGCCAGTTTGGGGGCACTATAGAAACTGTCATTTTTCTTGTTTCTATATTGAAGCTGTACTTCTGAAGCATGAAACTGAAGGTACCAGATATAAAAGCAGAAATGTGCCAGCCTCAGCCTGCCACTCACTTCATCCCCACTAGCTGGGGCAGCGGTCTGTAGGCTTCAGGTTTTTGTGGTCAAAAATGCTTTTATTTCTATCTAAAGTTACCACCAATCCAGGGCCCTCTACCAACACCATGTCAGGGTACAAGTTCTTGGAAGCAGTAACAGCAGGATTGTTTCTCTTCCTGCTTGTATGATCATTTTAACCTTAATTATATCTGTTCATTTATTAAAACAAATACCTTGGGAATTTAATAACTTTTAAATTCCAGCTGTTCAAACAGTCTTTTTTATTTTCTTTGCATGCACTGTTTCGTGGGCAATTCATCGTATCCATTTTCCTTTCTTTTTTTTTTAACTGAGAAAGTGCAATATGTTTTCCAGATATTCCTAGGAATTATGTGTAGAAACACCACTGGTTCACAACAAGGCCATCACTAAAGATGGATTTGGCCTCTTTGCTTTAAATGCACCACTGACCTGCCTGAGGTGATGTTCTCCTATTGATTTTTGATTCAGGTAAGGATTTACACACTAAGCTTGAGACTGCTGCCTTGCAGCATATTATTCCACCTGTCCCTTGCCTCTTCCCTTTGGGAGTAACCTACTTTTCCCTGAGCTCCTTCCTGGCCCCTGTGCCTTCTCCTACTGGTCCTTCTGCTTGTCCTTCAGCAGTGTTGGTTGGTGTCCAGGGATGATTCAGAGCATAAGCTGTAAAAACGTGCTTGGGAGCTGTTTGTGTTTGCAAACCTTTTTTATACATTGTTAACACACTGGAAGGACAATAAGGTCACTGAAGCCAAACAGGATCTTAAAAGTGGAATTTGGCTGTCTTTGTAGTTTTGTATTATTGTATTTTTTCTTGTTATCATGCCATATCACACATCCAACCAAGCAAACAGCTTTCCTGCATTCAGTGCTTCAAATGAAACACAGTCCCCAATATGAGGAGATAACACAAAGGAAACTTCAATATCTTGCATCTACTAGGGAAATGGGTCACAAAAATATGAATGATCTGTGTTAATATTTAAAGTTGGTGGTATATTTGTCTTGAAGTACAATCTGCTCTTAAAATGGATGTAGATCATTTTAAAGACCCACTTTAGTGTTAGAGCAGTGTAAAATGGTAGTAGAAATCAAAGTAGGGAGGGGGCTTGTCCATTTTAGAAAGAACTACAAAGCTCTAATATGTTCAAGAAAGTCTGTAGCTTTCATGCCTGCTGACAGATTTAAATAAGCTGGAAGAGTGAGTATAAGGCCTACTTCAGCTAGATTTTATGTGGGTAAATGCCAGTTGCCTAGTTATGACTTATAAAAAGCATTTCTTTTCCTAAAGATGTCGAAGCCTTTATGCTTCACTCCCAATCACTTAGGAAGTCCAAGTCTAAGTAGTGAAATAAACCAATAGGTTCCACTTCAGATGTTGCTTGTGTCTCCTTTCTGAGGCAAAAAGGAAATCTTTGTGGAGATGTGGTCACTCGCTGGACCACACACCCAACCTCTGTCTCTCCTGATTTTGTTTGCGTGATGTTCAGCTTCACACAGACAAGTTTCCATCACATTCTGAGCCTGACATCCAGCTTCTAGGATACTAAAAGGTGCTCAGAGAGGAAAGTACACCATTATTATGGAAGAAAATGTGCCGTCCATGGGAGATCGTTGTTGGAAGGAGGAAGGAACTAAAATCAATCTCAGAATTCACAGAATATTTAAGGTTGGAAGGGACCTCTACAGATCATCTAGTCCAACCTTCCTGCTCAAGCAGGCACACCTACAGCATGTGGCACAGGGTGGCATCCAGGCGGGTTTTNGCTAATGTTAGATGGTGTTAGCTGGTGCTCTGAAATTCCCTGCCCCGTTTGTCAGACAAGACAACTGAACCCTTAAGAATTTTACATTGACTATGTTTCAGAATATTTCAGAATATTTAAGGTTGGAAGGGACCACTACAGATCATCTAGTCCAACCTTCCTGCTCAAGCAGGCACACCTACAGCATGTGGCACAGGGTGGCATCCAGGCGGGTTTTGAAGACCTCCAGAGTAGGAGACTCCACAACCTCCCTGGGCAGCCTGTTCCACTGCTCTGTCATCTCAAGCTATAGCTGAACATTTGCTGGCTCTCTTGCCCGGTGTGCAACAGAGGAGATGTCCCAACACGTTTCAGTTATGTTGGCTCTCCTGCGTTTTGCACCCCGTGATCTAGGCAAGTCTGATCCACGGTCCTTGAGGACTTGTAAAAGGCCGTACTGGGAAAAAACAGATTAAAGGCAATAAACAGAAAGATGCAAAGGAAAAAGAAAAGCTTTCCTGACTTCAGACGAGCGATGTCTAGCACAAAATGAAAAAGCTGGCCTGTGTTCAGAAATATCTTGAAAGTCAAATCTTGTTAGGGCTTCATGAAAAACACTTCAGGTGTTCTATTGAGATACAGTTGAGTGACTATGTGATGGGAGTTTTCCCCCCCCTTTTTTAGATAATAAGAAGCAATTTGTAGAATATACAGGAACTAGAGTTCTGCATTTTAGTTCATCAGCCCCCTTTCTTTAGCATGGAACAGAAGTTCTTCTCTGTGTTTATGGAGATCTATTCCCATGGTAATGAGATTCATATTATGCACTAGATCTGTTAGCGACACACTTGAAATGCTTATAACATAAAACAGGAGCTAAGTTATCCATGTATCAGTTTGTCTGGATTTGTCTGGAAAAGTTTAGAAAATTACCCCAAGATCTTTCTGACAAAAGATTTCCTTTCCGCTCAGACAAAAAAAAAACAAATTAGAATAAAAATAACTCTCATATGCAGGTATGGCCAAAATAACTGATTCCTGTGGCAACCATGAACAGAGGCATGAAAACCCCTTATTCCTGGTGTTTGCAAAGCACAGCTTTAGGGCATCGGAAAGGTTTGTGGCTCCGAGAGCTGATATTCTCCTGACTACCACCCACATGCTGCCACCACCAGGGAAGTCGGAGATAACGTGATGTTGTCTGAATCCCTTCCCCTCGCTGCTCTGCACACAGCAGCCCTCATGCAGGCCTCTGCAAATTGCAATTGCACATTGTGCTTCCTTGGAAATGTGCAAGCCATCTGCCACAACTCTGTTTGTTTTTGAGCTCAAACATAAGCCATTTCTTTGTGAATAGGTGCTTATCAGTTTCTTTTGTTATTATTTATACTTCGAGGTAGGTGATGGGGAGTCCAAGACCACCAACGCTGTCTTCGTCTGACCAGATGCTTACAGAACCATTTTCTATAAATAATGGAAGAAGTTTCTGAAAACTCATATTCCTATTGATATTTCAGTTGGATTTTTCATCATTTCTGGCTTGTGTATGTATCATTAAGCGTGTCATCTAAATAAGACTGGCAAAATACTGTAAATGTTCTATGACAATTAAAAGTGATAATAATTCTTCAAAGAAAAATACCTAGTTTATTGAAAAAAGGGGTAAGACAGAGATTATGAGTTAAATGTATGCTGGTGAGAACCAGTGCTTTTAGAAAGGATTTTGAAATGTGTCAAGTGCACATTGTGCACAATATAGCACTTTTCTTCCCCTGTGACTGCCTGAGAATGCCCTCACTGATGTATGGGAGACAGAAGGACGGTTTGGGTGTTTTTGCTTTTTAACCTCTTCTAAAGAGGGAGCCTTTACATTTCTTCAACCTGTCTCACCTTCATATTTGGTCTGATCTCTTTCCATAGCCAKAAATCCCCACTCAATAGCCAGAAATCTAATCCCCAGAATATTCTCCCCAAGCACTGCACAAAACCCAAAATATATCTTTTTCTTCACAGTATTGTCTCAGAGGAGCACAGCTGCTTCTCTGAGTTGGGGATGGCAAGGTGGTCTGATGAATACTTCCTTTGTGCATGCATATGTACATATGTATCTAAAATATTGTTCAGGGATTATCCTGAACAGACTAGAAAAATAAGTACGCTACTCTCTCACACAAAGAGGAAAAGATCTTAACAGTTTTATAACCTGAAATATTTTCTTAATGGAAGAGTCTCTTGTCTCCCCTTATGTTTGCAGGTTTATGTGTATGGAGAGAAGATGCAAAATCAAAGAATAATAGAATAATTTGGGGTTGGAAGGAGGTCATCCTGGCTGAAACCCTCTGAAAGTAGAGCCAGTTTTGAAGCCAGTTTGGTTTTGCTCGTGGCATCAACCAGTTTTAGTTTCATTTCAAATGTCTCCAGGGATGGAGAATCCTCAGCGTCCCTGGGCATGAAGTACAATTTCTTCCCAGGCATCCATATTTTCCGTGGGAATGTCCATGTCTTGCTTAGTTTTTCTGCAGTGAATCTCCTGTCTCAAATGCAGTTCCATTTCTGGAAATAGGCAATTCAGCTCCTTAGGCAACTAATGCAGATTAGACTTCTTCAGAAGGCTTCGGAGCAAGGGAATGTGTCAGACATGCCAGTGCTTATGAACAGTCATACAGATGTGAAGGCAGTAGACATAACATGTGAGCTTAAATAGCACTAGTCAGACAGATACTAGAAAGCAGAATCACAGAATCATTAAGGTTGGAAGGGACCTTTGGAGATCATCTAGTCCAGCCCCCCTGCACATGCAAAATACCTTACAAAAAGTCAGTGGAACTTTAAAAGCTGTTTGTTCTTAAATATACTCAGTCTGGTTTGGGCCCACTTGCCAGGAATATTGTAGTAAATTAACTTAAAAAGAAATTGTTTGCAAAGTGCAAATTATTCACAGGAAGTGAATTTAGGGGTATGGTGTCATAATACAATTTTTCAAACTCCAGCATATTAGAGCTATAAAATCCATAGTAGCATGGTGTAGCATGGTTTATCTAGCTTATATGGTGCTTCTATGCATGAGCATACAGTGTGGTAAAGAGTTGGTTTTAATGTCTCATCCATAGAGATACATGTAAACTTGCAAAAATTATTTACATAATACCAAAGCCCTGCTGTTCTTTCTTCTTTTACAAACAGACAGAAGTACTGACATCAGCAAGAGAAACAATCAAAACCAGCAAATTTTCAGCATGTGATTTGCCAGGGGGCTCTGCACATGACAATCTCGGTTGTATTTCTTTAATCCCAATCTATACAATGTCCTACTTCGTGAGCCAAAATCAGATCCAGGGCAGAGTTAAGGGGAGAGAAAAGCAGAAAAATATGCTGGGGCAGACGTATACTGGTGCCAGACTCTGAGCTCTTCCCATAATCAGGACCTCATAATTAATAAATGATTCATGAGCAGCTTCTCTATGCATTTGTATGTATTACCTGGTAAAATTCCCCACATTAACCTCAGCTTTGCCTGTGCTATTTCTGTTATTTCCTTTGCGTAAGAGACAGCAATGCTGGGACCGGTCTGGGGTGTACACACTCTCAGGGAGGTATGTATGTGCTCTTTGGCAAGCTGGCTCCTCTAATTAGGATTTAAATTGTCCGTTCTCTCGGGCTCACTTTTCTACCCAGCAAGTAGTTTGACATCAGTTGGAGGAACTTCATTATCTACTTCTCTTTCAAATTTGGTTGAAATGGAACACAAAATGTGATTAAGCTGGTTGGACAGACTCATAGCAAAATTTTACAAGACTCATTTCCTTAGGAAACCATGCAAAAAAAAAAAAAATCAGGCCTGCAAGGGGAGTGGTGGTTCAAGAAAGTGACAGCTAGGAAATTAATATTTTTAGGAAGGTCAAAACCCTATGTAGTGTCTTGGATTTTGTTGGTTGGCTGTTTGGTTTGGGATTTTTTTTTTTTTTTTTTTTTTTTTTTTTNTTTTTTTTTTTTTTTTTTTTTTTTGCGTGTGTGTGGTTTTGTTTGTTTATTTGTTTTCTGAAATGATAGAGCATCTATGAGCAAAGTGAATTTATTCTTACCCAGAGATTTACCCTTCCTCTTCAGGAAAGGTTTAATATGAGGCAACATAGTTCAGCCAGGAAGAATTCTAAAGCTTGTTCATAGATATAATGATAGTCTAGACCGAGTCCTCCCAGAGCCTGGATGTCTGTGTGCAAAATCACCGACTTTGCAGCTTTTTGAAGCTTCATGAAGCTTCTACTTTTTCCCAGGCCAAAAAGTTTGAGAAGCTTCAAAAAAGGCAGCACGTCTCCAAAAAGGAAGATTGTTTCGTTACAGTGAAGTTCACATGTGACTTATTTTACATCCTTTTGCTATGTCCTGTAAAACAGTCAGTCATGGGGCTGCTGTTATTTCTTTACTGGCTTATAAAACTTTATTACTTTTCCCAAATACATAAGATCACTGTTTACTAGATTTCTTATTGCTATTTCCCAAATGACACCAACTACCAATAGGGAAGATTTATCTTAGGAACTAATATGTGTTTTGATTGAAGTTTTACTTGATGGCTTGATTTGATTGGGCAGCAAAGGGGCTGTTAGAATCAAAATCACGATAGTTTAACTGCATATAAAGAAGCCAGGGTCATCCATAAGAGCACTGCCTGCGATTCCCTCCTGCTTTTGTCTTTTGCTCCTATAATCCACTGGCTACAAGTTGGAGAAAGCCAGGTCTGCTAAAACAGGTTGTACATTTACAGTGGGAAAATAATTATGAAGTTGATTACCCAAGGGCTGCTAGGGTTGTTTATGGCTGTTTGAAGACTTAGGTGAAGTGCAAAACCCAACCTAACAGAAGCACAGGTTTCTCTAGCGATTACTGAGGAGCCTGAGTGGTAAGAGGTGCAGGCCAGCTGGTTTCCTTAACCCTGGCTAATGAAGGGCAAGTTTTCACAGCACTAAAGTACCCACATGGGGTTAGTCTTGGGTTTGGCACTGCCAATATACTGCTGGGAAGCAGAAGTGGGAAATTCACTGCTGGGAAGGTAAGGTACAGCTGGTGTCTCCTTCAGATCAGACAGTCAATGAGCAGCCAGCAGTGTTGGCTGAAAAGGAGTGTGTGAACAGGATAGCTTGATACAGCCTAGAGGCTGATGCTGAAACTGGCCTTGCTTTTAATGCCTGATATGATCCAAAGAAGGTATTTGTTTAATCTATCAAATATATTTGATAGGCAAAGGAAAGGAGTATTCCTAGTAGCGGAGGCTAGCTTTCCAAAAGCAATAGTTTTGGATGTAGCAATATATTTGCTGACGTTTGGGCCATCTAAACATTCTCCAGGTACCTCTTTCTAGAGCAGTAGTGTCACCTCTTTGAAAACAACCTTTGCTGCAGTCTGTCCTGAAAGTGTGAATGTGAACCAGAGTGTGGTGAGTGTTACAGCAGCAGAGAGCTGGGAAAAGTGCAAGTTGTTCTGTCAGACCTTTTTTTGGCTCCTCTGTGTTAAACTTGGCTTATTTTTTACCTCCTCAGCATCTTCCTTTTGGAGTTATCTATGCCTAAATTTGAGTTGCTACTCCTGCAGCCCAAGACAAGCTCCTGCAGTGAAAACCCAACTGCTTATTCAGCAGAGATGCCAGGTTTTAAGGAACTATCTTATTTTCCAATAGACAATCCCTTTCTTAACTGCAGCTGCTCATCTCCTAGGTGTTATGGACAGAAGCAGCAAACATGCTTATGAAATGAATTGTTTTGTTCTTCTCAATGGGGATGGAAATGATGGATGTACTTCATTAAACTTTTAAATCCATCAGTCTTTTTTACAGTGTGATTCCAGCTAAAGAGTCAGGAAAACTCTGCTTACCAAGAAGAATAATGGTAGTTGTTAATATCTTGCTCCCCATGATGCTTCAGAGACTGATAAACTAGGTGAAATGAGCAACCACAACTGAAATGCAGCCCATTTGGAGGTGAAACACAGCAGCTATAAAATATCACATAAAAACACTTCAAAATGGGTTAGGAGAGGACAGAAAGAATATGTAAATTAAAGTTCAGGGGGCTTGTAAGACTGTAAAATTTGATATAGGTCTGTACGTGCCATATTGAAGACTCTTACTAGTTGCAAGAGTGAGTGGGTGGCTGAACAATCTTTCATCCTAAATTCATCTTCTTGGTAAGACTGTTTAGTGTACAACAAAGGGATAAAAGCAACTGGAACATTTGACTGAATGCGAAATGTTAGAAATTTCTTTTGCATTACACCCATAATTAGAAAATTATAAATATTTTTTACCGGTAAAATCTACTTTATGCAAAATAAATACCCAGCTAGCCAGAAAAAGGAGTGGGTGTGCAGCAGGTCCATCAAGTTCAAGCCAAGGAGCACTGAATAGGTCAGTGCTCTTATTCCCACCTATGCCTGGCCAATAGGAAGAGGGGTATGAACCTCACCTTGTGCCAGTGGAGCACACAGCTGTTTGTGATGTTTTTGTCCAGTTGTTAAAATAGCAGCAGGTATGTTATTTTGGGCATATCTTAGGAAGAGCACGGACAAACTTTTGTATGTCTTATTAAAGAATTAAGTTCTATTTCTAGTGTTCCTTGAAGTGTTTGAGATAACATCTCGGTCAAGATAGCTTCACACCCAACATTTCCTTGGGAGGTGATGAAACATTCTGCAATAATAACCAAATAAAGGGCTGGGCTGGTTAGCTCAGTTGGTTAGAGCGTGGTGCTAATAACACCAAGGTCACGGGTTCGATACCCGTACGGGCCACAGTTTTTCCTGGGCTGCTTTAGGAAGAGTGTTCCCAGCAGGATGAAGGAGGTGGTTATCCACCCCTTCCACTCAGCCCTGGAGAAGCCACCTCTGCAGTGCTGAGTCCAGCTCTGGGCTCTTAGTACAAGAGCATCCACTCTGCTGGAGAGAGTCCAGCACCAACATGGAGCTATGAAGATAGTGAGGGGTCCCCTGAGCACCTCTGTTGTGAGGAGAGGCTGAGAAAGCTGGACCTGTACAGGTGAGAGAAGAGAAGCCTGAGTGGGGATCTTATCTCCACTCAGCTGGAGAGCGTCCAGCTCCAACAGAGGGCTAGAAGGACAGTGAGGGGACCCCTGAGCACCTCCTTCATGAGGAGAGGTGGAGAGAGCTGCTGCTGGAGAGCCTGGYAAAGAGATGACTAAGGGGGGATCTTGTTGGATCTTGTCGATATGTTCAAATATTTAAAAGGAAAGTGTCAAGAGAATGGGGCCAAACTACTTTCAGCAGCCACAAATGGAAACACTGAAAGTTCTGCTTGAATATCACAGAGAAGCATCTGTGCAGTAATGGAACTCATAGAAATGTGAATACCAGTATGTTACTGTGTTTCTTCCAGGAGAAAGCATGACAGACCTTGGAGTAAAGCCTTTGCTTTTGTCGGGTGGCTCCATGGCTTTGGACAGCTAACATCCACCTGCTGAATAACTACAAGATTTTTGTTGCAGTTGGATAATTATCAGAATTGTCTCACCTGGACACCGTTTCTTAGCTACAGAGTGCAATGGGGCAAGCATATCTGATATTAGAAGTGTTTTTAATTTTTTAAATTATAGATGTCTTAAATTACAGGAGCTTTGCCTGGCAGTTGTGTTTTTTACTTGCTTCTCACCATTGCCTTCTCTGGCAGTGCTTAGCAGCCTCTGAAGTAGAGCCCCATGGAGTTGGCTCCTCTGTGAACACACAACTTGCAGGGCCTGTTGATCCCTTGGTCCGCTCCAAAAATCGGAGAAGCTTATGCATTGGCACAGCAAGATGTTATTGGCAGCTAGATGATGACAACTAACAGCAAAATCTAGGCTTTGGGTTAAGGTAGAGACTCTTGAGTTAGAAATCCATCTTGACCATGGATTGACCATCTTGACCACAGCAGCAGCAGAAGAGCAGTAGCCTAAGGACTGTTTTCCCTGAGCAGCTCGGGGCACAGCCCCAGGCAAGGATGCCCAGGGCTGCCTGCATCCACTCTCCTCCTGCCTTTGCACCCTGCTGTGGGGAATACCAATGGCTCCTGTGGTTCATCTCTATCCTCCGGACTGCCGCTGTCCCTGCAGCCTGGGGGTATCCACTCAGAGCTGGCTGAGGGTGAAGGGTAAGAGGAGCACCCTGCTTCACTGCTGCCACAAAGGTGAGTGAAGCTGAGAGGAGAAAAGGAACCAGAACCTTAGGGTCTCCCTTCCCCCGGCTCCCCTCATTACAGCAGCAGTATTTGGCTTGCTGGGATGCCTGGAGATGGCTTCCTGTAGGCAGGATGGCATATGGGGTTTTTAAGTCTCTGATTTTATTCAGTTCTTCTGAAAATCAGCTGGCTTATTCTGCAGCCTGAAATTCACGTGGATACCCTATCCTATTGAATTTATTTTATTGTCCTTCTAGTTGAAAGGTGAAGGAGCCATCTACCCTTTTAACACATATTAGACCTTTCTGATAGCCTCCAAAACCCATTGTCTTGAACCAAACCATTTAGCAGAGGAGCGAGGATTTCATCAAAAAATGAGCACTTCCTCAGCAGTACGTTCTGGGTACAGGTGTGATGAGAAACATGCTGTGCTGAGAGCACGAAAGCAAACTTCATTCTCCCTTTGCTGCACTGACATTCTTCAGCTTCTTTTCCACATTCTTTTTTTCTGTTTGTTCAGACAAATCTTGAAATGATGGAAGGATGCCTGCAGCCTCCTGGGTAAACTGGTGCTGCTGGCAGTTCAGCCAAGCACTTTTGCTATACCTTAAAACTCCACCAGCTATCCAGAGAATTCAAGCTGCTGTAGACTGCAGCCCAGGCAGACAGCGTGTAAATGTTTAGTCTGAGGTATTTTATTATCTTGTTTCTCTTTTATTTGACAACTAACATTTAACCTGTTCTCCTTGATTTCTTTTCTTTTCTTTTTTTTTTTTCCCCCCTCATGCAATGCTTGAAAAATATAATGGAGTCAATTTACTGAGCCAGTTCCCCTGGTCTTGGTGAAAGCATAAAAAAATCTTTGGGTGAAGAGGGTGGAAATTTATTGCTGTGGACTGCTTCTGTGAAATTCATGGTTTAGAGATGCCCCTCAGGCAGAAAATTTTCAGAAAAGTTGTGGGGGGGTTTATTTTTATTTTTTTTTTTAAATTGATGGGAATTTTAGTCAATTTAGACAAGAGAAAACACCCTTCTACAAAAGGCTGGTGGGGTTTTGGTAAGCTAGGCAATGTACCTGTCATTCAGGACATGCTCTAGATCATACTAAAACTTTCCAAATATCATTTTAATCATTGTTTATGGTTACTACTTTTTACAGTACATATTAAATTGTCTTTGCTCATTCCTGTTGATTAGATATTCATCCTTGAGTAGCTGAAGATTTTGAGCAATGGAATAGATCCCCCTAGGAAGGAGGCGGCCAGCCGTCAGTATAAGATATATCTTTTTGGTGAAGTATTTCCTGTCTCTTCTGGCTGGAAGTTTTTCCTCACAGTGAGATGGCTTGAAAGGAAGATTTCTTTGTTATTTATTGCAGAGAAGTGTGGATACTATTTTTTAGTCTTACTAGGTGACCTAATGATGTCTACCCTAAAATATTTATTTTAAAAAAGCCTCTGTTTTCAGACATTTTTTGATCAAATCCAGCTGAATTAATGGGCCAGCAATCACCCCATAGAGTTGGTGCCATTAGTTTCGTTAAGATGACATCAGTGTTCACTTCACAACACAGGATGTGAAGGATTTGAGATGTTTTAAAGAGTCCTAAAAACCCAAGTTAGGATGTGGGGTTGCTATTTAGGGTATTCATGTTCGTTCATTTAAGGCAGATTAACTGAATGGCAATATAGTACCCCGCCACATCCATAACAGGGGCCCACAGAGCAAAGCCTCTTTATTTTTTTTTTCTTTCCATTTTCAGCTACAGTGAATCTGTCTTCTATGGCTGTGCTGATTAGCAGTGCTAAAATAATACTGAATATTTTTTTTTTGTAATCCAGTAGTCCCATCTTTGCAGATCCCATGATGCTCTGGCTTGAGTTAAGACTTCAGCTTTTTGATTTGAACTTTGACATACTCAGATAATTTTCAAAAAGAGGAAAGAGAGGAACTTCAGCAGTACCGGTTGCTCTAATACTTCCAGTCATTTATTCAGCAGTGATTTTTGGGAATGGGAACCCACAATTTGAATCACTTACAGCCTTTCTCCTGTTTTTCATTCACTCTACTTTGCTATGAGGGAGGATTTAACAAATGCCTCAGTACTGTTGCTTTATAAGTCTGTGTTTTATAAGTCTGGACAGCACTGTGGGAAGGAAGTACAGACAGTGGGGTCTTATAACAGCATGGAAAATATTTCAAATTTCAAACAAGGTGGATGTCTTCTGTCCAGCATAACTTCCCTACAGTACCAGTTCCATTTTTATTGAATACTTCGAGCAGTAATTCATTTTTGCTTGGTAACTATTTTATTAAGAACATGAGCTTTTTACTTTTGAGTTTACCAAGCTGACAGTTTTATCTAGTCTCTCTACACCGTGGATACTCTAAACCTTACTCATCTCATCCTTGTGCAGAGGTGTCTCCCTTAACTTGGCAGAAACACATAGCTTTTGTGAAACTGCGCAAGGCAGGAGTCCTGCTCTGTTGAAATAGAAGTCTGTTCAGGTCTGTTGCCATGCCACATGAGGCAGGAGCATGATACACGTTCCTAAAATGGATTCTAAGACCGTTTTTGTTAGGCCCATTCATCAAATCCATGCTCCTGAGTCCTACTGCGAAGATGGATAGCATTATTTTAGTGTTAGTTAAGTATCGATCCCAGCACCTATTAAAAATCAATGGAGTCAGGTCCTCCATGTGGCCTCCAAGAGGAAAAAACTTGGGGAAAAAAATCTGAAAGTCTTATAGACTCAGGCAAATATTGCATAACATTTTTGTGACTTCTCATTGAAGATTTTAATTAAAATGCTTAATACAAAAGCCATCTAGATATTTCTCTACCATACACAGCACATGGACAAAATGTCCTGTAAAGCAGGTCATTTGTGGTTCTTCCTCTTTGTTCATACAGAAGTTCCAAAAGTTGCATAATATTTTTCCTTTAAATTCTATAGCAGCATTCTGTATGACCTAAAAGTTAGGATATATGGCTATACATCTGGAAACGTCTTTCTACTTATCTCCAACATCTTAGTACAAATGATACTAACAGGCGACCAACCAAGGAAATTATGATGCTTGGACTGTGCCGTTGAAAAGGATGTTTTGAGTGATGCCTGGTTATAATTTTCCAGATTGCATTCAGATGTCAGAACTGGCAGTTGTTTCCCCAAGCAGCAGGTGTTCAAGTTGACAGACTTGATGGTAATAATAACCAACAGAAAATTGCAGAAGGAATTCCATATACCATAATATTCAGGTTTGGCTACATGCAGAGTCATTAGACAGTGAAAGTTTTATGTAAGCCACAGACTGATTATAACAGACTGAGTTCAGTCACTGAATACATCTATTTTAGATTTCTTTCTGACTCTTGGGAAAGATGCTTATTTCATGGCTGTTCTGTGTGAGCACTCCTCTAAGGATCCCTGAGACAAGTATCTGTCCTAGTCCCTGTAATTGTCTTGTTGTAAACTTAAATGAAGAAAAAGACAGCGGTAATACATGAGCTGTGTCCTTGAAAAAGCTTGGGATGTAGTCATGGATATTGGAGGGAAGTTTATGCTTTAATATGTTTTTAACCAGAGTAGGACTCTATCAAGGCTTTCAAAAACTGTTGTGAATATGACAGTTCACGTAGAAACGTGATGGGACGTTTTAACAAGGATCAACACAATATTTCAGTACTAACTTGGCAGAACAACCAGAGAAGAAGCATGGAAAAAAATCAAAGGGTCTGTTTTTAAGACCTGTCTCTGCTTTCAGAATATAGAAAAGATTCAGCACTTGTTCTAAACTCCTGGATGATCCTTCTGACAGACCTGTCCTCCTATCCTAACACGTACACACTCACTTAAAACATATATTGTTGAAATTTCTTCCAAGACAATACTAACCTAAAATGAAGTTGATCCAAAGAAAATGTGCTTGCAGTCCAAAATGCCTCTTGTTCCCTCACTTCAAATATTGACGTTTGTCTGGGTGCTTCTCAGTGTTTAAGTTGTCCACAGACCAATATAACTGAGGCTAGGTTGCCAAAAAATAGGACTTTTCTCAGTTGGAAATTTCATAATCATTACCACTCTTTAGTGTACACTTTCTATCTCCTTTCATTTCTATTGTAATCAATCAATGTAACTTGAAAATCAATATACCTTGTTTCCTGAATGTCAATCCACTATTTGCCTTCACAGGAATGCTAATGGAGAGAACTATCATGCACACTTACAGATCTGTATTCACATAGAAAGTAGAAAGTCATATTCTTAGAATAGCTAGAAGACCTTGGAAGAAGACAAATTCTCCTGCAGACTTCTTGATCCATCGCTGTTGTGTTGTAATGTTTATTTTATAATTACTGTCACTTTGTTGTTATCTCAAGGGGCATCTTAATGGCACAGAACAATACAGATGGCAAGAAAAGATCTGATTAGATGCTGGAAAAAGAAATTCACATCGAAGGAGATGATCACTGGATTATTATTAACAGAAATGTAGCAAGAATCTTCACTTTGGAACTATTCTGGATTTAGTTGCATATGATCTTGAGCAACCTACTCTAATTTCAAACATGGATCTAGTGTGAATATGCACTAGATGACCTCTGAAGTTCCCTTACAACTTAAATTATTTTCAGATTCTGAAATATATTCAGAATATTCAGATTCAGATTCTGAATATTCTGTTATTTTGTCACTACTTTATAGAGGTTCTGAATATGAAGGCTTATAAAATCTGAAATCTTTAAGAATAGATAGCAATAAAATTATAATAGTAATATTTTTCCTCAAAAATCTCCTTTACAGTGACACACAATTCCAACATGTTACCATAGACTGAATTGGCTGTCACTTATATCACAAAGATGACTACTGTCTCTTTAGCTGATGTTGTGCATAACTTGTTTTCTTCATGAAAATAAAGCACCAGTGTTGGCCTTCCACTGTAATTTTGGCAGTGCTTTGCCAATAAAAATAACATGATGGAAATCCTAATGGATGATTCATTCCACCTCCCAGGAATGGAAGAACATTCCCTACTGCATACTGCTAGTGCTTTTCCTTATTTCATATTAAATCTTCAAAATGATAAGATTTTCACCGCTACACTTGTCAAGCTAGTTATTAAGCAATGGAGAGAGATCAACCGCACGGAGGTTCTGTAATGCCAGCCTAAGTGGCATTTTATCTTTTTTTCCCGTTACTGCTAATTCTCACACACCATGCTGAAATACCTCTCTACCTTCATGATGCTTAAATATTTCTGCCTTGTGCAATTTATGTGATGAACTGTGGTTTGTCTCGGCCTTTCAACAGCTTAGATGCAATCAGTTTCATTTTCCCTGGAATATTGCTCTTCTCAGTTATTTTTTTGCTTCGCTGAAATCTTTTTGATCATTGGGCATGTGGAACTGAGCACAGCCTTCAAAGCCATGTGTATCAAAGCCAAGAATTCAGGCTGTTGTTTCCTTGCTCTGCAATGAGGTAGCTCTGCAAAAACAGGGCAAAGCTGTATTTAACTTTCATGAATTTATATTATAGTTCAGCTGTGGAAATTTACCCATCAGAGCACCTTCAGGACTAGTGTTTCTCCATAGAATAACCCCACTCTCTAGGTGTGTTATGGATTGTCAGAGATGATCCTTTAAAACAGGTTTTTAAAACTGCTGGGTTTATATTTCATGTTGGAGAAACTGAAATAGAGGATAAATGCAGTGAAATGTTCTATATGCACCAGCCAAGACATGGGAGCTGGCTCCAGCATAGCCTTCCTTTCAACATCTTTAAAATATTAGTAAATGCTACCTACGTGCAATGTAGCCATATGAAAGGACTATGTAGAGATTTTCATGCAATTCTAACACTTGCTGTGTTGCTAATAAAGTGGTCACCTGATGGATGTGGATGCAGATAAGAAATACTCCAAGGGCAGGAAGCAAATGAGCAGGGAGGGAGAGAAGAACCAAACTCAGTACAGGAACAGGGAGGAGAAGGGAACTTAAGACAACTCAAGTACCCCAGTATAAATACCTTATATAGCCTTCCAGTCACTTGATTCTTTATTTTTTTTCCTGTCAGTCTTGACTCTGTGTTCAGCCTGGAGGAGTACACAGAGTGTGTTTGTGGGAGCACAAACTGTGCGTACAGAAGGGCCCCTTGTACTTGCCTATCTTTTATTCAGCACTAACAGGAACAGGTTTCTGCATAGGTAGAAAAAGAGCAAGTTCCAGTTCACATTGAACTTCCCTTGAGGGAAAGGCAAATAAACGGGCTTAAGTTTCTGGAAGAAGTTCAACAACTCAAGATAGTTTTATAGGTTTCTAAACTCAATACAGCAGTATGGGAGGGTTGCCCACGAGTAGAGAGATGTGAATCTGAACAGTCAGAGTGAGGTGCCATGTTGCCAGCAAAGCTCTCCCTTCCTTGCATCAGGCAAGGTCAGGGACCCTATATGTTAACTGACAACTTCTCAGTCTCTGACAGGAGTCATCCCACAGACCGAGTTGTACATCTACATTTCCACATCAGCTGGGATGAGACACACAGGCAGGCCCAAACAAGGATCGACCTGAGATGCACTGAACCCAATGTCCATTATTTAGAAGACCAACCTATATCTTTTTTATTTGTTTTTTGTTTCCTGTGAAACTTGGCTGTAGGATTTGTCAGATAAAACACCCTTTAGGAAGCCTTTAAATGATTGCTGTGCTGCAGTAATAAGCTGGTCACGTCTGTCAAAAGCTTGGGAAAAGCAGGACTTGGTTCACAACAGTTCTTTCATTTCCAACTTTTAACACAGACCAGCTTCTAAATGCTATATGCTTTTGCTGGTGTTGCTGGAAGTCAACCCTACTGACTGTTTTTCTTTGGCCTTTACCATTCCAGCAGAGAATGATCTTAATCATTTAATAAAGAGTTAGTTGGGGTTTTTTTGTCTCACAGTTGTTAGTAGAGCATTATTTCAGAGTTGGTCAGAGTTTCCAATATATTCCAGTTTGCATCTCCAAAGCTAAAGGAATAATGAGTTTTTGTGTTCGGGCACGTCTTCAGAATAACATAAATTTTCACCTTAGCCTGTCTGTGGGCTCTCTCTTGCCATGTTTTCCAGCAGTGTTTACATGGGCTTTTCTGMCAGTTCCTGTGTGCTGAGTGGCAGCAAAATGGCCCCTTCTCAGGGGTGAAGAGGTTATGTCCTTCTTGCTTGAGTCTGGCATCTGCAGACAAATTTAAAACCCACTAAACTGAGGAGGGGATACCTTAGAGGCAACACAAAGCTCTAAACCAGACTGCTGGGCTCTGCAATAGAAAACACACCAAGCAAGTTTTTCAGGAAAAAAATCTACTGGTGTTGAATCTCTCAATCTGGTGGAAAGGGAGAGCACCCTAGATAAACCTGATTTTCACAGGATATATAGCACTGCATGTTCTGAAAACTGTCCCCTTCATATACATATATATTTATATATATAAAGAGAGGTATAAGAGATGAGGAGATCATTCATTTTTTCTGAACAGCTATTATCTAGGTTTGGGGAGATTTTTTTTAATCTCTAGCTCTTGGTCATTATTGACTTGTTCTAATAAGCCTTCTGTTTATCCAGCTATATAGTTTCAACACATTATATCTCAATGTTAAGTGAAAAGGCTAGGATGCCTTACCAGAGTTTTTTTAAAAAAAGAAGCTTTCCTCTCTAGATGTAAGTCTGCAGTGTTGAAGTAGGCATCCTACTTATTGAAGTAGTTAAAAACAGATGTGCCTGTATTTTATTTGTGAAAGTTACAATTTGAAAATACTCACTAGATTTTATCAAAGGTTTATTTTTCCTTCTGTGTGAAAAGTTTTGGGGAAAAAAAAAAAAAGAAAAAGAAAAGAAAACGCTGGAGATGGAAATGTTGTTATAGCAGGATTTTCCTATAGGGTTTGTTTGGTTTTGCTGTGTTCTCTAACACTCTTGGTGAAGGAGGGTGCAGTACCTGCAGGCCATCATCCGGGAGCGGAGCCTGGCGGGTGACCCAGCCAGGGCCTGGTCCCCCCTATCCATGTGGGGAGAGCTGGCAGAGGCCCCGTGGCCAGGCACGGCTGTGGCCATGGGGCAGGTCAGAGGCCCAAGTGGGAACAGGAGGCAGGTTCTGGGTCAGGCCTGGTGAGCGTGAACAGGGTCAGACATGGCCTGCAGGACAGGTCCCTAGCACTGGGCAGCTCCTAGGCCAAGCCAGAAAGCTCACAGGACAGGATCCAGACCTGGCCTACAGGATCAGGGCTGCCAGGTGGCAGGGGCTGTAGCTTGGGCTTAGAGCAGCTCCCACAGGCAGCGAGTCTGTCCTGCCCAGCGCTTCCCACACAGGCTGCAAGGGAGCAAAATTTGGTKGCCCAGTGGTCACTAAAGCCAGGGCAAAAGCCCTTGGCTGCACTCCCAGCAGCCAGACCTACAGGATGAGGGTTGCTTCATGGCCCACGTGTTGTTTTTAAAAAGAAAATGGTATTTCTAGTCACAAAAAAATGACTGTTTCTCATGAAGATCATTTATTTGTATTCATGTGTTTTACAAAGAAGGAAAAAATTCAAAGAAATTCCTTGCAATTCACTGCTGAGTCATAACATGGAGAAACTGTACTCTCCTAAGGGAAGCTAATATTACATATGCCATAGATCTTAAAAAAAAAAAATGAGCTGAGGGGTGAGAGGGGCAGCATGAGTAGGTTAAGCTAAAAATGTAGCTCTTCAATACTGACTAGATTGAAGATATTAAGATGCTACTTTACCATAGTTTACCACTCTTAGCACTACTTTTTGCATATAGAAAGCATATATTCTTCTCTCCTCTGCACTGAATTCCCAGTTATTCTTCCATTAAGACTAATAAGAACAGTGGGATCTTCAGTATCCTATCACTTTTTGTAAGAAACTTAAATTGATGACATTGGTCTTGAGCCTTTGAGGATGAGAATGACCACCTAGTTCACAGCAGTTCCCTTGGYAGGACAGAAGGGTAACTATCAAACTGTAACCGTGAGCAGGAGGTTTCACACAGACAACAGGGCTTGAAAGGATAAGGGGCACTTTTGACTTTAGCAGTTTACTATATGTTACAGCAGCTGGCTTAGTGCTGTGTTGACCACCTCCTGTTTTAATTACCTCAAGTTCTTGAACAGTGAATAGCCCCTAAAATAAAGTAGAAACCCAACTGTGCTGCCCCTGTTGGTCTCTGCTCCATCCTTAGAAATGAGCTGGCTCGCACATTCTCAAACAAKAATTTTTCACTTGTCCCTGTTGAAAACTTTTCTACTGTCAGCCCAGACAGCTTAAAACAGTCTCTTTTGCCCAGCAATGACCTCTTGTGCAAAGTCTGGATGTAGCATGRGAAGAACAAAATCTCTTTCTGGAACAGGAAATGTAACCGACCTCCTCTTTTCTCACCCACTCCTTTACACATTTAGCAAATTAGTGTGGGGAATAGAAAGAAAACTATTTATTCAGGCTTTTGTATCCTCTGAAAATCTTGAAGTTTGGCAAAAGTATCCTTAAAGAAAACCATGTAAGAACTAATTATGTTTTATCATTTTGAATATAAAGAAGTCCAATGTTACAGTAATATAGCATTGCTATAGACTTTCAGATAATGTTATTAGTAGTAATAATATCTAGTTCTTATTTGGCACTTCCATGAATTGGTCTTAACCCTCTTAAGGGTTTCACAAGTCATGACTCTAATCTCCATTTTCAGGTGGAGTAACTGAGACACTGACTGTAAAAGGGTTATCTGAATAAATAACGAGAGGGAGAAACAGAATTTGAGCCTCCTGAGCACCTGAAACTCCGTATGTTTTTTAAAAAAAACCTGTCCTTAGTACTTATGCGTATAAGCAACTGTTATCATGGTACCGGTTTGCCTTATTCACCAAGAGTCCCACATCATTAAGTCTTCACAGCTGAAAGTCCCTTCTGAATTTCACCTGGGGATGTAATAGCAGCCTTGCATGCTATCAGAGTCACCACACTGAGATAAGGCACCATTATCTGCTATAGCAGTAGTTTATGACCTGCTTTTGGAGCTATAATTATCCTGTGCAGAGAGGCAGCCAAGATTTGGCCTGCACTGCTACTGTCCTAGCTCCAGAACGGCAGACGACTGTTTGCAGAATCCATTGTTTTTTTTCCCTCATGGCTGTAAAGTAGTCCAAACTTGCCTAAAACAGGAAGTCTAGAGTCCCCATGGTGGTGCCCCAACCAGCAGATTACAAAACCCAAGAGATGAGAAGACCTTTGAGCCTCTCCAATATGTCATCTCATACTGACGAAGTCCAATACAACCCTTTCTCTCGGTGCTAAAAAAAAATAGAGGTTCCCACTGCATCCTTTAAAAACAGGGATAACAGAGATATGCTAGGCAAAATAATTTTTACTGATAAGCAACTGTTCTCTTTTATACGCTACCCTTTGAACAGTTACAGATATATTCTAAGCTGTAGATAGTCAAAATATGACCTAGAGGGGAGGTCACGCTGCATTTTGGAGTTAATTATATGTGGAAAGAAAAATACATAAACCAGATTGGACTCATTCTTACTCTAGCTGGCCCACAATCCTGCAACCAAAACATGACCATCCCCAGATATCTAGAGAAGAGTATGGGAACGGAAAAAAATATTTTGCCAGCATATTCATACTTTCCATAAATCTGAAATTCAGAGACTATTTGAAGCAAAGATGATGATGTTTAAGCGCATTTAGAAAAGGGAAGGAGCATCAGTTTAGGACACATTGTTTAGGTCTAGTGAATTTACATGAACAGTATGCTCATTTGATATTGTTTGCTTCCTGTTTATTTGTTGTTTTTTTTTCCTGCAATTCGCATGTATTGGAGAATTATTTTTCAAAAAGCTACTTAGACACAGGAGAAAATTTCATTACAGCATGAAAAATTTTTATGATCTGATGTCATCAAATGCAGAAGTATTTTCCTTTTCACCACATGCCATCCTATAAGGACTGCTTCCAGAGCATGCCAAAGTAAGAGCCTGTATGTTTCATGTTTAAAACACTTTCAAAAATCTCTTGACAAGGATAATTCCTAATGGGAAGCAGATATCTTCCTTTGATTGTAATTTTGTACACATATATGTTCAGTATTTTTCACAAGGACACTAGGATGTTTTGGCACTTTTTACTATAATTTGGTATGCTGCATGGACTCTTCCTTTTTGTTTGTTTGTTAGATGTTCTCTCTCCTCTCTCTCCTCTCTCTCGCTCCTCTCTCGCTCCTCTCTTGCTCCTCTCTCTCTCTCTCCTCTCTCTCWCTCCTCTCTCTTCTTTCCTCTTCTTACAACAAGACYTGCAACTACTTTTTCAAGTTTCAGGACAACTAATCCAACTCAAATTGGGACAGTATGTGAAATTTCATGATGTTCCCTGTAATCAACTTCTAGACTAATTTGACCAAAACCAGAGACTGGTTGTCATGGAAAAAAAGTGTCTCCTATGTAAACAGTCTTCTTAGACAAATGGCATTCCTTGATGGAAAATTTCCATTCAGTTTACTTCCGTAGGATTGATATGCATTACAAGCTTAATGTTAAGAAAGAAATGGAAATACACTTACATAYAGAAGTCATGCTTTTTATTCTCAGCAAGTGAATTAATTGTGACTTTGTATAGTGAATTCTGCTTATACACCATTATGGTTAAATTTTCTCTTACATGTTCACAAATACCAGCCTAATATATAGCACTAGCAATTATTTATATAGCACTAGCAATTAACATCCCACTTCTGGTCTTTAAAGAACTCACAGAGCAAGGGCCAATCCTGCAAAAAYATTATGTTAACTTAATTTGAGCCAATGGACTCTCATGGAAGTACTCTCTTGTGTAAAGTAAAACATATCTGTAAGTCCTGAAGAATTTAAGTCTAAAGCAGACCAACATGTGACCAGGCACTAAGCCAAGGAGCAAATGTCAGGAGTACGTGAGGAGCTACTCCAGAACATGAATGAAGGAAGACTACCATGGGGAAGGAGATTTTCAAGGTCATGGAAGTGTGTACTTCACAGAGCATAGAAAAGAAATTACTGCATATTGGTGAGAATTATACTAGAGGTCTGACTTGCTTTAAGAGTCTGTGTTTCAGTATGCTTAAACCAGAAACTGTTCTTTTCATTACTGTTAAAGAACACTGACTAATGCACATATAGATAGGATGCTGTTCATGTCCTAAACTAATTGAAGTCACCCATAGGACTAGGGGGGACTACAGTGAGTTAGTTCTGTCCCACCTCTAACCCCATCTCAACCACACTATTCTCCTACCCTGGAGGATTTCTCTCAGACCTTAATCCCTATGCAAAATCTGCATGCATCTTTCTCACCACTTTACTCGTATGTCCACTCAGAAAGTCACTTAAAGAGCAATTTGAGGTCTGATTTCTTTATTGTAGCTCCTGGGGCACATTGCCCAGGAGGTGAGAAGTGCAWATGTTGTCATTAATGTGATTTAATAACTCCCTTCCAGGCAACTGTGGGACCTGAAAAACCTCTGCTATTAATAAGAGCCTCTGTTTTTCTTCCTTCCTATGCTCTGTACGACTGTGCTGCTACTTTGCAGCACACTGAGTCTAGCAGGACACCAGGTGTAGACATGGTGTGTAGCAGGAGACTTGGACACTTGGCCCATRTCCCCTGCTTCCCAGGCACAGCTTCTGTATGACCGTCCTTTGCGGCAGAGTATGTTTCCCACCTCTGGGAAGCACTTGGGACACCAAGTTCTGCAACAGGAGAGACATGGGGATGTGTTGTGCTGGAGCAGGAACATCCCAGCCAGGCTCCTAGCCCTATCTGCCCTCACCAGCATTGTAGGGAGGATAAAGCCTCTTGCCAGGACAGTCAGGGTAGTCTTTAAGGTTCATTCCTTTGCCTGCTTTAGAAGATGTGTTTGTCCCCACCAGACTGACCAGACCTCTCAGACTGACCAGACATTTGGCTCCATCTAAAAGACTTAGCACGTTCCTGCTGCTGCAGCTCAGGAAGACTAAAGCATTCCTGAAAACTAAAAATGTTCAAAATAAAATYGCTATTCTTTCAGCCATCATTCAGGTGCTTTGATTTCAAAAACATTATTTTCATAGCTGCCTTTGTAAAATTACTCATGAACTCCCTGGCTGCTTTGCGCCTTGTTTTCCTTTTCACTTAAGATGTATTGCTTACGCTGGGAGAGGCGGCACAGCCCTGTGCTTTGAGAGCAAGGCCAGATGGCAGCAGTTCCCCCATCCCTTATCCACTTTGCCACTGACACAGTGTGGCCTGGGGCAAGCCGTCTATCCGCACTGCTTATCAGCCCCCTTGCCYGTTTGTCAAAGGCGTGAGGCCGACKATCTCTCCCCTGTGATCGTATCCTGAAGGCCTCGTGTGGGCAGCGCCGCGTGCCCCGGGCTTTGCAGGAGCTGCACGCGTTTGACAGCGTTCATCACAGCGAGCTGGAGCGTGGCCTCCCACGTCAGCACCTCGGCGGAGGAGCTGCCTCCACGCTCTCCAGGAAAGGGCCTGGCCCTGCTCTGTCAGTGGATTTAATCTGAATCCTTATTCTGAAAATTAAATCCACTTTACATTCTATTCCAATTTAAATCTAGCACACAAGAGAAAAGGTAAGGAAAGATAGGGTAAGAAAACAGGGGGTCAGGAGAATCCTGGCCCGCTTGTTATTAACAACATTCTCCCTGAAGGAAATTAAAGAAACATGAGGTTTGCAGACATTAGCTTCTTAGCTTAAATGCCTTCTGTGGTGAGCTTGATTCCAGCTGTTGTTGGATACCTGTGCTTGGGCTTCACATAATTTTTTCCAATGGAATAATTTTGTAAGTATAAAATTAGAAATGTGTTTGTTATTTTTCTTGGAAGATTTTTTTTTCATAATGAAACTAAGAAGTTTTCTAACTGCAGCATAACCACAAGCCAAATAGGTCCACACAGCACAATCCATATTGATCTTGATTTTTTTTTTTTTTTTAAATTGCTTTCAAATGAAGAGCCTGGTTGGGAAGCTGCTGCTCAGTGCTTGGCAAGTTCTTGCAATGAAGCGTCTTCTGCTTCAACACAGCAGGTTTCTAACCTGAAGCACAATGTTTTTCATTGTGTATTATCCTGAAGCACAAGTGACTCACAAAAATAAGCAGGTCGTTTTAACACATAGAGAACTAGCACACACAGATTTTTTGAGTAAGACCCCTTTGTTTTGTCTTTCTCCAACAGAAAAAAAAAAGTATATATTCTCTTCTTTGGTGTAAATTGTTCCACACCACTCGGATCCACATAGCTGCTAACTAAAAGTTTTATTAGCACAGGGATTATTAGCTCTAGGATTAGGTCTACAACTGAATTCTTTTCCAAACAAACCAAAGACAGACATTCCTCAGAAGTATATATTGCAGTATCTGAGATGAAAGGTTTTGGAAATGGAAACCTATTTTCTCTTGGAACCCCAGAAAAGAAAAAAAAAGACATGAATGTCARTAGTTTTTTTTTTTAAGATGATTTCCTTCGAACATGATTATGACAGAAATATTTCAAGAATTTTTTTTTTTGGTTATTATATGTTATTCCTGCAAAGCAACATGTTAAAACTGGTTATACTAAATATAGACAGGCAGTAGAATCTCTGTGAAAGCTTTCCTATGGGCTGTTTGTGCAGGTGTAAGGAAGGCAGTTCTGATGGTTCAAAAATACAATTCCCCAGCTTTTTTTTTCAGAGAGAACCGAAAAACAATAGTTACATCAGACCCCTCTGCTCAGATTGCCTGTTCTCCCATGGAAGCACCTGTATTTAAAATCTACTCTGCACTGTCCCAAGGGTGAATTTAGGAGAATTATTATTGGCAACATTTTCAAGCCTTACATGCCTAGGTTTAAGCATCTAAATATGTGGCTTGATTTTTGAAGTACTGAACATGCACACACAGACACACACACACATTTTTATTGAAGGCAGCTGGAGGAGCTGGGTCATAAGCATTTTTGAAAATCAGGCCACTTATTTAACAGTCTGAATATGGATTTATGAGCCTAACTTCAGACACACCCAAGTCTGGCCATAGACTTTCATAGATACTAGTGTATTGTCCCAGTGCTACACACTTCAGACTGGCTAGTATTTAAGTCTCATTTTACAGTCCCACTTCTCCTTAAAAATTGGCTTGGTAGAAATAAGATTGTTTGGGAAAAGTATTTCCACAAATGAAAAACATGTACTATTATTTTTTTTAACGCTGGGGCAGGATGGGTGATAACCTTCCCATTTTGCAGCTGGAATCTAAATATTGTAGCCCTATTGTTAGCTTGTGAGAATCAGAAACTCAGACTGATTACTGAAATCAGGGGGACAGTTTGCAATGCTAGTATTGCTTATAAAGAGCAAGGCATCACCAATGGCCCTTGCTGAACTGCTGCAGTGTCATAACTATGCAGTGTTCTTCACTTGAGACTTGCAAAAAAAATTGCAAGATTGTCCATGGGACATTGAAACTGAGCACTGGAAGCTGTTTTACTAAAATTTTCCTGTGAAAGCGGATGTCACAACTAGCTGCAATTCTGCTGATCACACCTGAGCAAGTGTTGGGTTCGTACACACCTAGGAGAACAGGATTTTTGCAGTGCTGCAGACAGCAGTCTTGCTTTCAGGTTGTCTTTTGTGTCATAAAATTTGCATCATAGAATTTGTGTCAGGAAGGCTTAGAAAAGCTGTTTCAATTACAGTATCTCAAATATAGAAGAAGCATATTCAGTGAACTCTTTGAGTCCTGATTGACAGCACAAATTTGACAAAATTGAYCCCCAAAAGAATTTTTGGACTACCTCTGGGTCTTCTTACCTTCAGTGCTTTTTCCTTTGTCTTGCATCACGCTGACTGCTAATTTCATTTATCAGATATTAGCTATAAAGCATTTCCTTTACTGCAGGCAGTCTTTACATATTACTGCCTAATACAGAACAAATTTGAAGGATTTGCAGGTTCTCAAAAACTAGCATAGTTGAAGGTGGTCCAAAAAACATATATGTGCAAATAGATCTGTCTATTTTGATTCAGCAGGGTATTTTATGGTTTAGTTTACTCTTCAGGTAGCCTTAGACAATCTTCTCTTGCATACTTTTGTTGTTTTATAAAATCTCCAGCAAGACTGGAGTAAATGAAAATAATTCAGTGGTAGGCAAGAGCACTCAGTCGTGTAAGACCTATCATTATGTTTCAGAAAGCAACTTTTAAACAGTTATCTCAGAGCTGGAAGAGAGACTGGAAAACGAGCCTTTTAAATATGTGTGTGTGTATATATATATATATATATATGTGTATATATATATATATATATATGTATATATATATAAAGATAGCGAGACGGGGAAAAGATACAAAGTCATCCTGGGTGAGCATATTTCTTTGCATCTTGTTGTGCATGAGCGTAGGGTGGATTCAGTTTTCTGGAGTCTTTCCAGAGCACAGGTCTGCTAGTTAGAATGGGGTTATTCTGCATTTATACTATTTAAGGGAACAGAACCATGTGAATTATGTTTCACTGAACCAAGTTCAAATTCAGCTATAATGACATGTCTAACTTTTATTTTTTCTTTTCTACATCCCCTTATCACAGATTTACTGTTTAATGTAGGGGGCACCTCAGGACTGAAGCCAGTTACAGTGTAATTTTTGAGCAGATTTGAAGGGATTTTTGTTCCCTTGTAAGGTAACTTTCTTTCCTCTGCAATTTGACTATATAATCCATAAAACATGAACAAAAAGAGCCAACTGCTTAAAAAAACAAGTGCTAAAAAGCAAACCTATGAGAGATTTCCAATGGCTGCGTCCACATGGAAGAATATTTAGGCGAATGCCAACAGCGTTCATGAGGAAGGTCCTAGGAATAACAATGTATCTTTAAAAAAAAAAGAACTTAAGTATTATCAATTCCTTTTGGCTTTTTAAAATTCCCAGAAACATATATTTAATATAGAATTTCTACCGACATTCATCTTGCACCACGGCAGGTTGTGTTTCCCTTTTCTGCTGTTGTCTCACTCACTTTCCATCTCGGTGCTGCACTCTTACGAAAAGCATCCCTTTTCTGGACTCTCATGAAATACTTTACTTTCTAGATACTCCTTACAAACTCCATGAGCAACAAGAGACAGACTAAGTGGAGACAGATAAGTAGCACCCTAGTCTCTGAAAAGAAATAGTAGCGGAAGCTAAATTTAGAGAATAATAGAAGTAGAAAAATAAGAGGAGTTCCAAGTGAGGAGTGAACTGTGCTTGCCAAGGCTGCAAGGGAAAGCTGGGGAAATTATCTCTCCAGACACCCACTAACAAAAACTTTAGTCAAAAGAAGTGGGAGATTCCCTGCTCCCACTTAAATGGGAACAGTGTCAGAACTCAACTTTCTGGAGAAAACATCATGATAGTGTGAAAATGTTCCATCCAAAACCAGAGAGATTGTTCTTTCTTCCTAGACGTTAACAGTCTTAAAATCACCCAAAGCAAAGGGTGAGGGAACAAGTTGTAATGTAGAACAGAAGGATCAACACAGGCAGGTACAAAGTCAATTGGATATATGTTTGGCTGGCTGGTTAATGATAACTTTTTGCTTCTAAATGTATAAAACTCCTCCTTTTTTTTTTGGGGGGGGGGGGCTGTATTTAGTGTTGTYACTCAACTTTTTCCATACATTTCTTCACCCAAGAAATACTGAGAGAGTGAGTAAGGCATCTATATCTAGCTGTTTGCTTAGAAAGGTGGAGAAGTCTTCAAGACAAGAAGGTGAGCACTATGGGGGCTATGCCCCACTGTGAAGAGGTGAAGGAGGAGAAAAAGTAAACTTGAGATAAATGGAATGACACTGATGGCACCGATGTGAAGACAGCAAGGGAAACCAAGGGTGATACAATCTYACAGAGGCATAGATGAATGCAGAGCATTGAAAAATCAAGTTGCTCTGAATTTTTCACTGATGTGGTAAAATGCAAACAATTAACATATCGGTGTAAGGTTACCTCTGGTGCTTTCCATCACACAAACAAGCTGTCTCACAGTCTGGGAATGATCTGGGAATCATCTGAAAAGTAGATCATTTTGGAATAATTGTGCCAGCCCTGGACAGTGAAGCAATAAGAAATTTCAGATTTGTGAGGTAGGGATGTCTCTGAGAAAGTCATACCATGAAAGGATATTAAACAATGACCAAAAAAATGTGTACAAATTGGAGACTGTGAGAAGATGAGATGTAAGAAAGGCCATTTGAGGTAAGAAAGCAATCAACATGCTTCTAATATCTTGAAGGGTACAGTGAGCAAAGCATATTGCTGTCTTAAGCATAGTATTTTTTTCACTCCCTGGTTACTTTGAATATTAAGGATCCCCTTAAAATGAAAACAAGTTTCACATCAGGTATTTTGTGCAGCAAGAGAGAGGTTATTTGGTCATATGTACCCACTGTAAACATGAAATACATCAGCAGGACAGTGATTTTGTTGTTGCTTTTTATTGATTGTTCTTTAAAGAATTACAGAAATGGAAGTTTTTATGAGAATGAACATGACATTTAGAAAAGATGCACATGCACATGTACATTTATGTGAAGAGATTTGGGTGGGCGCAGTGTTGTAACTCAGGATTTGGGGCACAAAGGTGATTACATGTTTACATTTTCACTATTAGGACAAGTAGAATAATAACAGAATCCCCGGTTATGGGTAAAGGTATATACTGATTATAGATACACTAGGTTCAATACAATTGCAAATTTAAGAGAGTTCCTTTTCCCAAAAGCTTTAAAACCTTGTTTCTTCTCCAAATGTAACACAGAAATCCTTATAACACTCTTAAAATTAGACAAACTAAAGCCTACTTGTAGGCTTTTGAGCCGCTTGAGTTTTGTAAAGGGACCTTGGACAGTGTTAATGTAAGTGTTACCTTGCTTCACTTTCCCCTTTTACTGCGATGCGGTAGAAAGATGCTTCGCAGCATCATTAAAAAATAGGCTCATAAAACTATGTGCTCTTGTGGATATGCAGATCAATATGCTCTGATTTTCCCCCTCATTTAATCAGTCCTGAATTCCAGGCAACATACGTCATCATGACCAGTTTTCTGTCTATTATTTTCTAAAATATATATTTACCAAATCTTATGCAGTACATAAGATTTGATCTTATGATCTTATGCAGTACAGACTTGAATCCTGAATGCAAATCTGGATGAATTGAACTGTTTTTCCATATATGTGAGGAAAAGTAGAAACTTTTAAGCTGAACTATGTATAGCAGTAGAGCAGGTAAACTTATATTGTTTTACTGAAGCACTTCATGTTTTAGAAGCTATGGATCATTTTAAAACTTCTGAATTCTTTCCAAAAGTAATTTGCTTTCCAAAGGACAATTATTTAACTAAATTTCTTTTCTCCAGAAGTTTTAGCACATGTAGTGTTTGGTTTTTTTCCATATGTAGTTAAGAAGCATATTTAGCTGAAGTTTCTTCTTCATCATTCATCAATTTCTTCATCAACTCTTCATCAGTTTTTGAAATAGCACGAAAATGGCCCTCACAGGAGACACAATTTCCCCACTTATTCAGCCTTTCCTGCAGTCCAGCCTCATGTGACCCTCGCTTGTTCATCTTCCTACACTTCTGTTGCGGGACTTCTTGTGTACTTTAAACTTCTCAGGCAAAAGSTTCTGAAAGCCATCCATCCTCTTTTAGGGTAGCATCATTTTATAAGAGTGTAGCTGTGTAAAAGGAATTTGTCCCAGCTTCCACAAGATCAGGCCTAGTGGATGAATTGCACTTCAGTTACACTGCACTTTAGTAAAGTTAGCAGAATTGCGTGAGTGTAACCGAGGAGCGAATATTCATTTATGGTTCCAGCAAGGATTGTCTCCAGTCATTGTTTCCATCTGCTAGATGGCTACAGCCACCAGCTCTACTGCCTGAGAATGTTTAAATATTTTTTTTCATCACCTAAACTGTATCCAATGGGCAAGACATTTCCCCTCAGATATTTTATATTGATTAGGTAAATGAATTTAAATTTTAGAGCTATGAAAATCTGGAAACATCTGCAGACATTGAACAAAGTCTGCTCTATCTTCCACCGCCTGCGAACAGCTGGACTCCTCGGCCCGACAAGCTGCCTTTGTTTCCCAGGTTTCCATTACACATTTTTTGTACCACACATGCAAGCTTTCTAGGCCTGCGAAGGCGGGACGATTCTTATTTTTGTGCAAGATGTTTGCCATTTTCCATTTAGTGCTCTTCAGACCTCTTTACGTCCAATAAAGCTAAGTTGTTTAAAACATTCTTATTTTTTCCCTTTACAGCTATATTTTTAGTACAGATGCTGGGCCAAACTTTGGTTTTGCACCAGATTTAATCCTGTCGCTCACAGTTAACTGCAGCAGGGTTTCTCTAAGTTATTTTTGAGGCATGACATAATTTCAGAATTCAGAACTAAACTTTCTTCTCAGTCTTCTTGACAATGGAAGCAGTAGAACAAGCAGGGCATGTATTAAGCAAAATGTCTCCTAATCCTGGTAGCATTAGCATTGGTGGAGAGCTATATTTTTCTCCTTACGTGTGTAAAGGTGTGTCAGGGTGAAAATTTAGGAAACTTACTTTGTAATCTGCTGTTAGGCATAAATTTCATCTTGATGTGTTATCTTCACTGATGTTACTTGGTTAGACCCTATCAAAGATTACTCTATAATGGCATCCTGATCCTATTGTTACTCTCTGAAATTCTCCTGTAATTAAATTCTTGTGTAGAAATATCCTGATACTTTGATAGGTTTTCTGTGTCTCCTCTAAATCCCCGCTTTTGTCTGTCATAGGKCATGTTTTTGAGAGTGGTGTATACACCTTCTCTTGGCAAAATTTCCCTTTTTGAAGACTGTGCCTTCAAAATATTTCTGAATAGGCAATCAAAAATATTATTGTAATGAAGGCACCTTGACTGGTACAGGGCAGGCTGGATTTCAAGGACCACCTTCTGGTGATTGAGAACAGCATGTACTAGCAGCCAAGCAAGCAAAAAAAAGAGGCTTTATGGAACCTTACATTGGTTTCCACTGAGAGCCCAAGTTAAGGACTGTGTCCTGAGGGTAAAGCAGTTCCACGTAACTGTGGAGCAGCTGTAAAACTAAGGACCTGTAATGTAATCCAATGGGAGGTTTCCTGATCAGCATGGGAACTAATTTTTATAGAAACAAATGTTTCCAATAAACCCTCACATTTCAATGTGTATGTACAGGCATGGAGCAATCATAGAATAAATCCAAGCTCATATTATAAATCAAAGCTATTTCATTATTATTAAGTGGATATGTCACTTTGTTAACACCACATTTGTCCTTCCATTTCTAAAGTATGAAACACCTCATTTCAAACTGACATTTTCAAAAAGACCTTCTCTGTTAACTTAGGCTATCGAATTATGTCCATGCTTATTTTAATCCATTTAATTTTCTACCATTTCCTCCTCCTGTTCCTAGTTCTGTCCCCTCTGTCTTTTCACACTTGTCAGTATTTCCCCTGGTCATATACAGAGATGTGGTATCTCTCAATTTTGTTTTATTGCAGTCAAGACAAGAGGAGCACAGGAGCTCAAATAAATTATAACTTTGAATAATACTCAGGATAAAAGAATGCCAAAACTTCCTGGCCATTGCATTTGTGAGCCAGAGCCAAGGAACCAGAAATTTATGTCTGGTAAGAGATGTAATATTCACTTTTTGCTGCCAATGTCTGGTGAGAAAAATCTTCTCAATAGACACTTTGCCTCATATGACCTAGTTGGCACTCAGGGCATGGATGCCTAACCATCAGGGAGAAAGGGCAGGTAAATTAGAAGGAAAACATTTGACACTTTCCATGCATCCTCTTCCTTGCATATTATTATCTGGATTTTAAAACTAGCAATGCTATCAGGGAATTAATTATAGCAACTTCAGTCTGTTTAAGGCAGTGAAGCATCTGGGATTTGAATGATTATTGGCAGTGGATACTGGCTCAGTGGATTCAGGAGTACTTCTGCTCTCCCTCACTGACTTCATTGTAATAAGGGAGAGAAATTGTAAAGTTCCTGCCTTTATGTGAAAGGACTATCTGTCCCTTTGGGTTTCCCACYTCCACTTGAGATACCCTTTGCCTGGTTTGCTGTCTCCTGGAAGTGATTTAAATTCCACAACCTCCTGAGGAGAATTTCTACTGTCCCACTGACACCACAGGTACTTGGGCAAGAAAGTAGATTAATTTGTCACCATGTTTAGGGCATATATAGAATCATAGAATCGTTAAGGTTGGAAGGGACCTTGAGAGGTCATCTAATCTAACCTCCCTGCACAYTCAGGGTCACCTGGAGCACGTGGCACAGGGCTGCATAGAATCATAGAATGCCGAAGGTTGGAAGGGACCTCAGAGGTCATCGATCCAACCCCCCTGCTCATGCAGGGTCACCTAGAGCACGTGGCACAGGGCTGCATCCAAGCGGGTTTTAAAGATCTCCAAAGAAGGAGACTCCACAACCTCTCTGGGCAACCTGTTCCAGTGCTTTGTCACCCTCACAGTGAAGAAATGCTTCCTTAAGTTCCYGTGGAACTTCCGATGCTTCAGTTTGAAGCCATTTCCTCTAGTCCTGTTGCTGGCCACCACTGAAAAGAGGCCAGCCCCATCCTCCTAAATCCCTCCCTTGAGGTATTTATACACACTGATCAGGTTCCCCCTCAGCCTTTTCTTCAGGCTGAGCAGGCCCAGCTCTCTCAGCCTTTCTGATATGTGTACCATTATTCCTCTCAGTGTAAGGGCAGAAGTCCAGGGAAGGATGCCTGCTCACTGATGGTCAGTCCAGACAAGGCTGATGATGCTTGTGACAGCCAGCTGCGGCAGAGTGTCCCTGTTCTCAGTGTTTTAATAGATGTCTACACAATTGATGTAATCTCTACTTCACAGCCTGGTAACTGTGCCCCTTCCTTCCAGAGGCAACGTTGAGATTGCCACCCAAGCACAAGAGAGCAGAGCCTGCAGCTCAGGGCTGAAGGCTTCTGCTCGGAGGGAAGAAGAGAATGGGGAACTGAAATGCAGTCTCCTGCTCCTCCATAGGAAGGCAGTGGATAAATATGACACTCTTGACTTGTGGAAATCTCAAGGCAGAGTGTAAGCCACAACCATCAGCAGCCTCCCAGCACCTCTCTCAGCAACACAGGCACAACACAGCAACCTGGGTCCATGACCGCCYTGCCACTTTGCAGCACTTCTTTGCCGTAGGCAACCACCTGTTTGGCCAGCTCTGAAGCTGAAGCATGAGCAACCAAAAACCATTTCTTGAGTTACACAATGTTATTTTAAGTTCAAATACCATGGTTTCTATCACATACATGAAGTAGAACTAGCCACAAAATTTACACTCCTCTGGGAAGAAGAGGGACTATATGCAACATGTTTAGTAGCCTATGGGGGCTATTACTGCTCTGTGCAGAAAATGCCTGGATTAGGTCCTCACCACTACTGATCGTRACTGCAATTTTGCTATCGTATGATAGCAGAAGTGGCCAGCAACTTTGTTTGATTATTGGCAAACTGGCAGTACAGGAGCTTGTATTCCAGTACATCTACATCAAACTGACATCTCTGAAAGCATTCCTTAGGTGGACCAATAAATTAGACATGGTAGGAATAAAACATCACTTCCCTCAGTCAGGATATTGAAGTTATTCTTTGCACAACAAACTCAGCTCACACAAGCTGTCACAGATTGGCAATCACAGGATCCACCAAAAGGCTGAAAATAAGCTAAGCCCTCTCTTTAGTACTTATAGATTGTGAATGTATCTCTGTTAGTCAGTCCATTACCTGGACAACTTGATCCTTACTAGGTCAAACAGATACAACCGGCTATTCTTATAAAGCAAATACCAACACATCTCTTCTGTCTTCCTTGGCAAAAAGAAAAAAAAAAAAGGCAAAGAAAAATTCCTGGATCTATGTTGTTCGTGGATAAAGAAACAAGACAATCAGGTCAGGATTTATGACAACTTAGCAAAGGAATAAATAAATAAATAAATARATAAATAGATAAATAAATAAATAAAAATAAAGTGAAAAGCACCTGAATTCACATTACTATTCCAAGACGGCTCTGCAAAGCCAAGAGATCAAGTTAAAGTGGGAAAAGCAGGCCCAAAGTGAGCCAAAGCTCAAGTTTGACCAGTTAACCCTGGCTGACAAAAGGTTAGTCGAGGCCGAGTTGCTGTGTGTGTTTCAATCGGCTGTGTTTTTCTGGAAGATCATTTCATCGCAGTGCCCAAACTGTGCTCTGCCTTGGTATCAGCAGCTCCCGTGGTCATCAAAGAAGCTGGACCAGTCCACATTAGGGCTGCCCAGTGTGTTCTATCCAGCTGGCTGGAGATGTGCCATTAAAAAAAAAATAATCATGTTTCCAGTGCTGCTTGCAGTGTTCCTGCCTGACTCGATTCTGACTGACTAGGCAACTCCCAGATAGCAAAASACAAAATTTTCAGTTTATAAAATCTGATGAATAAAGTGTCCCCTGGGGTTTGGCAGGGCATAGTGAATGCCTGAGATCTGCTGTAACTTTCTCCACTTGACCCAAGATTTCTGATATTGGATGCCTAAAAGTTACACAACTAAAAGCCACCTTCAATCACTCAAAAGAGTGGACATGTTCTAGTGATGCTGAAAACTACAGTTCCAGCAGGAGCAGATGGGAGCAGTTGCCATGAAAATCAAGTCATTGTCCCAACTGAAAGCTTTAAGCACACAAATCTGGGGAAAAAATGGCCAGTAAATTGAACAGCAACATTTGTGAATGAGCAGCCTGTGGCGCTTATTAGAAAGTTTGGATATAGGTGTTTGGATTTCATTCATTAAGAACTGCATGCAACTGTTTTTTTTTTTTTTTTTCATTTGCTGTTTAAGGCACATTATGGAAAAAAAGTGATTTTTTAAGTTTGAGTTTGTTCTTGAGTGCATCTCTTGTGAYGCATTTGTTTGGCTATTAGTTGCAATTTAGTCTTAGTTGCCTCTTTGGTGGCATGCATTTTTCAAATATATCCTAGTGATGAGGGAGTGACTGTTTCCAGGATTAAGGGGGCCCTCTAAGACATAATTTTCACTGCCTTCGGTTAGTCACTAAACTACTGAAAAAGTTTTATTTTAGCTCCCTGAAGGAGCCCCCTTCTGGTGGTTTTAGTCTTCAGCCACAGTCTTTCACTTCAGAAGAGATTGCTCCTGATGTTGTCATGCAGGCAGAGAACAGGATCCTACCAATGCGCTCCTAACTTTCTTTTCAGCAGCATTGCAATTAATCATATACATGGGTCATGTATTGGATTGTCAGTCAAAAAACAGCACACAGTAGCAAGTGAATATTTTGGGGCAAATTTTATAAACTGAAGAAATCCAATTTGCAGCCATCTCTCATCAGGAGAGATGTCCCTATTCAGCACTCTAGAAAGCTTGCAGAAGGGCAGCYCAGCTCCTTGAAGACTTTCAGGAACTGATGTTGATCTCACTGCTTGTCAAGGCCACGCTCTTACATTTCTGACCTTGTCACTCAATCTCAGTACGTTCAGATCCATCTGTTTGAGATGATTATGCAGGTCTATCTGCATAATCAGAAATAACCCATTCTCCCTCTCCTTACAGTTTATTTTTGGTAAGTGTCTCTTTTCAAGGATTTGGATGCTCTCTAATGAAATGGTAAAAAGTGCCATTTCACAGTCCTCAATTTTACTCCTTTCTAGAAACTGTCTGCATATGTAACCTTTAAGCAAGCTTCCTCCCAAGCAGCCAAAAGATGCATTAAAAATTCACAATTATCTCTCTTCAAGGAAAGTCTCTGTTTGCCCTCCAGGCAAATTATGCTTTAAGCTTGCTTTGCAGGTTATGTGATATAAGGTAAGAGCAGATCCGTGCAAGTCTGAGACCTTTATAATTGTCCCCTTTGTCACAGTGTACAAATACTTCACCGTCCTTAGGATAGTTATCCTCACACCACTGCTGTGAAACAGACAAGGGCTAGAGCACCTTTTACAGGSGTACTAGGACTCCTTTCTTCTCATTAGGTGCTTTTCAACAGTAGCTCTAGAAGAAYACTAGGAAAGAAATAAGTATCAGCTCCCCTGCTTTAGAGAAGAAATGGAGAAACAAGTAGTGATCAAGTGTATAGTGCCCTTGTTTTAACTCTAAAATCAGGTTTAGATACAATTTAGGTTGTAAGTCCAAGTGTGGAATCCTACTTTGTTAAGTAGGATTACTTACATTCATTTGCTTACATTCATTTGCTTTTCATTCATAAGCACTTACTTTTCATTCATAAGCACTTACTTTGTTAAGCACTTACATTCATTTGCTTTTAGAAAAGATCCCTCAGATGCTAATTGCATTTCTGCATATGTTCAGGACAGCTCGCATTTTGGCAGAGCTGAGCCACTATGCGTTTCCTTGTAGGGTACAGTTGGATCTTCAGGGTAAGCACAGTCCTGCCTGCTTTCCTGACAAGCACAGCTTGAAAAGCCTACTCAGAACAGGCCTAAAATGAAACTACAGAGATGCACAAAATGATCACACATACCTTTTTTCCGAAAGAAGAATGATTGAAAAAGAAGAAAAYTAAGTCCCACTTTCTGTTCTGTTGCATTTTATTTGGTGACTGTTTAATATGAAGTGCAAATATGTCTTTAGGAGGCAGATCTTCCTTTTCCRGAGTAAGTGCCCCAATTACTGCGCTACATAGTTATGCTCCTCTTTGCTCCCTCTCTAGCCACTGGCCTAGAACATTTTTTTTAAAAGCTCTATGTCTATCCTGTGTATCACTGTTGTTTTTTAAAGCATGTTCTTAGCTGCCTCCTCCAGAATGYAGGTGGGTACCTTCGTGGGAGCTGGAAACCAGGAACACACAACTCCCTTGACAGCTGTAGCTTTATGTAACTTCCTCAAGATAATACAGGAAGCACATGTCATCTTGAAGGGACTTGAATGCACATCTCTAAAATGTAAGACCAGCATCCTGGCCCCTATACCATACCAACTAAAGTAACATAGGACACTATTTTGCTTTCCTGACAGAGTTTAATTCTGTCTTCCTCAAGATAATACAGGAAGCACATGTCATCTTGAAGGGACTTGAATGCACATCTCTAAAATGTAAGACCGGCATCCTGGCCCCTATACCATACCAACTAAAGTAACATAGGACACTATTTTGCTTTCCTGACAGAGTTTAATTCACACCTTGCACAAACTCATCAACTCCTACATCTAAAGTTCAAGAGTTTAATCTTATTTCTCCAGCAATTCTAGGCCAACATTCTGCTCTTCTGTAATTCAGGTACCATTTATGAACTGTTTTAGTCGATTTGATATTGCAAGTTAAACYGATTTTCAATATTAATAACATGACTGTAGGAGTGTTACTCCTCCAGGATTAACTCCTGAGCAGTTGATCTAATTTACTTGGAATACTTGAGATATTTCTCTTTTCTACTCTTGATGTCCAGACATCATTTTGGTTACAGTAGAGCATGTGAATCTCCTGAAGGTTCTTCCAGCATTTCCTCACTGATCACCTCATCAGGTAGATGCTGCTTCCCATAGCGTAAAGATTTTACTGATTAATTTGTCATTGTGCAAGGCAACAGTAATTTACTGGGAGCCAGAAAACATATTGTCCATGCAAGAGAAGAACTGGGCAGACTGTGTAGAAAAGAATGCGCATGGCGTTGGAGAAATGCTAGATTTTTAGATTTAGGAGGCATGGGACCTTCAGGGGACAGAAATGAAATGTCTTAAAAGTAATGGAGTATTACATTCCAGTTCCCTAAAATAGGTAATAAATAAAGAATAATTGCTATCCAAGTCACCCTATTTTTTAAGTATGATGGTCAATAAATAAGCTCGGAATAGCTATGAATCACAGTCACTTTGAAATTCACTCCCTTATCTAAAGAATGAGTGGAAAATACTTTTAGACCCAGCACCTGCTGCTGCTGAATTCCCAGCTTTTCTGTGGTTTTACCATCACATTTCCCCATTTTAAATAAAGTAAAACASACTAGACATGAGATATTGCCAAATAACAAAGGTAAATGAACTGGAAAAATATTAACAAAAATATATAATTTTCTATAATAGCAAAGGGAATATTGGGTGAGCAATATTACAAGAGAGGGTTCTGACAAAAATAAAAACAACATAAAAACATTTAAGGGTTGAATGCCATTCCTTTAAAAGAAATGTGCCAACCTAAATCCTGATAAGTGGAATCTTTCTGTGTTGCTCTAACACAGAATATGGGTTATGAATCAATCTTAATTTATATAATAGAATGATTGCACATTTGTAATATGAATCAAATCTCTCAGGTTCTGTACTTGCAAAAAAATCACCTTTAGTGGCCCCACGTGAGAGCTCAGTGCCAAGACCACCCAGTGGCACGGTTTTACTTTGTGGGATGGAGGAAAATGTTTAGGCTTAAATTCTTGAGCAAACCTTGATTTTCAAATTCCTAACATATAGAATGGGAAGATGGAAACTCAGAACACACTGCAATAAAACAACTCTTTTMACTCAGAAAAGAAAAAGGCACTTGCAACTGTCACTTCAGGGCTTCATCTATGGGATAAGCCCCCCAGGGAGAAGAGAAAGGCTCCCGTCTTACAGAGAATTCAGATCCCCTGCTTCCAACATTGGCATTTGGGAGATTTAGAAGCTATATTRCTGAATCCTTTCTGCTACTCTGGGAGAGAAAGACCTAAAATGGGAAAGAAGGCTGGTACCATGTTAAACTACTTAAGAGGTCAAACAAAATCAGACTGCAGCCAGCAGTGTTTGGATTTTTCCTTTGGCTCAAAGACCCAGCTGTAAATCATCCAGCAAATGTGTACTTTACAAGGGGGTCAAAGGAAAAAACATCTGCCCATACTCAGCAGCCAGCTCAGTCCCCTCTCGTTGCCAAGTTCCTCAAAAGTGCCCAGGAGCGTCTGTTCCGCTGCACCAGGTCTCCTGCTTCCTGAGCTGGTGGGCTCCTGCCCGTCCAGAGCCTTCTGCATGCAACGTGACGGGGAAGATGCAGGCAGGAGGGGAAGAGCACTCCCGGTCAGCATTTGCTTGCCCCTTCCTTGACAAGGTGACAGCTTTCATGCTACATTTTTAATGCTAACCTAAAAGAGACTGTGGAAAGAGAGAGAGAGAGAGCAAGAGAGCCCTTCACTCCTTTGCTGGCTCATGTCCAGCTCTCAGGATTAGTAACCAAGTATGTACCCTAAACACAGTTTGTCTCCTTCAAGGAGCGAACTAGGAGTCCCARTGCAGTGGCGAGCATGAAGCCAGCACAGACCCGTTGCACTCAGTCCCAGTGCAAGAGCCGGAGAAGCTGGAGATGGTGACATCTCATCAGTGAGCTTGGCAGCATAGGAAAAGCAAGTCCATGGCCAGAGAGAGGGAAAAGAGGCAAAGAACAGAGACATTAAGAACAGGCATGGTGGAAAGCTGTAGGGACCTGTCCTGACCTGTTGTTGTTGTTGTTTTGCTRCAAATATTCATTCAAATATATGCATATAATTGTGTTTGTGTATTTCCCAGTGTCCATAGCTACCAGAAAGTACAGAATTGGTCAGTAATAACATAGACCGACTTTAAACAAAATGAGCTGTTCTGAGAGGCATTGAAAAAGGAACAGGCATTTCATGGATGTAGGGAAAGGTCTTTTTTTTTTGCCTTAATAGAGCTATAACTCTGCTGAGTGTTGGGCTGATTTCTGTCAGAGTAACACAAACRAATAGCAGGACTCCGGGGTGTGCTAAGTTTGCTGAACTTTGCAGCTACCTGCACTCCTGACATGTTTAGTGTTTCAATATGGGCTCCAATGGCAGCAAATCTGCAAAAGGCCTGGAAGGGATTTCTCATTTTTCTTTGAATGTGCCATCTACCAATCTGACTTTACTGAAAAGAATTTAGATTGGAGCCCATCTAGGTATTTGGCTATTACACTGGCTTCCTGCCTTCACCTTGAGCTTTTTTTTCTTTCCCCCTAGGCCTGGAAAAAACTCAGCAGCYAGCTTAAAAATGACAATGTCGTGACACCTAGTGGTGAGTAAAGCAAAGCTTTTATTTCTTAAAGAATTGCTAGTTGTTTTCCACAGACACGTTGCTCCCAGTCAGGTTGTAATGTGAGAGGTGTGGGCACTGTCCTCATGACTGTGAGCATCCAGGCAGCCTCTCACTACTTTTACAGGCCTGTGCAATGTGTGTGTCTTGTTGCATCAGACTACTGTGTCTCTCCACCGAAGGCCACGTTCATTAAGAGCCAACGTGCAGCCCCAGCTTGTACTCCTTAGTGAATGGGACATTAGTCATTTATACTGAGATCAGCCTGGGTGTTTTGYATTCAGAGAGAAAGGCATGATGGCAAAGACCTGGGGTAGGATCAAGTGGTAATTTCAGACTTTTTTTTTTTTCGTGTTAAATACTAATTCATCAAGACTGTTTTTAGACAGTGACTCAAAACTGCATTGTATGGCATGCAGCAAATTCCTGGCAGGCAATTTAAACTGACTCAGTTGCTGGCAAATTCTTTGCCTTTGAAGACTATTCAGAGTCTGCCTTGGTCAGCAGCAGTCGAAAAGCTTGTACTGGCTCCGATAGCATGACAAGAAGTCACACTGAAAAGCAGTAAACCAGTCTAGACATGTGCAAAGAAGTTATAGGCTCTTTCCAAACAGTGGCAAGCCTTAGAGATTTTTTTTTTTTAATGGAAGCAGAACAGTGTTGAGTTGTGCTAATGGTAACTAAGCTGCAGGCACCAAGTGGAAACCTTTCTTGGCATGTTGATCCAGCTGGTTGGGCACCAGCCATTTCTTTTTTATCACAAACATGACTTTTGGTGCAAGAGGTTTCAAGTCAAAACATCACTGTATGTTGCTTGGGAATACGTGCTTCTTTGCGTCTGTAAGAGCTGTAGCAGTGCTGTGTCCCAGTTTCATGTCCATATTTGTGCATGCTGTAACAAGCATAGTTTCCATTGCCTTCAATGAGAGAAACTCCTTCCCCCTGCTCCTTCAGGATAGATCCATGATAGAACTGTACATTGTAACGAACCAGTGGAAACGGAATTACTTGAATATACGTGATTGTCTTCATCTAAAGATTTATTTTGCTGCATGTATTAGTACCTGTAACTTCCCCATTTTGCTGTCTTGGGTATAATTAACTCCTCTACCACCACAGTGTCTGGATACTGTGCAAGTGAATGTAAAAACATTAGTTCTGTCCAAAGTGCTTCAGTTTCCATGCCTTGGATCACCAGCATGTGACCTATTCTGTGCCAGTATTAATAACCATTGCTCATGGCTTTCAAACAACTCAAACTATTTAAAAATTAATTCTGTTTACAGTACTTTCTAAAGGAAGTATTTTCTATGAGTGAATAACTCAAACTGACTAGTGGCTACCCACAAAATATGACTATCCAGTAACAAAATGAAATATTTAGAACAAGTTGTCAAGGAGTGGACATATAGCTGGAGCAAAAACCCAGCCAAGATCAGATCCAATGACTGGGAGTCTTTTAGCTGTCCCACACAGTTGCCGTGCTGCCCTGTAGTTCTGGCATAGGCAGCCCTAACTGCAGTGGCTCAGGCTGCTACTACTCCCTATTCCCTGCTATCCCCAGTCACAGTTTCCTTTTTTCACACTGGGCTGCAGGCCGTGTGGCTGAGGTTAAGTGCTCTGCTCTGCTGTCACTGCTAGAACTCTTGCAGTCATGAGCTGAGGCCCATAGGTCAATGYTTTGCCTTGGTTTTCCCTCTATAATATGGAGGTGGTCACTAACTGATGCATGACAGGMTTCTCCGAGGGCCATGGTGCAGTCCAGATATTGATGTTACTTCAGCCTTCACTGGCCACTGCCATTGCTGAAGAGAAACAGCAGGAAATGAAAGAGCAGTGACCTCAACTCTTCAGCCTCATAGCCCTCAAGACCTCGGACCCATAGCCTGAAATGTGCAAAGCAATCCTGGATGTAACAAGTGCCACATGGGGCAGAGGAGAAAGTTAGGTCCTGCTAAATCCTTGGGAGCTGCTTCCTCCATTTTGTATTTTCTGCTCTTACTACAGTCTCTAAACATCCCCCAAACAGTCAAAACCTAAAGGAAATCTTTGTTCTTCTAGTCTTTCTCTAGGAGAAGCAGGTTGACATGTTTATTAAGGAGGGAAGTTGCATCCAGCTTTAGGTGGGCTGTGCTAGCCTGCAAGAAGTCCTCGATATTGGAAGGCCAAAAGAGAAAAGTGACTGTGTGGGCTTGGCAAGAATGAGGTATTTCATCATTCTCCTGCCTGATAAGAGACTTGGCCACAGTCTGTGTGGGACATAGGTACTCCTGGACCTCTGACATTTCTTTCTCATGTGTTTTCTTGTTTCATCAGTGAAACCCCAAGGTGACAGACTCACTTGAAGTTAGACAACCACATAATAGCTGAGGTTGGAAAGGACTTCTGGAGACTGTGTGAACTAACCTACCTGCTCTCAAAGCAGATTGTTTGGAACTGTGTCCAACACTGTGTCCAACAGGGTTTTGAGTACTGCCAAACATTGAGACTCCATGACCTCTCTGGACAGCCTGTGCCAGTGTTTGAACACCCTTACTGATTTTTTTCCTGATATTTGAATGGAGTTTCTTCATTTTTTGACCTTTGCTTCTTATCCTTTCATTGGACACCACTAAAAACAGTATGGCTTAATCTTCATCACACCCTCCCTGCAAGTATTTATGCAGATTAATAAGATCACCTTCTCGAGGTTAAACAATCACAGCTTCTCCTTGTATGTCAGATGTTGCAGCCCCGTATTCATCTTTGTGTGCCTTTGCTAGACTTGCTCCAGTATGCCCCTCTTTCTTTTCTTTCAACATATGGTGTTGGTCTTTGCTTCAAAGGTGCATTGCTGACTCATGTTCAACTTGTTTCTTCCACCAGGAAAAACAGGTGTCTGACGTCTGGGTCCATATCGATGTCTAGCTCCATCTGTAAGTTTCTTTAGATTTCTAGATATAATGGCTTAAATTTCTGTAAATACATTGTTGGGCATGCTCTGAGGGATTTGCCTTTAGTACTACTTAATTATCCAGTATCAATGAGAAGTCTAGAAAGGTCTCTAGGCTGTTGGCCATTTTCACCTTCTGGATGCACTGTGGTGAGCAAACAGAAGCAGCCACAAGCGTTTGCCCCATAGTAGCCAGTGAATAACATTTTGCTATGCTGTAAGCTTTAATGGCATCCTGACAACTGCAGGATGGCTGGATTAAGCTACTCTTCCCAGTTACTTGCTTTTGTGCTTCTATCTTGTGGGCCAAACAGTGAAGTGAAGCTCTCTTTGCACACATGTGGGCTACCTATACTTCCATTTTGAATCCTACCACAGAAGGGAAACTTCACTCTCTAGCAATGTGAAAAACTTTTACGAGAAAAAAAACAACAGCAAAAAAAMCCAACTGCATTCTTCAAAGAGCAGCAAAAGCAGACATGATGGGTTAACACTCCAAAAGCAGGAAATAACCCTAACACTGTGTGCCATCACGTAGCCTAGTTTTCGGTTGAGAATTTGGGTGTTGCTTTAGATAACAAAATAGAACATGTGTTCGTCATTAATCTTCTTGAACATTTGTTTGGCCAGAAACTGTCTCTGGTCAACCCACTTATGTAAACAGGTCTGTGCTTCAAACAGAAGAGGTAAGATGTTATTTCAAGTACTTGCATTGTAGGCAAGCTCTCTTCTACTCTAAGGACATACAGCTAATGACAGCTTCTATTCTGGGGGCAGGTTTATATGTGCAGTTTAAATTTTGAAATTAAATAAAAAAGATGCCTTGCATAAAATGGAGAAATATTGCCTCCAAAATCTGCTGTTTGCCCCTATCCTCTTCAAGGTCTCAGGATCAAACACTTTTGCAGCAGGAGACATCTGGCTTGCAAATAAGTGAGAAGTTTTCTCTTCTTTCACTACCAAGTGGCAGAAGCTACACTCACTGCTGCTGAACTCCCTGGAGAGGTTTCCATTCATAGTTTAGTTTTTCACAGTTACAGCCATATACGAAAATGAAGAAGAAAAACAGAACAAATGATCTTTGTTTATTTAAGGAAAATAAATGGTGAAATGCGCTTTTCTCTGCTAGTTCTGAGCAAAAGTTGGTGGCTTTTATTTACACTTGAAAATATCACAAAAACTATAAAAATTAGCAATTGTACTTGTAAGATACTTGGGAAGCAAATTAAAAGGTATAACTTCCTACAAGCTGTATTTTCCAAGAGTTAGTCTATTCATTCCATATTAGTCTTGATCTAACAAACAACAAGTACAAGAAATTATCTACAGTCATGCCAGTGCAGTGGGAGCGTGTGAGCAGGGTGCAGGAATCTCTGACTCCTAATCCCTGCTGCTGCAGACTGCCTGGGAACCTTAAGCAAACCTCCTCATCTCCCTTTCCTCAATTGTAAAATGTAAATTATATCCCAGAACATGCCAAGAGCCTTTTACTTTTGCACTGCGGCTTCTTATGTAGAAAGAATTATGGCTTTACTTGCCTGAAGGTTAATCCAAGGCTCTAAACCCTCTGATAGGGATGGTGTCCAAATGCATGCAAGCGGCCCCAAGTTTGCGATAGACACTATAAATATTATATATTTATTTATATACTATAAATATTTAGCAGTCAACTTAGAAAACAGAAGAGGACTAGTCACAACTGAGCCAGTTCAAGAACATGGTGTCTTTACTCTGTTACAAATTTTGGACCCTGTCATGAAATGCTTCCTATATCTTAGAGATATAAAACTCTTGAGGTACAGTGTCATTTTAACCTGGAATTCAATTTACCCCTGACAATTTATTTAAGAAAGAAACAGGACTTAAGAGTTCTGCATTCAGTAATTGAGAAAACTGTGCTGAGAAGATGATGTTGATAAATAAGGACTAAACTTAGCAAACTAAGCAAGAGGAACAAAGCAAGAGAAACAGGACAATTGCACTGAGTCTTCATATTTCAGATGCTTGAGGTCCTGAAGAGAAAATGGTAGGTGGAAACAGAATTTGTTAGCCTTACAAAGATAGATGCTTAAAAAATGTGTTTTCTTTTCCTCCCAAATATTGCCTTGCAGCCACTCCATGTATGCAGTTTGGCCTGTCACACTGCATGTCTGTCACGTCTAGCCTTTATACCCCATTACTGTCTACAGGTGATTGAGGTCCATGGAAGGCTAGACTGGTTGTCTGGAGTTGTCCAAAAGTACAAAAGTCCAACTCAGACTGTTATATAAAATTATTATTTTTATGAAAGAAAGAAGAGATTAGAAGCAGAAAGGTTGGATGATCTAAAACAGATAGGTTGAAAAGACTCTGATAGTATTTAAAGCCATTAAAGTCACGGGATGATCACAGCAGTGAGAAAAATGGGAAGAAATGTTTGTAGCTGGAATAATTGGAATGCATTTTAGGTAATGTTTGTGGAATATGCTTGTCAGCCCTGCGTGTTATTTATATGAAGGTTAATAAATAGAGGCAGAGGCAAACATACTGTGAGATGAGAGTGTCCTCATGGCTGTCATCCTAATGTATTTTAGGGGGATGTTTCTTCTAAAACAGGGAGGTCCATCGTTGTGCTAATGTGCTTTCTATAGAAGCCTGCTATGGTGCTAAGCTTGAGTTTTAACTTAATGACAAAAACTCCTTAAATCACTGTCTTGGGGACYTTCATTTCCCAAGTCATAGCTCTGGAGCACATTCATTATCTGGATAAATTTGAGGACAGGAAGATCATAGCTGATTTTCTTTTTTTTTCTTTTTTTTTTTTCTCTCTCTCCTAAAAAATGAGCTCTGAATCTGAACAGCTTCATTGGGCCTTCTTATGATTTGAAAACTTAATCTTCCAGGATTCAGTATTCCCAGACTTCAAATGTATGCAGAAGTGTGTGAAAGGCAAACAAAGCCAAACACCTTCAAGAGAGCAGTCAAGATAATTTTGTACTGCCAAAATGCAACATTAGATTGTGTTATTTCATATTTTGTCTTCCAAAAGCAACTTTAAATTTCCCATTTTTTTTCCTTTTCTAAGGTTGTATTGTTTCTTCTCTTTTCTTTCCATCACCCTCAAATTTCCATCCTAAGGAAAATCAAGATTACAAGAAGTTCAGCCATTTAGCAACACAGGTAAAGTGAACAGTGTGATAACTGATGCTGCAGAAGTGGGCTGGAAGAATCTGGATTGCTTGGAAATGAGATCTTAGCTATGCTCAAACCTTGATACAATGCAAGGAAAAGTAAGCTGGGCAATGACCAACTACCTTAAAAATATATATATTTTTTTTGTTAAGTATGACACTTTTTCTTTGTGATCTCCTATGTAATGGATAAAATTTAAACTATCAGAATCTTAATTTTAAGCCTATATCTGGAGAKTTTTAGAAGTCTGCCAGCTGCTCTGGATAGAATTCCTGTAATAGGTAGGTATGTCCAAAWTTTTTGTTAAATTTGTTTGCTTATCCCTAATTTATCAGGGAATGAGAATTCTTTAACTTTGGAAGGGGATCAGATGGAAAATCTATCTAAATTAATAGACTGGCAAAGACTGCAGTGATTGTGAATGTAGAGTGAACAGACACGGCCTGAAACAGTTTACAGCTGATGGAAATTCAGATAGAGGTTTCAAGTAGTCAAGGTTCAACGTGGCCTTGGTATGAAGCACACTCTGTTGGGAAGGAAATAGCTTACTCTTTTATAATGTGAGTTGTCTGAATTGGACCTAAACCACTGCCCGTTTTTTGTATCTCTGAGTGTTCAGGCTGCTTGAAATCAGATCATGGCTCTAGCTTTGCAAACAGCCTCTTTCTTAGTGATCCAAAGCAAAATCCTGACTCCATCTGTCTCTATTTTGAGGATGTTAGTATGTTAATATCTGAATTTTGCTGCATTTCCTTGCCCCTAGAAGCAGAACTCTTTATCTGCCTGCTGCTGGTAGGTGCTTCTTAGGTGTCTACTCTCAAACTATATTTGGGGGTCACCTGGGGACACCTGGGGGTCACCTGGGGGTCCCCATCTGAGGGGACACCCTCTTGGAGGCAGCTTGTTTTTTGTTCCATCAGTGTGAAATGTCATTGTTTGTCAGTGTGCACATAATGTTACTGTGTGCACGTAATGACCATGGGAACACTTACGAGTCAATCTCTGTCAGATATCAAATACAAAACTAGAGGAAAATCCAGATGATTTTGGCAGACTTGCCCGCTTTGTTTTTCCAGACTAACAGACATAAAAGTAGCCACCTACCTGTCACTGAAAGTCCCAGGCTGAGAACATTTGAGCTTACAAAAATGAAATTCAGAAGTGGAAATGGAAAGATGGCTCCTGAAAACAGCTGAACCAAAGGGGAACTGCACACTTCTACCTGCTGCTGTATTCCCTCACATGTTTTACCTTCTTCCTGCAGGTTAAGTGAGTCAAAATGTTCTTCTGCCATTGCCTCATCTTCTGTTTTCTCTGTGTGTACAGCAAAAAATGCTTGTGGGGCCATTCCAAGTTCAACATTTTCTTTTTTGAAGGTTATAAGATTCTTCCAACTCCAGTCAAAACCTGGAGCCTGAGGCGGGTCCAGGTTGTGTAAGACCAAAATTCTGCAACAGGCAAGTGATATCTGTAGCCCCTTAATACAGTTCTTACTCTGAAGGTGTTGTTTCCTATGTGAGAAAACTCAGCTGAACTGACTGTAAACCATAACTGAAACTAACTGGTCTTACGCACACACAGTCCTGGCTAGCATAAGCAGAAAGCATTTGCACAGACATCCATTGTCCTGACCCACGGTCAGAGTTCAAACAAACACAATAAGAAAATTAAATTAGGAGTACAGGATATTGTCTCTCATTCTCTGCATTCAGGTTACTCAGATGGCAGAATCTGAAATTTATATGGCATTTTAATTGGTCATGAACAAATGCAAAATGATTCCAAGCTTTGATCTGAACAGATTTCATACATGAATATTTAACATTAACAAAACTTGCCAGAAGGACAACTCTAAATGTCCTTCTGGCAAGGACAGATGTCCTGTGTTGAAACCTTGCACTCATCTGCAAAACAGGGAAAGCAAAAGGGGTGAGCAGTGGACGCTGATGCAGTGTCCTATTGGCATGCTTCATGTGCTACTCCTTATTGTCATATACAGATACAAAAGGTGATAGAGAAAAAAAACTAAAGGGTTTACTTTTTCACTAATATTATGGGTGACTGTTGCTCTCTTTAAATTTTGTATCCATATCTTTTTCTGTGCATAAATTGTCAGGTATGTTAAAGGAATCCAATACTATGATGAAAAGCTTGCAGAATAGCTAACCAAACAGAAAAGTTGGGGAGGAAACCTGACAGCTTGTTGCACAAATCCCTAGCCCCAAACTTAGTCTTATTGTCACAGTATCAAACCCCATCAACTTTTTTCTGCCGTGATGTTAATAATGAGTTAGTTACATCAGTTAGCCATGACCTGTTAGGATCCTGCAAGAAACTTGGATTCCAGATTCATCGTTTTTACCCTAAATTTAAACACAACCTTAGCCAATAAGTGTAACAATAAAACATCAACTCCAGTCTCCTAAAAATTAAGATTAGAGATAAACATACAGATACCTACTGATATCAGCCCATACTCTATTCCCATGGGATCCACCTATTGACTTACTGTTCTGTGCTYTTTCCAGGACCATAATCTAAATTTAGTATTGGTGATAGGGGTTTCTTAATGAACTGCTTTCCTAATGCAGTACTAATAATACTGATCTATATACTAATAATACTAATAATACTAATCCCTACTCCAGATCTCATACCAGGATGACTGACTTCTCTGACACCAAAGTTTGCTCTTCTTCCTTACTCTCTTCAGGAATCAATGTGGAACCAAGATGAATTATATATTTTCCATTATTTATTATTATGAGTCTTAGTCCTGAAACTCTAACTAGAAGCCTGGCAGGATCAAGCAGCAGAGGTAACTCTACAGTCACTGCTTGCCAAACACGGCCTTCCCTGTYAGGTAACGTCGCTCACTGTATCCTAAGTCAAAGCTATCCAGAGATTATTCATCTCTCCACGCATCAAACTGTACCTCACTCATCCATCCTTAAACTGGCAGGATTCAACACTAAGTTTGGCTGTCCATCCTCTTCTTCACAGAAGACCTAACTGTGATGCTAGCCTTAAAATAGGCTTTTGGACGGATTACTATCATCTCAAACTTCAGAGTTAATACTAAACTAAGAAGCTTTCTTGTACCAATCCTGACTGTCTCTCTGAATTGTGTAGGACCTATCAGTGAATTCAGGTTTTTGTCTTCTTCCCCCCTGCACTATGTCTCCATAAATGTCAGGTGCTTTTTCCATAGTCCTGTCACACCTTTGGCCTGCACATTAAYCACTGACAGTTCTTGGATGGAAAATCACCCCTAAAATGAAGAGTTAAAGGTTGTCAGGATTCAGCAATGAATTTATATTTACAACCTCTGTTTTCTTGAACCCTGACCATTAACCCAATCCTAAATTAATGATACCTTAATAATCATAATAAGCCTGCCTGTCTCCTACACAATGCCTGAGCATGCAGACTGCACTCTTCCTTGCCAGCAGCAGCCTCACCCTAATCAACAAGATTCATCAATAATGTGAGTTCTCTCTCCTCTCTTTACTTGTCCCCAACACTAATAYGCTTCATATGCTCCCTAATGCTATCTGATATGCCCACTAATAGATCAGTAATGAGTCCATCATCCTTTTGGGCATCAGCCTTCATGTCCACATTAAAAGCAGATCTCCATGTTAAAACRTTGTCTGTTTTAGCTGTGTTTTTACTTTGAGCAATGACTTTCAGGTTTTGTGTAGCTGATCAGTGTTTTAACAATTAAATCTCAGGGCTAACAGACAATCTTTATTTTGTCATTTGAYAAAGACAAGTTGAAAAATGTCCTAGCAAATGTTGGATCTCTGCTGGATTGGGAATTTCCACGTATTTATAYGTACTGGAAGATACTTTTTTCAGAAGCATAGAATAAATTAATGTAACTATATTCTTTCTCTTCATCTGTAAAACTCTTTCAAGAGCCCTTCAGTTCTGACTGAAAACTAATGGAGGGATTCCCATTAATTTTAATGTGCACTGGAACAAATTCCAAATCAGAACTCTATAAAACTAACAGCATGACAAAATAATATCTCAGAATTAACATAAACACTTCTCTCTCTAGATATATTTCTTCAAGAGCAATTCACTGGAGAAAATATACTCCACAGGTTTTCCTAATCATACTTCTTTTTTGGTAATGTAAGAAGTTACTCCCCAGGCGCAATGTTTTGTTCCCATTCAAGTCAGATAAAAATTCTCTTGAGTTTCATGGGAACGAGGGTATTCTAAAAATAAAATTGTTCCTCTGATAACCTCTAGTGGATTTTTTTTTCCTCAGAAAGCAAACACAGCAAAGAAGACATTTTCACCAGTTCCATTTCTGTCCTCAGGGTTCAATGCTGATCAGTGCAAACGCAGCTTGGGGATACGCAAAGGCACTTTATGTCTGCTCATATACCCTCTAGATTAAGGATTGTCCCGATGCTAAATTGTCCCTTATTAGTGGTAGCTTACGGCTGCTTCTGGGCAACACCATAGCTCAGGATTTTCTGCTTAAGCAGGAAAACAACAACAACAACAACAACAACAACAACAAAATTAGATAGACCTGTATTGAGTATAGGGAGAGGCAATTCTTTCTTGGATTCCTGTGGTTTCTTCTCTGCCCCATATACTGCGAGGATTTCCATAGAAAAGACCTTATTCTACCTATGATCACTGTGAATCCTTCCTGATGAGGCAAGTAGCAGAGCTGCAATAAAGCACAACACTTTTATCCCAACCACACATCAGAATTTGAGGTGGAATCAAAGCCATTACATAGATGTAGCAATAGAATCGTAATGGTCGCTGTGTCTCAGGCTTTGTAACTCATTCCCATAACAGCTTGGTGACCCAAGACTCCCAGGAGAGAAGAACATTAAAACTTCAAGTATCATTTCATGTAAAACAACGAGCAGTCTGTTTGCAATGAGTACGCCCTAGGTACCATGGAGTTTGTTTCATCTGCAGTTTACTCTTGCAGTTAAACAAGGCTCTGCAGGATATTTCCTTAAGTCTTTTGGAGACTCATTTGTCATTCTGCGTGAGTATATGAGTCCTACTATTTCTTCACTCCGTGAAGGCACTTAGCTGGGTGACCATGCTGAGTTTGGCAAACGCCACTTGAGCTGTTGCTTCCCTATTCAATTAGTTACTTAAGTGGAATGAGRAAGAGGACCACATAAATGCAATCCATACCTGTCAAAGGCAATGTCCGCTTCTTCTAGGTGATGATTGCAAGTAAGGATCTCTGCTCAAAGTCTTCTTTGCTCACCTGGCTGCCTATTGGGAGGGAAAGTCTCTGCACCAGCATGTGGTTTACACATGCACAGGTCCAAAGTGAGAAAGAAAATGTGTCTTCCGCACTTATATTCATTACTGTTCTTCTGCTTCAGGATTTTTGACAGAAGATCAGAAACACCATCCATCTTTAGCAGCATGAAACAATAGCAGAAGTATCATTTCTGTGGGTTAAACTTCCATTTACACAGCAAGATTTAGCTTTTTATCTGTAGACCTTGCTACAGAAGCAATATAGGACCTGAACTATATATTAGCTTTATAGTTCTGCAGATTTTGGTTTTTCTTCATGAAAAAAAAAAAAAAAAAAAAGAGGAATCAGTACAACTGAGACGTGTTTCAACTCTATACACTGAAGGATGAGTGACACCCTCCCTCCCCCCATATCTTATGGTTATCAATTCTAATCAATGAAACAAAAACTGAGCATCATCTAGTTGGTAGTGCCAGCATGAACATTTGTCCTAACTCCTCTCTTGATGGTGGAGTAGAAGGTGGACCATGAGTGAGTCATGTTCTGCATGTTAAAGGAGACAGTAAAATAATACAGAGGGGCTTCAGTTTGACTTTTTATTCACCAGTGCAAGATCTTTGTTATAACAACATCCACCATTAACTAGGGTTATTGTTATCACCCTAGGGATGCGCCTAGCAATAAGTAATTAGCAATTGGCAATTAGCAAAAAAACAAAGCAAAACAAAACAAAGAAAGATAAAATAAAGTTAAAAAAAAAAAGGCAAGGGATAGAACTAAAGAGAAGGAGCAAATTTGTTGCTGTTAATTTCAGGTTCCATGATTTCATGTGAGAGGGAAGTGTTCACTTGTTTCAGCACTTACTATTTCAGTTTTTCTATTTTACTTAAGGTGGAGTGTGCTTTGTAGTGGGATGTATAATTAAATTAGTGAACATATAGGAATCTAGATTACAGCAGACATAATGGTGAGGAAAGGCCATAGAGAAAGCTRCTGAAGAAGCCTGGGAGAGCTGCCACAGGAATACTGTGGAAGTGCTGCAAGGCATGTGAGGTGGGTGATGTGTTAAGCTTCTGAATGCATCTGAGGTGAATTACATGAAAAAGCCTTGAGCARTTGCAGTCAAAGCTGAGTCCTCCTGCTGTAAAAGTGAGGGCTGTGCTCTCTTGGCAGTCAAACTGCATACTGAGTTCCCCTTGTCATTTTCAGAGAGATGGTCTGGATGGAGTGAAGTATATGGAAAAAGAAGAGACCTGAGCAGTATGCAAGAAAGGGAAATGCAGAGATTGGAGAACGAGGAACGTGACATCCACAGTGGAAGGACAACAGTGCAGGGGTCGGACTGCTGAGATCTCAAAGGTGAGCGAGGTGGGTGTTGCTTGCAGAGAAAGCAGCAGGGGATGTGAAGCCATTGCCCCAGGAATGGGAGAACAGAGTCCATGGGSCTGGACTAGTCCAAACCGTCCAAGTTCACAGGTGGTGATGAACATGGGCTATGACAGACTACAGGAAAGAATCAGAAGGAGTAGTGGGAGTCAGAAGTTATAGGGAGTCTGGGAACACGAGAGAAGAGGTAAGCTCTAAAAGCACATGCACATAATGGATATAAAGTTATGTGTGGTTTTCAAAGGCTCTTCAACATGGCTTCTACATTTGCAGCTACAATTCAGACAATGCAAACTCCCATTTAAGTGAGAATTCATGGAATTTTGTCTAAGAAAGAAAGATGAAAGATCACTATTTTTGGATTTTTCTTCAATGTACAGTAATGGCAGAATGTTTACATTAAGTTGTCTGATTTACTTCAAGGAAAAAAAGTCTGAAGAGGAAATAAGCTTTCTAGACACTCACAAAAATTAAATCATAAATACTTAAATTTTAATAATGATATTAAGTTACATAGCTGTCACACCTTTTATTCAATTAAAAGTTTATTAAAATATCTCTCAGGCAATTTCAGGCATTGCTTACAAAGATACCCAGACACTAGTGTACTTCTACAGCAATGTGTGTTCTTGGCCAGCAGATAGCAGCACGGGCCTAGCTATAGTCTCAATACAACCATTACTTTTTATTTTCTTCCTCCCTTAAATGACCACAGCTAACCACAGGAAGATTTTTCTCCACCATTCACATGTGGAATGCCTGATCCCACTACTAAATATTTTGCAGTCAAATCAAATATAAGCATATGCTCTCTTATCAGCAGAAAAATCTGTAATCATCACTCTGCTCACAAAGTCACTGTTGTGTCACAATTATCTACCTTCCAGGGTACTTCTTGCCTGCAAGACCTTYCAACATCTTTCACAGACACAGGCAATGCAGAAGGTAAAATTGAGAATGATGGAGACCAATGCAATGATTTGCCAGAAGTTCGCTATTTATTCAATATTTGTCCATGAACTGACCCAGACATGAATCACAGAAGTGTAGCTTAGGAAACACACAGCAAAACAGGACCTTTGTCCTTGGATATATTTTAATCCAGTTTACTTTTAGACAGGAAGAGATAATCATGTCAAGACAGAGCACTGCAATTTCTGCACTTGTGATCATAAAAGAGAACTGGTATGCTGGGCACTTCCTTTCTAGCTTCAAATTCACCATTAGGGCTTACTTACTGCCTTACCTGTAAGGTGAAGTGATCCTATATAACATCACTATTATTTCAGATCTTGCATCAGTTCTGACTCATTCCCAGACTGGTCTCAGACCAGACTTGTCACCACAGGTGATCTGGATGCTAGGCTGGCCCTGGCTGCCCATGCTGGCCAGCCCTGCTCACCAGCTTTAGCAGGAGTTGGGTTGGGACTGGGCTGGCAAGGCCTTCACCATGCCAGGCTTGTTACTGTCCTCACCTCCTGCCTCCATGGTGGTCCTCGTTGCACCCTAATACGACCTCCTCCAGGTGAAGGGGAGCTCAGGATGTGTAGTTAAAAGAAAGATGCAAAGAAAAATTAAAGTTTTCTTTTGTGCCTGGGCTTGCATGGGTCGTAGTGGTCTAAGTTTTTGCTTTCTTTTTAATGAGTGACAAGAGTTTCCAAGTCAGACTGTTCTGATGCAATGGTTAGTTTTAATATCATTCTTTCAGCCAAAAGGACTATTCTATGACCTGCAAAAATCTATTGTCAAGCTCTTATGCCCAGAAATTCAACAATGTAGTTTTTTACTGGCTKTAGAAGCTAAGAAAATCTGCTGAACCTTACAGGAAGGCCATATCCAGACAACATAACGTGAAATTACAAAGAAAGATTAAAGCCAATAGCTTCCACCAGATAGACCTCTAACTTTTGAGATATCATTCCTCCTGCTTTCCTATATCTCCATCATAAGCCACACAAGTTGGTTTACTGTGACCTTTTTATGTTAGGTTTTGTGCTCAAACAGCCTTCCATTTCCTGCAAAATCTGGCATACACAGGCTTATGCCAAGACTCCAAGTTCTTCAAGTAGGTTTGTCTTTTTCCCTTGTTACCTTGTGAGTGAATGCTACTGGCTAGTTTGTGAAGGATTCATCTTCAAAGCAGCTAGGAATACAGTAGTCAACTTTGAAGATGTTGGGCCGTGTCATTCTCTTATCTTTGGTTTGGGGTCAATAAGGTATATGAAGGCTGCTTCAACTTGATGCATGCAACATCTTCCTTACAGGCACTGACCATTGTGCCTATCATTTCTTAGTAAAACGGCCCTTTCATGCGTGGGTCTTTGTAGATTCTCAGTTGTTCTGAGGTAGAAGTTGGTTATTCCTTAGAGAAATAGAAATGTAAAAAATAAAAAATAATTACCAGTCATTTGCTCAATAATATCACCTTAACTTTTATACTGTGGTCAACATTGCTGTGTCTCCACACATTTTTGGCTATCTCCCCTTCAACTTATGTTCCTATTTCCTTCCACCAACAMAAAAGAGGGAAAAAAAATTAATGACAGGAAGGTTTTAAGATACGAACTCCATTAAGTTAGAGCAAAGCTAAGCATTTCTAGAAACCATAGCAAATTAACTGTGTATATATATGCCATCTGTTTTTTTCTTTTAGATAAAAGTACCAGGGGACTAATTAAGAGCTCAACAGGATCTGAATAATAAATATTATACTGCAGAACAGAATAGAGAATTACTAGCTTTAAGTACAAATGTCTAGGTTTTGGTTCTAGGTGGATTTTAACACTCTTGGAATATAAAGCACCGAAGGAAGGCAAACTTCACATGAGCTAAATTACCCTATAAAAGTGTCTCATAGTGAGTTACTGGTATTCAAAGCAATCCAAGGCATACCGTAACATAAGACAATTTATACCAAAGCAGTTGAAGTCATATAGGTTGTACAGAGAACCATGTTCCGTCAGTACCTAATAAAAAATTGTGATAGGACCAGTAAATATAATTTTAAAACAAATATTAAAACAGAGTAGAGTATTATTTGTGTATAAAGGAATATAGAAAAGTGTACTAGATAATTTGATGGAGGATGTGCATTACTGAGATCTTCTGAGGATGTGTGGGGAATTAGGACAGAGGATGTAGACCAGTCTTTCTGAGGACTGGCAAGTCTTGGGTTCTCTGATGAGTCTTTCAGGCTATTACTAATGATTGTTAATGGTCATAGCCCTGTATAGCTTTAAAGCATCTTCTTAAATATAGGCTTATCATCAGTGATATGGACAGYACAGATTTACCTTGAAGACTTCTTTTCAAGTACCTCTCCACCCTGCTTTGAGCTGCATGTCAGGTATAGACTCACTTGGCGCTTTCTGTAGTGTCTGACAGTAATCTTAATAAATGATGGTAGGTGGTATACTCTAAGTTTTGCAGTTACATAGGTCCACGCAGCCTAGTAATCCTTTTTCAGAGAAACAGTGAGGAACTAGGAAGAGCTATAAATGGCTTTGTAGAAGTTACTGAGACAGTCAGCAGCTGATACACATTCTTAGGACTGTTTGGTTTTTGTGAAGATAAAGCAATATCTGCTCAGCAATTTCCAGTGTTCTGGTCAGTCTGCAATGACAGCCGTTCTTCTTGCTCTGCAAAAATACTGCCTTTTTTATAGCATTCTATATTTTACGTTCTTTGTTTTGAAGAACTGTTGTCTGTGTATAAAAGGAATCTGAGACAGTATGAGTATTTACTGAGAATGTTTATTGCATTCAATTTTTCCAGGCTCTCTCTAGGTTGAGTGGGAGATTTCTAAAGAGATTTCTTTCTTGGCTTTGTGTAAATGCTGTTTATGCAGAGAGATGGGAGATAGTTTCTTAAGAACGTGAGGGACAATAATATATTTTTATTATTGCATATCTCGCTGCTCTGTGATGGAATCTAGCCCAGAGGAATGTCTGGAAATTGTATAGCCTCCCCATGGCTCTGGTTGTCCCAGGAAACTCGGAGGCACATTGTAACGCTTATCTGATGTTCCTCAGGATATCTGAATTCTTTTGTTTGTTAATAACAGTCTTTTGCATTTTCTTTCATGATAAATATTCACTACATGGTAATTCCTTTTTTTTCTTCTAGAAAGGAAGAAAAACAATGCTACAAGTAATTGCCCATCTTTACTGAGCAAGGACAGTTACTCAGCAAGTATTTTGCTCTTTACTTTTTTCCTAGGACCTCCTGCTCTGCTCATCCTCGAGGCCATCAGGCACAATGGAATTTAGGAGGAGTCTGTGATATTTCTTGGAAATGGCATTGTTGCATGGAAAAGCAAAATTCTTGTATTACAGATGCTCTGTCTAAATGGCTTGATCCAATGCCCAGTGAAGCTAATGTTTCCATGGTCTATTTAATCGGACCAGATAAGAACAGCTGCAGCTTGAAGGAATAAATGCCAATAGCATCTCTTTTTTATTGAAAACTATTAATTTTCCTATATAATAAATAATAATAAAAATCAACTCTCATTGGCAAAACAATACCATGAGTTTACTGAGGTGGACATCTTTTTTTTTTCTTTTTTTTTTTTAATATTAATAGAGTGGTTTTTCCTTTAAACTATTTAAGCTTTATTCAATCTTCTAGTCCTTTCACTAAAAGAAATTACTGGCTGCAGGGTAATCTAGAGAAATATCTGTGTTTTAATACTAGCTGTATGTCATCCAGGTTCCCACTGGAGATGACATTATTACTTTTCAATGGCGAGAGCAGGTCACATGGGAGGTGATGTTTTTATTACAATCAGCTGCAGAGGATTGGTGAGCTCATCTGCAGCTGAGTGTGTTTGAACTTTTGTACCTTTCAGTACCTTTCTGTAAGCAGTGGGAATGCTCTCTATTTAAGCTGTTTCCTGTAAATTTTGAGGTTTTGAAAATGTCCAAAAGAAATGAGCTTTTCAGAAGAAGAAAAGATTGAACTGGGGAGGTATGATGCTGATCATTGAAGTCAGGTAGTCTCTCATCTAGGCTATAAGGCATTATTATAGTTTAAATTTCTGATTTGATCATAGTTTTCTATTCAGAGAATTACTCCAAGATTTTTTTTAGAATGCATGCTGTATTKAACAAAGCAGACGCCACTTACATTGTGGCCTGTTATTATGCTGGAAATCTCTTGTGAAATGTTCAGCACCCTTAACTCCTATCTGAGGCTTCAAGAATTAGTCTTTAGTCAAAGCCTTGATGAACACACATCACATCTGCTTCATTGGGATGATTTCCCGATAACATGCATTTCATTGACTTTCTGTGAGGAATAAATGGAAATCTAATGGCACATCTGGTGCTGCCTGCAAATCAATTTACAGTAGTTAAATAGATTTGAATAGGCGCTCGCTCAAATGAACAACCCCTTGTGAAGCTTGTTGTTTGCTTCACCCCACTGGCTGTTAAACAGTCACATTTACCTTAATGCAGATTTTGTTGGAGGAAAAAAAGAAAAAAGATGACAGTTTGCACATGGCTGAGCTATAAGGCAGTTAATGAAATTAAGGCAAAGATCTCCCAGCACAGTAGGAAACCTGGATAACAGGAACATTCATTTAGTCAGCACATGTATGTTCCCATGGGAGTCAAAGCTAATTATCAAGGCCAGGTTGAATCCAGAGGGGTATGGAGATGACAGCACAATAGTATTTATCTGCACAGCTGCTCTAGTCAAATTTATTTACATGTTCCAGAGAAACAGTGATTTTAAAGCAGATTTTTCCCCAATGCAGCAATAATGGAGCTATGCATTTTGCCTGTCAATTTTTCACAAAAATTTATAATGTATAAAATCAGTTTATGGTACCCTGCTTACCCAGTACCATTTGGGCGAGTAATGATCACTTTTGGGAAAAAATGGTTCAAAAAACAAGGAGTTTACAGCGTGAAAGGAAGAAAGCGGTCCCAAGTCTGGAACTCTCCACAAAACACATGCTTCTTTTTTYTTACTGATTTAAATAAAAGCAAAGTAACATCCTGCACTCATSAAAGGATGTTCTGTTATCACAGAGCAGACTTTGGATTAACAGCACACTTCATGGTCTCTCTGTATTCTCTTGCTAAACCAGGTAATAAAAGGTGAGAAGCAGCAGTTTTGTCTAGTGCAGTTTTATGAGTTAAAAGAATTGTTTTGTCCTTAAGACACTGGGCCAGACCTTAGAACATCTGGTTCAGTTCCTGCCTTTTCCATCAACTTCCTGTGTGACAAAATATCCCTGTACTTCAATTCCCTGTCTGTCCATCAGGGTGAGGTTATTTTCTTGTTTTACAACAGCGAACAACTCATGAAGTGGAGTCTATGGGAGTACCTGCATAGGCCTCATCTGAGGAAGACATGACCTTAAGATGTGGACAAGATTTGAGTATCTAGTATTCTTAATATGCAGTCCTAGCTCTGCCATGAGCTTCTGTGTTATTTTTAAGTGTCTCTCTTTCAGCATGGTCATCTGCAATATTAAGGCAATGCTACTTTTCAGTTGCAGTGGTAGCTGTGTGAATAAATCGTCTGCAATGCTTCTTAGTGCTTACAAGAAGGATGGTGCTGTAAGAGTTTAAATCACTTTGATGATGAAAATCCCAGGCACTAAACTATTGTTTGCACAATGTAGTGGTTTACTGTTAGAAACTTTTGCTGCATATACTCCAGCAGAGCTTCTTCCCTGTTGTTTTCAATATGAAAAGGTTCACTCAACCTTGACACATTATTATCTGCCATCTTTCAGATGCACAAACCCAGCTGCATYGGTGTGAAAGACAAGAAAGAGTAAATGATGGCTGCAGTCTGATCTCGGCCAGCATGTAGTGAAGATTTTATCCGAATGCAGCATAAGGCATTGACCTGCAGGCCGTTTTCCAGCTTGTGCCTAAGTGGAATGTTGGCCGCCTGCCAGCGGCAGAGCAAAAAGTCAAGTTGTGAAACAGGAGAAATAGCTGAGGCCACTTCTGAAATAGGTGGAGTGGTCACAGGGAGCTCATTCTAATTCCCGCCCAGTCTAGGTTACATCTTTCCTTCCTTCCAAAGATTTTATCATTTCTGCGGCTTCCTGATTATTTCTCCTCAAGACTCGGATCTCCACCTACAAAGCACTGGGAATCAGTGCTGGGAACCTATCTAAAAGTTATCTGATACGAACTAACAAGTTTTGAAGAAGTTTGCTTTCTCCGGGGGGAACAGATTGGAGCAAATGCTGCAGACATCTCCTCTAGGCTGATAACTGATGTTGTGGGTTAGCTGAGGAAATGTTTCTAATTGCTGTGTAGGATTATTGCTTTCCCAACTGTAAATGCGTAAATTGTCTGGTCCTCTTCCTATGATCATATGACTCTTCACTTTTTAATCCAGAAACCATATTCTCAAAATTACAGATTGAAAAGTAATGGGCAATATTCATTTGATAGCACAGTATTAAAACTATGAAATAGTCTTGTAATTGCCTCCTTTTAACTCACCTGGCGTGTTTGTATTTTTCTACAATTAAGTGTTTTTGGATTTTTTTTACTGCAGTACAGGATTCAGCAGTTGTCTGGAGCAATGAGCAAGTGGTGTGAATACCCTTCTTGAGCCAAAAGAAAAAAAGCAAGCGTACTTTGGAGAAAAGAAACAACTATTCATTCCAGCGTTCCTAATCACAGTAATACACATTCCACAAGACAGCTTGTTCCTGATAAACATAGAACACGCTCTGCTTTCTTGTGAACAAATATTTTCTAGTAATTTTAAAGTAAACATTTGGATTGATGACGGTAAGCTGGGTGTCTTGAAATACTTTAGACATCAGGACAGCATATGCATGTCCAGTCACGCTGACTCTGTTCTCGCATCCCTCAGAGTCTCACTGGTGAGTACCCCAAAGTACCTTTTGATTCAAGAAACACTTAAGGTTGATCCAGGATTTAACTTAGCACTGGGGCAGTAACCACTAATACTTCTATTTTTTGTGAGCAGGATGACAACAGAGCATTTATCTCTGGAAAGCAGAATATGAAGAAAAGGTGAAAACATGGGAGCACAGCATGGGAATGTTTGAGCAGACCAAGTTCTCACGTAGTAAGAATTAGCTCAGCAATCCCTTCACACCACACTCTTAAACCACTCAGCAAAGGATGACACAGAAGGGGTGATCAGTTTTGGACCAAAACATGAGGTAGGCACTACCTTAAAGTACTAGATATAGTCTCTAGAAAGTCATATCTCTCATTAGACTGTTCACTGTAGATGAGGTTTGTGATATGCAAACAAGCCTGGGTTGTGTTAGTGCTATTAGCTGATCTAAAAGGTGATTACATCCTTGCCTTAGGCTATTGTAGCTACAGCAACACTGCTATATTTTGATGCTGTTCTTATGGTCTCACTAAGCAAAAAGATGACCAAATTTGAAAATTTATGTATCTACAGCAACTTTAGTAGAGCTTTACAAATTTACAGGAAGTGAGAATGAGGCCTGTGCTGTATGTTGAATGCTGCTTTGCGGACACCATCCTGTCAGATGCAGGAAAAGCAGAGAGTTTCACCGAATTGTCTCAAATCTTTATTACAGATAAGTAGGTATATTTGAAAAAGTAAGGGTGAAGATTGCACTGAAACAAGGGAATACCCCAAATGGACTCGTCAGTGACATCTTAAAAGATGATAAAAAAGTGAATCTAATAATAAAGTCTTATGACAAATACTGTAAACAAGCAGGACTTTTACATCTGAAACTCAGTACGGAGAACTTCATTCTCAAATGTAGGTCAGGTTTCCAGATGCTTCCTGRTAACAGATGAGGCACTCTGTGCTGGCATGCAATTTCTCACTTAGATAACGCATAGGAAACAAAATGATCTAAACTCCCAAGACACTTGACCTTGTGTGCAGTTGTCTAGGATCAAAATTATGTACAAAATACTCAGATATTATCGGGGCCTTGTGTATATCGTGATTCCATAGCAATGGAATTTGCTGAAAAATTGCAGTCTGGACTCTTGTTTATTATTAGATACTATGTGAAAGGATAGGAGAAGGATTCTGGAAGCCCTTCAGGGACCCTCCGTAGTGGGCACTTGGCAGTCATCTGGCAAATGGCAGTCCCTTTCCCTAAYTTAATGCAAGCTACAGGATGAAATGCCCCAGAAGGTTTTAATTACAGTATCTTTCATAATTGCTGTGATTTATAGAAAAGAGGCTTACAAAGTAGATATGTTTTTCGTCTTTATGAGCATTAATGCACCTTTCACAATGGCAGACAAGTACCCTTAGTGTACGGAACTACGCTTTTAATATTAGCTGTGAGGATAAGCTCCCATCATCTGGAGTGGATGGCGCAGGGAGGGAATTTAGAAAAGAAAGATGCTCATTTAGAAGCAGTATCGTTATTTTTTACTAGTCAACTAGGATTATGAATATTATTAACGTATSTGAATCCTGGTGACATGGGTCAGATTCCAGAGTCTTTGAAATAGGCCAAGTTATGCTCTGATGACATTTTAGCTGGGGAAAAAAAGAAGCACTTTATACTTTTTTTTTTCTCTAATGTGCAAAATATAATTTATGCATATGCTRTTTTATAGTTCTAGAAATATCTCCATAACCTGAAGGGCTTTCTCTCATCAAAGCTAAGCACTACACAGTTCCTTCAAGGAAATACAATGAGGTCATAGGTAACACTGAAAATTAAAGAAGCCTTTATCATTGTTGTKTTGGTATAGTTATAATTAAAGATACTACTTTTTTCTTGCCTGCATAATTATCTAACCAGTCTGCTACCTTTGGTGTAAGTGCTGATGAGATTTTATATTCAGTTTAAGGGCAGCTTCTTTAAATAGCTATAACATAAAGTTAAAAATTCAGCTGCCATTGCACAGGCCTAAGATTCATTCACACTTGCCGTGGATAGCATTTTGCAGTATTAATGGAAGCCCAGACCATTCTTTTCTCATTTTCTTTCAGTACTGACATCTTTTTGTTGGTTATCCTGTGCATTGTTTGGAACAGAAACTRCAGCCACAGCATCCCGCCAGGACACAAATAGTCCCTGTGCAGAAGTTATCCACAGCCCATAAAGGGGAAGACCAAGACAAATGCAGGAGCACATGCCAAGCAAGGGCACATCTCTGGGTTCCTTTCCCAATCTGTGCTGGAGCTTTTTGAAGAATTCATCTCTGATGAGTGGACTTGTGGGCATGCCTCTCTCTTATGGATATACTTCTAGACACAATTTTTGAATCTCAGATAGACTTCCAGGCTGCCACAGCTCTACTTGATGAGACTGTGTGTCCCACTCTGTAGTGCTGTGGGTGTCTGTGAGTTATCAGAAGTGCATAGAGCTTAAGAAAGCTGAGACAGAGGAACTGACTATCTTGGGAAGGCAACAAGCCAAGGGTACATCATTTTCCGTAGGCAGGTCATGATCAGGCAGAGGAGGGCCAAGATCAGACATCTTGTTATATGATTTCCCAAATCTGTAGAGTTTGTACCTAAACCCAGTCTAGTCTGAGAGCTACCTGAGCCTCACCAGGAGAGGCTGAGTTTAGAAGCGCAGTGTTGCAAGGAGCAGGAATCCTACAGAACGAGGCAGAGAGCTGGTCAAGGCTCAGAGAAAGAGAACTCATCCAGCAGAGCCTGAGGGGAATCTAAACCCTGCTCAAAGTGCTCTGAGCCCAAGAGCTAAACTATCTAAATTAAAGTACATTGTTCAGTCTTAAACAATAGTGGCAACTTTAAATGTCTCAGCAACTTTAAATGTCTCCTTGCTTTTTGGGCTTGATTTTTTCTCTTTTGGGAGAAAGTGAGGGGAAAAAGAACAGACCTGAGGTCTACAAAGTGCAATGATCTCATACTGCAAACAATCATTTAATAAAAATCTGCTTGCAAAATGCTGGCAATCCTTTTAAAATCTAATTGGACTTCTCATTCCTATTACAGCTCTCAGAAGGCTGCTTTAGTAAGTCTTCGATCTGCTCTTTAGAAACCTTCCTTCYGCTGACACCGTGCCAGTATCTTCTTTTGGAATGAAGAGCAATTCCTCTTCCATACATATCCCTTGATGCATTCATGGCCTGCAGTCAAATCCCTGTTTATCAGCTTGCTCATTAGAGCAACCTCGGTCTTTTAGCCATCTTTAACAAGAGTTAAATACCAACCTAGTGTCCARTCTCTGAATGTGCTCTGTGTACATGATCCAGGTCAAATTAATCTTTGAAATAATGAGGGGTAGAAATGTGTTTAGCACTTCAGGGGGAATCTTGTTGTTGCATGTAAAATGGAATTATTAATTCCCTAYGTCTGTTAAAATATCTTACCGGACACGAAGATCACCTTTTCTCTTTTTCATGGCTTTATGATAGTGACATCTTGTAGCTGCGCACGTAACACACAAGTCCTTGTCCCTGGGTGCCTCTAGCAGATAAATTGCCAACTTAAAGCTGAAATTCTGACTTATCTTTGTATTTTATTCACAGTTCCTCACTTTTCTTTAACTCTTGTCTTTAAAATCAGTCCCTGTTTCCTGCATGATGTTCTGTTCCCTCTCATTCAGTCTTCTGCCACTGTATTGAAAATGCCTCCGACGTCGTGTCATCCACAGATTTCTTTAATATGCTCTAGTCTTTGTGCCAAGACCATAGGTAAAGAATATTTTAGAATATTGATGTCATAGCCAGTCCTTGAGGATGTCTCCCTGAAAACTTCCTCAAATCCTCAATGATAAACCCATATTCTTGTTCCCTCGTTCAGCTCCTTGCCAAGTCCTTTTGTCATTGGCAGACTAATTTGTATTCCCATAGTCAAGTGGTTCCTGTACTAGATACCACTGTGCTCTTTTCTATATTCCTTCATACTGTGGAATTGTGTAAGAAAGCTTTGTTGCAGTCCCGATAGATCTTGTTTGTACTCTTTCTGTAAAAGAAATTGATTATCTTGTCAGAAACAATGCCAAATGTATGTGTTACAGCCCATCTTTGGTAAGCCCAGGCCACATTTTGTCCTATTTTTTCATTTTCCTTTATGTCATCTACTATTTTTTTTCCCTTCACAGCATGTTCTAAAGCCTTGTATACTATTAAAGTCTGTAAATGCCTCATTACATTTTCTTTGTTTTGTTAAAAACAGAAGTACTGTTTGCAGTACAAGCTGCAAAAAAAAAAAAAAAAAAAAAAAAAAAAAAGTAGTTTTAGGATCTTAGGGAGAAAATCATTCATTTCTGTTCTGTTCTGATTGCAGTTTACCCGGCCTTTTTTTCTTTAACGATTAAAGTTTTGGGGTTTTTTGTGCATTTTTGGCAACTCATATTTTATTGCTCCCTTCTCTAACCTCTGAGGAAGAGGAGTTTTAGTCGATTAATTTCCTTTTCCATTTCTCAAGGCTCTATGTTTACCCATAATGTATTTTTCTAGGTAGCAATTCATGCAGCTACAGCTAGTACAGTTAGGGCCTTCCTCTAAAAGTGTTTTCCTTTACTTGGGATTCAAGTTACAGAGGAATTTTGCCTCTCCCATTTGCAAATGCTCCAAAATTTTCTCACAGTTCAGCCTTTTGAGCTCTTCAGTTCAGCAAACTTTACCAAAAAGTTCTTATTATTCAAATTCTGTTCCTTTTTTTCTGGCATGACTTTTAAAATTTAATTAATTTCATGTAAACATGTACATTGATCTGAATTCATTCACAATCACTTGGCCCAAACTGTTTTTATATGCCACCTTTGTTCTTTAGCTAGTTGGAGCAGAAGCCCACAGTGCTTAGTCCATAGCATTTTACAGTAAATTCTCAAACATGATACCTCCCCAAGGTAATTGGAAAACAGTACAACAGGAATATCATGTATTCCTTCTATTAGAACAGCACGTCATGTGGAGTCCTTTCAGTACACACGAAGGCAACTCTGTCTAGCAGGTCTCTGATTTATAGTTATGCGAAGAGTGTTTCATTCAATCCATACTCTTATCTTCACAATGAAAAACATTTGTCCTATTGATTCAAGACATATTMCACTTGATTCAGCAGTGTCCACTTTATTCATTAAGGTTAGACCTCTATCCCATGAATAATCCCCATGTTTTTCAATAGGGCTAGTTTACAGTAAAAGACAGGATGTTCTGGGAAGTCATAACAGAATTATGACCCTAAAAGAAGTGAAGGCTACAGAGTTTGTGAAATGGGGAAAYTTTTATTGTATTATGAAGGATGTACTGGCAATTGTGGGGGAAAAAAAAATCAGGTAAAAAGCATAGCATAAAAGCATATCGGGAAAAACATATTGATGCTAAAATACACTGCAGTCCAGAATTATCTCCCAAAGGGAATCTTGGAAACACAAAAGCCTTGGACTTTTAAAAGCAGATTTGACAATGCAATAGAATATGTCCTGCATTTTTAAGCTGGCTAACACAGATTTTTTCCATTTCTAGCTTCCTGGCGCTAGCTTCCAGAGGACTCCTGACACACGTGTCTGTGTTCCCTATCTCCTCTTTCCCTGACAGATGTTCTACTCCTCTTTAAACGGGGAATAGCAGCACCCTTTACTGACTGCTCCTCAGTTTTCACCCATAATTTAACCATGAATTTTAAGTACTGTTGCACTGCTTTGTCCCTATTTCACTGACCTCAGATCTAGCTAATTTCTGACTTCTAGGTACTCCTTCTGCCTGTGGCTGGGARGGGAGGGGAAAGGAAATGCTAGCTGCTCTGTGGCAGTTCTGTGCATGGAAGTGATTTATTTTCAAGGCACAGCTTGCAACCTGCAGGTGTGATCCAAAACAAAAGTGCTTTTATTCATTTTKTTTAATGAAGTTTGTGGCACCAATGGCAGGAGATAGATTTTTGTAGAACTAGATGCTTCTAATTTCTTTACAATCTTACTGCGCAYGGGGGCTGGATTTACACGCATTCCACCCCTAAAATTAGGCTGGAGCCATTCTTCATCTTCCAGGGTTAGCTAATCCATCATTAGATGGACCCATGCAGATCTGTAGGAAATGTTTGCTTTTAAAGCCAAGCTTTCTTACATCAGCTTTTGACATTTTATTCACTTGGACAAGCTGATTAATGGTGTCAGCGTTGTACATTTGGTTTGCGGTGAATACTGAGCAGATGTTACACTGGCTTGCTGCCCCACACTTGGCGCATGAAGAGGTCAGCTCTGCAAGACCTTGCGTTTCTGAGTGGGTCTGTTACCGGAAGGTCAAAGGGTGCCCCTCTGTCTGTTTTATGTATAAATATGATATTGACTAATCCTAGCTATTTTTGATAGATATTTTTGATAGATATTTTGATTCARGTCTTCTGGGAAAGGCTTTATTTTAGAAGCATAGGGCCAAAACCTGACTTGTCCCACTAGGCCAAACTTCTGCTAACTGCAAGAGCAATTTTCTCGGCAAGGACTTCAGCATTTAACCGATTTTGAGGTCTTGTCATTATACCTARCATCTTCTCTCTCTGCAGGCATAGTCTGTGAGGAGAAGTGATGTCTTGTACCAAGCCAGTTGGACATAATACAGTGTGTCCAAATGGAAGCTGCCTCAGGTAAAATGGCACATTTGCATTCCTGCAATTCTGCTGGCCAGAAAAACTCTTCCTTTATAGGAATTCTTAAGACATATAAGCAGAAGTAAACCCTCTTCTGTGTGATGCACATTTCCCTGAAAATTGCATGTATGCTGTTTATAATCTTCTTCCTAAGCACGAATCTCCTAGTTAGTTGTATTTTCTTAAAATAAGCCCTTCTCTAGCTTAATAACAAACAAGTTTTTAAGGCTGTTTGGTTAAACCAGTGAGAGTTGATGTACAATAGAAGTCTAAAGATAACAAGGYTTTTGTTTGCTGGACATCTTTAATACTCCCCATGTCCCTTTCCTGGGGTAAGCYCATTCTCAGCTGGGTTGTGAAGTCTCCTTCTCCGGAGATTTTCCAAACCYGGTTGGACRCAGCCCTGTGCCCCGTGCTCTGGGTGACCCTGCATGTGCAGGGGGGTTGGACTAGATGACCTCTAGAGATCCTTTCCRACCTTAAGCATTCTGTGATTCTATGACATGGCTTTTAACCTGATTCATCACCTTCCAGTTGACTGTACCCTTCCCCCAGAATACCAGTTTTCAAGTAAGGCGACTACGGAAAGCGTCTAGGAGTAGAGCAAAGAAGCACCTGGAACAGAGGGGCACTTGTTCTCTCTGCCACTTGGTGCGACTATCTTCCGTGCTGTCCCCAAACATTCGTTTGCCTAAGGGAAGTGATGGTCTGTCCGCTACTGCCGCAGATGGACTGTAAATCAGCGTGCATGCAAAATACATCCGAGGGAACTCCCTGCACACCGGCATACAGATGAAGATCTTAGTGCTGAAGAAATATGTTCGTGTTGCTGGTTGACTCTGATTGCTCCAGATGTGTCTGAGAGGATTCAGGAGGACTTCACGGTCTTGGTGGACAAAGGGTTTGTTGTAGTTCATCTCCCTTCTCCTGTCGCTGCCAAGCTGTTTAGGAGACTGGGCACTGTACTTCATATTTCAGTCCCGAACTTACCGCCTTGTGGGAGGCGGCGGGAAGTGGTTGCTTTGGGGGAAACTGGAGGTTTGTACATCCCTATTTTTGACAATCTTTTGAGCTCAGTCGGATTCCAAGCTGGGATATCTCTGCTTACAGTCTCAGATATAATCATGTATTTAATTGTATTGTTTTAGGCTCTAAACCTGAAAAGTGAAAAGACTCTCTTGATGTGCAGGGTTTTATCGAGCCGTTCTATGTAGCATATGTTCACATTTTCTCAGGTAGGACACTATTTTCCTTCTCAATAAAAATATCCACAGGCTTTTATTCCAAACAGTTTAAAAGAAACAAAAAGTTACTGCTCTAACTTCCAAAATGGTTGTTCTTGAGGAGATATGATCCTCTTATGTGCCCCTTACTCTCTTASTTTGCCAGTTCTCCTTTCCTCCCATCTGCCACAAGTCTCAATTTCATGTATGTCTTTATTAAGACGGTGAAATATTTCTTTTAAAACTTTTAATATTTGACCTTCTTCTCATTTAAAGATACAATTCTCTGCTATTTCRGTTAAAAGATACACCATTTTTTTTTTAATTGGAGTCATTTTTCTTGCAGTTTTAGCTTCATATTTCATCAGCACCAAATAGTGAGGGCTGTCCGCTGGAAGTGCATTACTTTATCCAAAAGATATAATCAGCTTTTATCACTGTTCTGGTGTTCCTCAGCTTTATTTTCATATTTCAATTCTTCTTTACACTGAGAAACATTTTACTCATCACAGTACTGATGCAGTTGCCACTTAGCTCTGATTACTTTGCTTTGGTGGGACTGCAATCAATCAAACAAAAAATATTAGGCTCTAGTCCAGAATCTTTATCTGGAACAGACAGGGCTGATACTGTTATGTTCATGGTCTGATTCACAATTTTAAGAGCAGACAAAATATAATCTCTTGAAAAACTAAACTTCTTTGCTACAGAGATTACTAATCTCACCTACCAAAACAAAATAATGCCTCTACTTCTGGAACACAAAAATTTGCTTGATGTTTTACCTTTTGGATCTATTAGTTTCCGGGTATAGTCTGAGCAGTACCCAGATAGTAACATCAGAATCTAACCTTAAGTTTATGCTTATCGCTGAGGCTCCTCTGTAGACAAACATTAGGCCTAAACATACTATGACTAAATGTTGTCATCTGACTTTGATATATGTACATGTATATGTACACTTTCTTTAATCTGGAATTATATATTGAAACATGCAGCACAACTCCCTTGTTTCATTCTCATAAAAGACCTAAAAATGTATATAAAGGTTATCTGTTCTGAATCATTTTCGTAATTTCATAAATGTGACTAGCTCTCTACAAGCATAGAAATATATCAGTAAAAACTTCCATCTTTTAGGGAGCTGATAGTATCTCTAGTTAACCTAAGTTGCTAACTTGGAAGCAGAAATCAGTGTATGATCCAACCTAGTGGAATGAGAGAAATCAGAAGTACGAATGAATAAGGCTGCTGGCAGTGAAGAGGAATAAAAGATTTAGGCAACATAGAGAATTTGGGGAAGTTGCCCAACGTCTGACAGATTATTTCAAAAAGTGGTTTTCATAAAAGAAGCAAAGCTGAGAAAGGAAATCTCAAGATTTCAGAAGATCCTGACAAAAATCTCAGAAGATCCTGACAAAAAATACAAATACTGAAAAGAATGTGGAGAAGAGTAGAGCTGTTAGAAAATAAAGAGAGGATTTATGGAAATAACTGATCTAGGAGATTAATGGATCCTGATTCAGAGGAATCCTTAGAAATTTAAGTGTGCTCTCCATTTCCRTGGAAGCTAATGCAGTATCTTACTGTGAGTAAGCCATAAATTAGTCCGATAGTAACCTTCAGCTTTCGCTGAACCATAGTGTTCACTTCCTCCGGGGAATGTAGGCTGCTCGGCTTTTCAAGATACTGTCTTTTTTTTTCCTTTGTTTTGGAAGAGTGCCAAACCTGTAGTTACAACACATACAACACACAATTCCTCTTAAACATTTTTCTAACTGTTTTTACTTTAAGGATCTTAGTAGTACCAGGCAGTGATCCAATAAACATGAACTGATTCAAGGGCAGAAGACAGTCTGAAATCCTGCTTAATATTTTCTTTCTCTATGTTACCATGTTTAACTAAACAAAAATAGTTTATTTTTTTTTCCCAGCATTCTTGAATTGTTTCACATTTACAATGCAATAAAAATGTAAAAGAGAATTGTTCTTGGAAATTACGCTACCCATTTTTCCCTTGTAATGACTTTTAGACCCAGTATAATTAACAGATGTTTCTTACCAAAATAACCCAGAACTAAATTTAAAGAAGTGGCTCATTTAAAACCAGAAAACAACCATCAACCACGTAACTGTAGAGCATCAAATAAATGTMATTTACATATGGTTGTGAAGCTGCTACCCAAAGTGAATTAAAAATTAATCTTGGAAGAAAATGTCAGTGGTTTGTAAATGTGTTTCTGAGGATGAGATTAATTACATCCATTGATATGAATAATGAACAATCAATACTTGTTTTCCTTTCTGAAAGGATGAAATCAGGTCCATTGGGCAACTAAGGCTTTGTTGTTGATTTTAAAAAATCTGTATAATAGACAGTTAAAACAAGAACAAAGAGAAAATGAGACTAAAGAGAGAGCTAGAAGAATTTTTACAATTTTTACTAAATTAGAATTTAGCAAATTAGAATTAGTATATTAGCAAAAAGTAGAACTGCAAAATTATATGAAAATGAATAACCAATAATCATGAAAACTAAGACCTATATTTTGCAAACTTTTGTCYATGTGTATTTAGCTAAGGCCGCAGAGACTACAAGATTTGGCAAGTGTTTGCAAGACTGGGCATCAGACATACAGCTTGGCTGAAGATCCATAGTGATTTCAGTTAATGAAATAACATCTGAAATATAAACTCCATATCTCTGAATCTRTAAGTTCCATCATTCACCATCCTTCATTGTTCTTCTTTGGATTTTTAATGACAAATGCTGTGGAAGCATTTATCAAAACATTTTTCCCAAAAAGCAGGATTATGGCAAAGCAAAACAATAACCATTTCAATGGTTTCTGTACTGCTTTAATTCAAATACTTGCACAATTAAAAATAAGAAGTGGGTAGGGTTATGTTCCAGTGTTGTAGCTGTTAAACTATAAAGCATTTTTCAGTGAATAATCCCTTCCTATACTGTAAATCCCAGACAGTTTCCGAGGTGGCGTTTTTTCCATGGCATGTCAAACCAGCCTGCGTCCAGTTCTTCATGGGCAGGCAACAGCTTTTTTAGCTAGAAAAAAAACTACTAAGACTAAACAATTCCTTTAATGATCTTTCCAGAGTATGACAACGACTTTCCAGCACTGTGAAAAAAAAAAAAATGCTTGTTTTGCAGTATATCTGCTGGAGATTTGTAGTATCCAGGACTATTTATTTAATTAATGTGGCTTTGCAAGAATACTACGAAATACTAACAGAGCAGAAGACCTTCCTCAGGTCCTCTGCCATGAGGTGAATTATACTCTTGGTAAATGCTGAAAAATATTTTGGCTAAATAAAATTCCACAGTGTAATTTAATTTTGAATATTATATGCTTAGAATTATTTGCATACCTGGGCATGATTTCTCAGCAGATTGCAAGATCAAAAGTATATACTGGATTTTTAGAAAGCACTTCCACAAAGTTGATGTGCAGTAGGCATGCTCTTGTCTCCTGTTTCTCTGGTGCTAAAACTAAATTCATCAGCCAAATTTGACCATGCTGCCACTGCAGCTGTAATCTAAACAACTTTAAGATAACATTTGATATGCCCATTAAGCAAACAATGTAATTCTTTTTGGCTGGAATCCCATCATAAGCACTGGAGTGTTTTCTGAAAAAAAGAAAAAAAGAAAAGTAAATAATAATACAGCGGGTACCAGCAAGAAACTGTGAACCTGTGTATGGATCTGGACTTGCTCACAAGTATTACCTGGAAACAGTTATAGTACTAACTTTCCAGGTATGTGCTGATATCGAAAGGGAGATGTTATTGCCTTTAGATGCAGCTATATGCATTATGCATTGCTATTAGCTCGGTGCGTGGGCCTTGGTACTTATTTTCATGGAGCAAATCTGGTGACATATGTGAGATTTAAAGGTTTAGAGCTTAAGGGATAAGGAGATGGAGGCAAAGAGCTGATGTATTAATATGCTGAAAGAATTCAATAATTTGTCTCTTTTAAATGTATTATTCTTTTTCTTCAGGTGCAGAAGAGTCAACCTCAGAATAAATCCTAATTTTAATTAGAGAACACAGATAAGAAACTATGGAAACTGGAGAACAAAAGATCTTTTCTTCTTGTTTAGTCCATTCACTGTCACTGCAGGAGTCTCTTTTAAGAGCATGAGATCAGTAATTTTGAATCACAGAATCATAATTTAGGTTGGCGACCATCACCAGAAGTTACCTAGTGCAGACCTTGCTCAGAACAGGTCTGATGAGATCAGGTTGCTCGAGTCTTTGTCCAGTTGAGTTCCAAAGATGGAGAGTTACCAGCTTCCCTGGGCACCTGTTCCAGGTCTGACCACCTCCATGGTGACATTTTTATTTACTATCTGGAGTGTGGAGTTTTCCACATTGCCTTTTTTTTTGCTGTTGCCTCTTGCACCACCACTGTGCATCTCTGAGAAGAGTCGAGCTCCATCTTCTCTTTATCTTCTTCTCTGATCAGGGAGTTATAGACAGCAACCAGGTCTCCTCTCTACAAGCTGAAGAGATCCAGCTCTCTCAGCCTTGCTTCGTACATCATCCACTGCAGCCCTTTCCATCTCGGGGACCGTACTCCTTGTCTGTCATTATCCCTCGTGCACTGTGGGGAGCCCAAGCTTGGACACAGTTCTCCAGATGCAGTCGTAGAAGTGCTGAACAGAAGGCTTCCTTCCCTCGCCTTGCTGGCCCTTGGGCCTCTTGCTAATAGAGCCCAGGGTGCTGGTGACCTTCTTGGCTGCCAGGGCCCGCTGCTGGCTCGCACACAACTTGCTGTCCACTGTGACCCCCAGGCTCCTTTCTGCAGAGAGGCTTGCTAGGCAGTCACTCCCTGCCCAGCCTGGCATGTGGCATAGGGTTATTCCATGCTCAGTGCAGGACTCCTTGCACTGCCAGACACCTCCTTGCTCCTGTTGGACACCGTGAGCCTCCAGGCAGCCCATTTCTCCAGCCTGTCCGTATCCCTCTGAATAGCAGCCCTGCCCTCCAGCTGAATTTAGGTTTTGAAATACAGTAACAGAAAGAGACAGGGTGGGAAAGAAGCACTGTGGCCCAGAAGCCTCTCCAGGGAAAAGAGAAAAGCAGATGGAGATCATAGTTTCATTTACTTCTGGAAGTTACTACTAATGGGAAAGAAACATTACCAAAATGTTTGGTTGGCTAAGCCTTCTTCTGTCAGCATTAAGAAGTGAGTTTGAGCTTCTGTCCTACTCTCTTGGAAAGAAACTATTTGCATTCATTTCTCAATGCTTGTTGTCAACTGACTGCCTGATATTGGTATTCTATGATACTGTATTTATATGTGCCTTCCAAAGCATGTTCATTGGGTGTCTCTCTGATTTGATGACAGGGACGGTTGTAAGCCACAAAATGAAATGGAGCCCTTCCGTACAGTTCTGCTTCCCCAGGAGGGGGTGCCTGAGAACTTGCACCGGCTGAGAAGTGCAGTGCTGTGCAGCTGGTTTAATTAAACTCGCTTTGTGGTGAATTTTTTTAGAAGGAAGATTCTGAAAGCCAGGGAGACCATCTGGATTTATCCAACTCTTCAGATTTTTTTTGTTGTGTCAAAAGTGTATATTAAGGAGCCATCCAAACAGTTGCATTGCTAATGGAATGATACTCCTAATTTTTTGGCTCTGTAGAATCCATAAATCTTTAAGGCATTTAGAGTGTAGAAGCATTCATAGTTTGTCACCACTTCCATCAGGATACTGTCTCTTTTGCAAAATAAGTAAGTTAGGACTCACATAAAGCATTTGTGGTCAGGGAATGTGGCTTTGGGACAAACTTCCAAGACAGATTAGGCAAATCCAGTCTCTGGCTGCTTTAGGAATTGCTACAAGTTTTCCCACCCCTTTTAGAAATCAACTCCGTGACAAACTCAGATATCCTATACAGACAAACTATAAAAGCCTTTGGAACTGTCAAATCAAGCTAACAGAATACCACACACAGCCTTCACAACAGGCAGTAACACAAGAGAAAATCTGTTATCAGGTCAACCAAAGACGGTTACTGATTTATGTGTGAGCTGTTCAGATGCCCCTGTAATGCATGGCAGTATTGAGCCACAAATTATCCAAGGAGTGATTTTGCCAATACACCACAGATTCTGCTGTTGATTGCTGATCTTAGGAATGTGCTCTGTGCAGCWCAGGAAAGGATGTTATTGTAGAGATGTTACTTCTTCATGTGACCTGGAGTACCATCTTCTGCATCTGGTGCGTGGAGTAAAAAGGCCTGTGTACAAATTACTTTTGATTCATCTTCCATTATGTGTTGCCAAATTTCTTTAAAGAGCCTCATCTGAGATACCTTTCCATTGATTTCAGTTTCATTGGTGCTGCTAAAAATATATCAAAAGGGGAAAACACAGAACTTAACTAAAATCCTGATGCCAAATCAGTCCCTATGCATGAAGGAAGCCATCTTCTGACCATGGGATCAAAAAACTCATAAATGTCCATCAAAATTTGGCCATCCTTAGTCTGAGTAATAAAATCTATTCTTTTCTCTTCCATGATTTGATTCAAAAGATATCATGGACCTGCTTGTGGAGAGCCGGATAATGCCCCACATGTTTCTTGGTGAAATAAAAGCCTCAGTTGACCCTAAGCATAGGTTTTGGACATAGCTCAGCTTCCATCATCTTAACAGAAAGCACTAATGTAAAGAAATAATAACAAACACAAAACAATTTTAAATTGGCACCACTGCAACTGGGGGTGCCACAACACTTGTTGGCTTGCAGCAGTGCCACAGAGGAATCCCCTATGTCTGTGCTGGCCGAGAGGCTGGGTTTTGGAAACTGGGCAATCCCGAATCCCACCTGCCTCCATGTGATGGAGAGCAGGGTCAGCAAAGGACTGACAAGTGCCTATTCTGAAGCTGAAAGAAATGAAAGGAATGGGAAATGATGTTTTCCAGGGTGCCTTGCTGGGAGTGGAAGCAACAATGTATAAGCGTGGACAATGTCTCATCAGCATCACAGATTACATGTATGTTATCTACCATTGACAGATATGTAACGAGGGCGCTTACGCCCTTCTGCRATGATGATGCTGATGCTTTTATCCTTTTACCCGTTAGGCTTAGGGTGCTGCTTTTCCCCAAATGCAGCCTCATAGCAACCTTGGGAATTAACTCAGTGCGAAGCCACCTCCTGCAAGTCTTGGCAAAACCAGCATTTTGCCATTGTGCCGTGATCGTAAGACATGAAGGTTTTTTTTTTTTTTTAATTATTTTTATTTATTTATTTATAAAAAGTACCTAACCCTCATGGGTGATTTCAGCCTTCCAAAGCAAGCCTGCCTGATTACATGGGGTGACCATTCCCAAGCCAGGAGACAACGGGGAAGAGCTGAAATTGTAACGTCTGGGACACCTCTTAGCCATTCTCTTGTTTTTTTTTTTATTTTTTATTTTTTTTAAGCTGAAATTACAACATTTGTAAAGACCGGCAAAACCGTTTTCATTAACAGCAGTGCTCATGTTTCCGAGGAGGTGTACTTCTTTTTCCAGGCACATTTAGTTTCACTCRCCTATTTGGGGAGGGGTGAGCAAGAAAAAAAAAATAAGCATTAAAAATAATGATAAAAGGAAAAAAGTCAGGAGACGGCCCTGGCCCCAGGCACAAAGGGCGGGAGGCCGGGGTGCAGCCTGATCGGGGCGCTCAGCGCCCGGGAGGAGCTCGCGGGCCGGCAGCGGGACCGGGAGCGGGTCCGGGTCCGGGAGCGGGACCGGGAGCGGGTCCATCCCGGGCGCCGCTGGCCGGCCGCGCGGGGGCGGCAGGAAGCGGGCAGCCCCGCGGCGGCGGGGCCCGCGCCGCGCTCCCGGAAGCGGTTGGGCCGCTCGCAGGGGGCGGTTGGCGGCGGTTGGCGGCGGTTGGCGCCGCGCCCGCTCGCGCGCTCTCTGTCTCCTCCCTCATCCCTCGCTCGCTCCGTCGCTCGCTCGCAGGCGGCGGGCGCAGGGCAGAGACGCGGCCCGGCCCGGCCGCCCCGCAGCCCGCGATGCCCGGGGAGCGCCGGCCACGCCGCGGGGCATGGTGAGCGCGGGGCGGCCGCCCCCCGCGGGGACCCGCCGGCCGGCCGCGCTGCTCCGCCGCGAGCTCGGCGTCCTCCTCCTGCTGCTGCTGGCGCTGCCGCGGGGCGCCCGCGCGCAGAAAGGTGGGTGCTGCCCGGGCCCGGACCTGGCGGGCAGAGCGCCCGGGAGGCGGCAGCCCCGCGCCCGGGGGCAGCGCGGTGCGGAGAAATGGGCACTTTTGGCACTCGGCGCCGCTTTAAACGCGACCTGGGGGAGGAGGGGAGCCGCCGGGGGCTGAGAGGAGCCCGGGCGGCTTTGGGCTTTTGCGGGGAGTCCTTGCGAGGCTCCTTTGGGAGGGCGGGAAGGCGCTGGATGGGGCCGCAGGAGCAGCGCGGCTCGGTRCCGTGAGCCGAGCCCCGGCCGCGGGCCGGCGCTGCCCGGGCACCGCGTGAGCCGGCGAGCCGGCCRTGCAGGAGATGCTGCAGCGAGCCCYGGGGTTCAGAAACGAGAGGSTTCCCGTCAGCTTAGCGAGCGGGACCGGCCGGGTGCGCGCCCCGGGGTGCGCCCCGGGGCAGGGAGCGTGCGGCAAGGAGTGCGGCCGTGCCCCCCGTCCACCGCCCGGGGCATCTACCTAAGGCGTCGTGCGCCTGAATCCTCAAGACTCGCTCGGAAGGCTCCCTCCTGAGGAGGAGGGGAGCTCGTTTTATTGACGACTGTCGTTTCATCGGGCAGCAAAAGCGGAGCTTGTTTAAGGTTGGTGTCTCTGTTGCTGGTACAGTGCTCGTCAGTGCAAGAGGCTGCCCGCGCTTCTAAGGAAAGCTCTGCTTGCGAGTGACTGTTTCCTTGCCAAAAGGTTTCAATTTATCCTCTTCCAGAGCAGGTTGGGGAGCCTGTATGCTGCTGCCGTAGCTGTAATTTGGGTGAAGAATCCCACATAGAAATGAAACCCATCTCTTGGGGATCTGCCCAAAGCTGTTGCTGAAGGAGTGTATTGAATACATGCACAGACTTCTAAGAGAAGGCCTGAATTGCCAAGTAAAGTACCAAAAGTGTAGGAAATTCCACAGTTAACGTTGCCTTTAAGCTTTTTTTTTTTTTTTTCCTTAAAAGAAATGTACAGTGAATGATGCTATGTACGAACTCAGCTGCATTCATTCCATTAGGGAGGCTGCTCCTCTCTTAATAAGCTATTACTTTTCTTTCCCACTGTTCAGCAGCTGTAAGCCCCATATTGTATGGTATTWAAATCCTGCTGTGAAGATGGAGTGCTTTCATTTCTCAGAGACTGCTCTGGAGAGCACTTTAACTAGTATGAATCGAATTAAAACTAATAATATGATTTTGGACAGTTTGAAACTCTGCTGAATTTGCAGTCAGATGTCTGCTTCGTATTTTCCTCCTGCTCCACGAGAGACCCAAAACTGGTAATGGACAAGGCATAGGTAATGCTGTGGTAAATGTGCSTTTAACCTAAAGGTTCACTGTCCTGCCTTGCAGGATTAGGATTTGGGATCCCTCTCCACCTGCTACATTGAAAATCATCTGGTAGATGCTCATACCACAAAGAATCAGGGTCTTGAACCTGGGTGTCTTGGGAAACGGGAGCGTTTTGTACAAGGTCGAGCAGCTTCAGAAATGCTGAAAAAGGCTCAGCAGGGGGGTAGTCGGGACTATGTTACAGATCCTCGTGCATCTCGCCCTGTCCAGCTGACTGCTGTGCAAGTCACCTCCTCTCCTTCCTACACGCATTCTGTGGTGATTCTTCATTACAAGGAAAGTGAGATTAAGAAGATATTTAGTTCATTGCAGTTGGTTTTCATGTAGTTTAGCAGATGAGGATGAAGGCAGGCCAGCACCGTATGAGCCTCCTGCTCTTCATGGAGTGTGTTTTGGAAAACAGTGGTCTTCGCAGATGTTTGGCTATTGACATAAGTTCAGTGTGGCCTGCTTGTTGAGTAAACGTAGCCTGTTTTGTTCATAGAAATCCATAAAAAACAGCTGAGGGAGAGGTTCCCCATATCTACCATTACAATAGGTTTTTAAGTAATGTTTTGGCTATTCTGAAGGTTTGAAGACTGGATGGTTTTGGGGCAAGAACTTCGTTTTGTTGCCACACGTAGGTCAATAGTCATCTGTGGAGCTTCCTTAGGGAACACTGACTTGTGTACAAAATAGCAACTAAGACCTAAGCTCAAAATAAATAAACTTCTGCTTCTGAAGTTCCAAAATGACTTGAAGTGGGTTTGGTTTTGTCTGTCACTTTTTCTTAAAAGCATTTAAGTTGAAATACCTGCTTCTGAAACTTGCTCTGACACCTTGTTCTAGACCGTTAACAACCTTCCAGGGAATATTACAGCTATTACAGAATTCCTTTGTTTGTTTGTTTTCAATTTCAAACCTAATTGAAGAAAGTAAAAGGAAATGATACATCYCTGTAGTTGCAAAATACGTTTGCTTCAGCTTCAGTGCGGACACCTCTCCGTGGCATCCAAAGCAGCTCGCTGCCACTCGGTCCTTGGTGCTCGGGTATATGACAGTAGGGACCAGTGTGATCTCCTGACCAGAGGAGGAGAAGGTGGTGGATGTACAGCTGTAGATCCATTTGTGAGTGTCCTGGAGCAGGCGGCTGCCTTCGGAAACGGGGCTGTCGAGGGTCACAACCCAAGGAGCCCATTGCAGTGCCCACCTTCCTGCTGCCTTGGCAGAGAGGCCCTGGGGCGAGACTGAAGCAGCCCTGCGAAGCCCCCTCCGCACACGCAGTGCCCGCGTGCTGCCCTGCACGCTGCTGCGCCTCTGCCCTCGCTCAGTGAGACTGGGTGGTGGCTCTTCCACCCCCTTGGCCAATGTTGCCCTTGGCTTGGCTTGGCTGGGAGGAAAAGGATCAACCCATAAAGGATTATTTTGATTTTAATAGCTGGATGAGATATATTCTATCCTCGAATTAACGTAAGAGCAAGTCTAACAGAAGCAAGGGGTGCCTCATTTGAGCTATTTGGTGTTCGCTGCTAGCCCTGCTTTAGTTAGGAAGGTGCGGTGCTGAGGAGCTACAATTGCGCAGAGAAGGGCTGCTTAGGCCTTCAGAAGAGCCCAGTGTGGTGTAGGCGGGAGCACAGAGGCGAACCCCTTCATCCCTGTGCTGAGGCTCGTGGAGGGATTTCTCAAGACYGAAGCACAAAGTTCTGCAGGGTTTATCTGGCCAAATTTAAGGTATTGTCTCCTGATTCTAATGTTCTGATCACTTCTATTTTCCATGCTACCCAGCATTGCGCCTTTGAGGTAGATGCAATGAGGTGGAGAAGTGTGGAAGAATCTTCTTCCTGGGGGAGAACAAGCTGATTCTAGAGGCATAAACCTAAAAATGGTGAAAGTACAAGGGGACTTTTGGAAAACAAGAGTCTCACAAAGYTATTTTTCCTCCCTCAGTTGCTGTTAGCCTTATTTGAAGTCATCAAGTGGTCTGGCGGGCAGAAGATTTGTGTGTAAAGATGGAACCAGCTCCTCCTTAACAAATGGAGGAATTGCCATTTCCTACAGTGCCCATCCTCGCTCCCAGGAGCCACTGCATTTCGCTTGGGACTCAAGCAGTAACGTGCACATGGAAATAGTTGTGCACTTTTAAAAAGCAAATATCTGAGCTGATGTTACCGTGTATCACTCACACCACTGACCTTCCAGTGTGGTAGTGTCGTCTCTCTGAGGGAAATAATTTCCTTGGAATGGAAGGAGGTTTTTGGCTTTTGCAATTTGGAAGAGCGTTTTCACAGTTCATCAGCAGGAAGTAAAAACCAGTGTCCCCTTTTCTGCAAGCCTCCCACCTGCCTCGCGCTTGGAGAATGATGCGCCATGTCTGCGCTCTGCTGGCTGCTGTGTCTGTCCTCGGCTGCCTCAGCTGCGTCCTCTCTGAGAACCCAGATAGTTATCCATACAGCTGCGGCCCTGGGCTTGGGGGAGCTGCTGCTCGACTCCTTTGCGAGTGCTTCAGCATCAGTTACTTTATCAGTATTTTGAAGGGTTTTCAAGTGAAAGCTGAGCCAGAGCGAGACCTGCCCACGCGTTTAGCTGTGGTGTCTGTGGCCACTCCCTGCGCTTCAGGGAAGCGCCGCTCGGCATTGCCAGAAGACTCCTTTGTGCTCGGAGGATTTTCTTCCGTTTCTGCTGTTTGCTAAGGAAGAGTTGCTTTCAGAGTAATTTCTTTAATCAAGTATTGTAAAACATCAGTGAGTCATTTCTTGACAGGAATGTGCTTCAAACCACTGTGCGAGTGCGGACTGCAGAATGCATTGCTGAACTGCCGTTATAGGAGGTGGGGAAGGCAGTAAAGTTTACCTGAAAGATCGTATAGAAACCCATATTCTGTGAAATATTCATCACAAATTTTTATAGAGAGGTGGATTGTTATCCTTGATGCCTGTTCATTAATGCCATAAGACCAAAATATCACATTTTGCTAAGCTTCTTGTTTTGTGCCTGTTGTTTGTAGCAAAAATCTCTCTTCAAACTTGTTGCTTGCCATTTAAATTAAATATCACACTTGAAAGCATGAGATTGTTTTGCCATTTGGACCACAAAAACTGCACTGATTTTGGAATCAGCTTTTATCTGAAAAATCTTTGCGTGGGATTTGGAAAAGTGAAACAAATCCTGACCTTGGGTAAGTGAGAAAGGTTTTACCAGTACTGCTTTTTCTGTTGTTGGTTTGGTTTGGTTTTGGTGCATTCGTTACTTCCACTCTTTCTCTGCACAGTTGCTTAATTTCTTTTTATCTTTGTAAGAGCAGTAGAAACATGATGTTTCTTTATGGTTGTTAAGCTCTTCATTAATGAGTTGAGGCAGGGTTTGTTCTGCACGGCTCTGGCTGCTGGTTCCCTACTTGTTTCAGCGGGCTGCATGTTGGGATTGATGCACCAGCACGTGGTAGCGCTGCGCTCCTCTGCAGCATCTGCACGCTTCCCCATGCTGGCCTTTCTTACAAAACGGCCCCTTCTATGGTTGTCACATTTGCTGCTGTTAGATGGATTCTCTTTCTTAGCACAATCTGGCTTCAGTAATTTTACTTCAGGTTTTCAGTCTGGAGGGTTTGGACCAGGGAACAGTTGATGAATGCTAAGACTTAGTTGTCCGCTTTGACTTAGGTGAGCCTGGTTATACCCTGAAAATCAAGTATCTGAGGGCTTATCTTTGATAATAAGTGACAGCTTATTTTCATAAATGTTTCACTGTGAGTGTGCAGCAAGACTCTCGTTTTAATCGTGTTYTCTAGATATATGATTGAAATACATTTGCAATTGCACCCTAAAGTATAACACAAAAGTGCAGGAGCCTTCAGAAGTACAGGGGTACTTAGGCGCTTCCTAATTTTTTTAACAAGATAAATCCTGTTGAAAATCTGGATGAATCAAGGGTTAGTTGAAGCAGGATTTGTGTAAGTGGAGGTGAATATGTAGTGATCAGATGTGCTCATGTTCAAATTTTGCTGACGTGAAAAGGCTGTTTCAGTCTATTCCGCGCTGTGGGTTGCAGGACAGATGTTTTGGCATATAAACCGGCTTGTTTATGCATTATTTTCTTTGAATTATTTGATTGCTGATTTTTGCAATCCCTGTTCTTAGTAACCTTACTGAAAGAGGTAAGCTTCAAGTTTTCAGTTGAACAAATCTCTGTCCTTTTAATAGAAATGCCACACGTCTTGTTATTTGAAGGGTAATGTAATTAGGAAAATTCCAGTTCTCTACCGTTGTTACGATAGCCTACATAGTTGTTGCATTAGTAAATGTTTTTATGTAAGCTGAATAAAGTTGATGAACTTAGTTGTGTCATTCTTGGCAATAATAGCACTGAATAATAAGGAATTCACGCAAATGTTGTAAATAAAGTAGGTATATCTTTTARAAATAAGCTAGGAACCTTTTCTTTATCCCAAGTGTTTAAAACTCGCTACTTTTAGAAACGCTCAAAAATTCCCTTTTTGAAGCTATCTTTAAATCAAATGTGAAAACTTTCTGGATACTTATTTGAACATGCTAAATTTGATTGGGTTAAAATAATGACTAGCCAACTCTAATGAGCAGTGGTATACAAAAAAAATCTTACTCTAATCTAAATGACCCTTCAGATTTTCAGTTTTGTGAATCCTGCTATAAATCCTTATCTATAAATAACGATTAGAGAAGTTCAATCTCATTACTTTTTTTTCTATTTCTCTTTGAAAAGTCTGGGTTTTTTTATATTTGTTGYTTTTTAAATAAACATTTTCTGTGTGCTTTTTATGCCAAACAAGTTTGTTTGCATCTGGCAGAGGGTGTTACAATTCCCATTTTGTAATTTCTAGCAGTAAAAACCTAGAAAATCAGTTGAACATTTTAGATTTTTTGTGGAGTTCAGACTTTTTTTTCTGTCATGTGATAAACTAACAAAATTAAAGGTATTTCATTGACCAAGAGAAGTTTTACATGAGTTTATTGCATTTTGGCCTTTCTCCATTCTTTGAGATGTAAAAACTCAGATGTGTGAAATTCAGCAAAATCATAGGAGACCATTTGGATTAACCGTATTCCTCAGGTCACGTACCATTTGAGTACTAAAAAATAAATGCAGTGGTCAGATCACCCATGTGCTTTATAACGCCTCTCCTTAATTCTTCSTTGTTGAACCTTCTTACTGGACAAGTTCTTTCCAAATGAACTCCACATTCCCAGAGGAGCTGTTCCTCATCCCACATTGAAAGCGCATCAGAAGGGTTATCTTTTTCCGCCTTTGGGCCATCAGCCTTGTTGAAAATGGGTATATTATGCATGAGGTCAAATAGGTTTTTGGTTCCAACTTTTCTCTCTCACAGCAGTTCTTCTGATAAAACCATCTCTCTAACCGATACACCAGTTTTCTTGATTTCTTGATGTGCTGTGAGAGTTGGTATTTCTCAGAGATGCATCAAATACTTAGTRGTGGGTCAGGGAACTTGAACAGCTCTGTGTGCTTCTGTAAATGGATGTGAGCAGATAACTCTGCTTGTGCAGTTTCAAAAATGATCGTGCTGTAAAAGCTTCCCAGAGTGAAGCTGTCGGTCATGCTACACTGATACTGTTCCTTTTGGACTAGTAATTAAACAAAACCTGTAAATATTTTGCATAATTGTTCCAGAATTGCGAGAGGTTAATTATTTTCATCTCTAAATGCCATTTCCTCTTCATACTCGGTGATCTGTGTGGTTTTCCTACTCCCAGATTTGGCAGTTACAGCCCCCCTGTGCGTGCCAGGTTACTGCTGCCTTGCCACGAAGAGGAAAGCTTTTCTGCACTCCTAAGGGCTGTTTCTCAGTGAAGTAGCTTGTCTTGGGGCCCAATTGCTGCCTCAGGTACTGAGRAAGGGGGGATAAGAGCCTTAAAGTCTTTTAGTAACATTTAGTAACATTTTAGTAACATATATTAGTTTATTATTTTATTTATTTACTAGTTTAATTAGTAATGTAACAGTTTTGTTGCAGTACACATAATATGTCCTGGTTTTGCACTTCTTTATATTAAAGTAGAACCACAGTGATTGATATATATATTTATATATGTAGGGGTGTGTGTGTGTATGTACATATATACATCAGACTTGGTGTAGATACTGGTAAATCTATGTTGAGACTGTTATGTTGACTTGGTTATAGATGTTTTTTTGTACAGATCAAACCCACCAGCGTGAGGGAGATGCRAGTTCTCCAATTTCCTGAAGGGAAAGGGGGTGAATTAGGGGAATAGCAGAAGGTGGATTCCACTGGTACAGTTTCCTTCGGCTGCTCTGGAGAGACAGGAGCCTTTGCCTGGAGAGGCCGGGTGGCCGCAKGGCTGCAGGCGGCTCCGGGGAGCGCTCTGCCCACCTGAATATCTGCGAAGCCTTTCTGCCTTGGCAGCTCCCGCCTCTGCAGCGAGACAGTGGCAAGTGAGATCTCGGTCTGGGTGGTTTAACTTTGCTCCAAGTCCATCAGGACGTGGAAAATAAAACCTCTTGTCTTGTTCAATGTAGCCATGGGCAAATGATTTTTCTCTTATAAATCTAGTTTCTGTGAAATGAGAAAGCCCACAGCCCCATTATCTGTTAACTGCTGTTTGTGTTTTGGTGCATAGTGATGTCAGAGCGTGACTCTGTACCACAAGCAGGCGAAAAGATGTCCATTTAATCTAATGTTTTTATACACTTCATATGAAATCCAGTAGTGATTCAATTTTGTCTTTTTTCAAATAGATTAGAAGAGGTCAGATAGAGTGCTTTCATTAATTTTATTATCTCTTCATTTTTGAAGAGCTGTTTTCAAGGCCTAGCATTGTAATTTTGCCGCTTGAAGAGCAGGGACTCAAAAGGTGTAAATTTACTGTCACTTTTCCCCTTAATCCTCTTAGTTTTTTCCAGCAGTTTTTAATGTCTGTTTTATGGATTGTCTTCATAGAAGATCTCAACTGTGAAAACACCTTCCTTTGGAATGGATCATTTACAGGGCAAAATTAGCAAAGAACTACAAGGTCTTTAAGAAAAATTGTGGATTGTGTTTAATGGCCCTGGAATTAAGCCATGCTTTTCGTAACAGAAACCCCCCAAACAGCCCATCATGCTGGGAATTAACATGGCAAGGGCATGCGAGCAACTAAGGCRGCGCTGCTGCGTGTGGACTTCGCAGCGAGAAGGGGGTGCTGAGGGAGCAGTGCRATGCGTTGGTGCGGCGTCGGTGGGACTGCAAACTTCAGTCTGCCCTGTGTGATGAGGGCTTTGGAAGACGCAGGTTTAAGGTGTGTTCTGGCGTCGGATGCTGCTTGTTCTCGCGTGCAGTTTTGCACGAGCGTCTGCGCGTCGTTCCCCGGGGTCGCGCGCGGAGCGACGGTGCCTCGGCGGGGCTGAGCGGGCGACGCGCCCCGCGGCCGGGACGGTCGCCGCGGTTCAGCGCTGCCGGYGGCTCGGGCGGCTTCCGCGGCGTGCGCTGGCGCAGGGAGAGCCGCACTGCGGAAGCCTCAGGACAGCGCTCTCCTGCACGGCTCTCCTGCCTTTGCAGGCTGCCTGTGCCCGGGTGCTGCCTGAGCAAGTCCTGGTGCTTCCTCGGGCCTTCGTTCCTGTCATCCCTCTGGCATCAAGAAGAAAAAGCTCTGCAGCCCAGGCTGACCTTTCTCTTCTGTTCTTTTGAAGCAGTCCTGGTAGCAGAGGAAGCAAACATCTTACCTGCTCTGCCGGGGCATTCTGCTTTAAAATGTTACCATCTCCTGGATGGTGAACTCAGCAGGGCTGCATGCTCAGCCTTTTATGTCAAATAAGCCCAGGGGCTGAAAGCTATGACTGTGTTTGCAGGGATGGTAATTGGAAAGCTGTGTGTGCAGATGAAAATGATGAAGTGCTAACTATCACTAGCCCAGCATGTGGCTAGGGCTGCGAATTAAAACAGTTAAATTTTGTTACAGTGACATCTTAACTTTTGTCCTTTTGCTCTAACAACAAGAAGCTGCAGCTGTCTCTTTTGCCTCCCATACCACGGGCAGCGAACTTCTTGAAGGGCCAGATCCTTACTGTGTTTTTTCTTTTTGTTCCTGCCTCTCTAGCACCAAAGCCTGTCATGCAGTGACTGTTTGAGGAGTGCCCCCCAGCAGCGTGGTGCCCATTGGGACCCATGCAGTTTCGGGAGGGTTTAATACCCCAGCTGCCCAGAGGGGCACTGCTGCTGAGGGAAGTGGTCTCTGCCCTTTCCTCACCTTGCCCTGCGCCAGGTTTTGGCTGGCACACCTGCAGGAGGATGCAGTGCTCCCAGCCGGGCTTTTACCAAGGCAAATGAATAGACTGAAGGGCAAGGCAGACTGGGCTCGTTAGGAAAACGAACTCTCTCAGATGAGCAGATTCCCTGCTGAATAGCGTAGTTCTGTGGATTTGGTAGGAACAGCGCTGAGTTTGAAGGACAAAAAGAACAAACACAGCAGAGAGAAACAAAACACGACAGCTTAAAAAACGATTTGCAGTTTGTCTTCTCTGCAGCCTCAATTCTTCAGTGTTTGTTTTCCATGGAAGTTTTCTGGTGGTTGTACAGACTTTCTTGTCCCCTCACCCGAGAGGACCAGAAGGCGATGCAGCGCCTTTCTGGGCAGAGAGGAGGGAAATACCGTGCATAGCAGCTGAAGAGAAGGGGAGGGATTATAGTGGTGTATCAGATCAGAAATAGCCATATATTTAGAGCTGAAATAGGTGATTTACCGTGTCTTTTTTTGCGTAAATAAGGCTAGTAGACCTGATTTTGCCATCGCTCAGTTAAGAAAGATTTAATTATTTCCTGTATGTGGTCATAAACTTGCAGCTTCTACATGTAAAATTTCCTCAGGAAACCCAGTGGTTAAATTGACTCTCTGCCAGAGGCTGTGCCACGTGTTAAAACTGAGACTGGTGTTTTGATATGCATCAATTAAGCTTTATAGACTGTAATCTTAAACTGTCTGAATCCTGTTTTATCCTTTCTCTTTGAGTAAGGATTCTCTCATCTTCCAGATTAATTTTAAACATGTTTGGCGCTGAGAACAAAATCAGCAGTCATTAAGTGCAGCTGGTCTCAGGGGAGAAATAAAGTTCAGATTATCTTTGTAGTTGAAGTCAGTGTCTTTCATGGGTATTAACGGGGTATTTAGCCCCTACTCTTGCATGTGCGTATCCTCGTGTTAATAATATTAAGTTCCACGTTTTCCTTGGAGTGAGTGACCATGTTCTCATGTGTTTGCGCAGGTATGAGCTCTGTACTTTGTTGGTGCAAAGCGCTTGGGTATGAGAAGGTATTTTAGACCATGGGTGTGACTACATCAGCCGTCCACGTGCCATGGCCCAGGGGTCACGCGTAGAGTGGCAGGGTTATTCATGCAGGCCGCGTTTGGAGGCTCCAAATGCAGGAGGAGGAGGCGGTGGATGCTTTTCCTCATGATGGCAGCCTGCTTTCTTCCACCAGCTTCCTGAGAGGTGCTGGTGCTTCTGGCTTGCCGCTCCACGGAGCATCCGAGTGTCTTTGTTTGCTGGGACCACGGGACGCACCAAGCTCAATGCACACGTGTGGCGCTCACAGCAAGCGTCAGGGTAACGGGTACATGCAAAACAGATGTGGCGCTTTGGAGAAGCCCTGGGTCTGCCCTGGGATGGGCAAAGCAGAAGGCAGGCGAGGGATCACTCAGCTGCCTGTGGCTGAGGGACCCCAGCCACGGAGTTTTCCCTTTTTCCTGGAGCAATCACTGAGCATTGCAGACTGCTCCATGCCAGAGGATGTATCTGTGCTGCCTGTGTCTCTGGGGATGGTTGGTGGTGTGTATACACCTTGGGCAGAAATGCTGAAGCAGCACGTGCACATACAGGAAGGCTCCAGAGCTACGCTTTCCGAATCAATAAAGTAACACGAGGTTTTGTTGTTCTTGCAGGTTTCACTGCAAGTAAATGGTAGAAATTTTCAAATAGCTTCTGAATGATGATGCCGTCCTTGGCAGACTCTCTCGCATGCCAGACGTGCAATGGTAATCTTGAAATTCTTCAGGCATGAAGTGTCTGGCATTTCTGCTATCACCAACCCAAGCGAAACACACAGAGAAATAAAGAAGAGAAAGAGATCTAAAATAATTTGGTCAGAATGAGCTGCTTTTAATATTAAGACATCATGGTACAGTGACTTAGGCGATGCTGCAGGTGCAGTTCAGGGGCATTTGGTTCCCTTCTCAGCATGATTTGAGAGCAAGTTCTTGAGTGCAGATAGATTAGAGGAGTATTTTGGCCTGCTTGTTTTCACAAAAACCTGCAGCAAAAGGGAGATGAGAGATTTGTATACTCAGCAAATTGTGTAGCACACATTAGAAAGTTTTTATTTCTAGCTRCTGCTGGAAGCAAGACTGAATATTCCAGGCTGTGAGGGGAGATTTGATATTTCTCATAAACATGTCTTCACAAGAAGTATCTTGACAGCTTTTCGAAACTCGCAATGTTTTATTTGCATTTTAAGGCCTAAAAATACAAGGTTCTTTATGCTTGTTTGCTTTTTGTTTGTAAAGGAGGGCTGCACTTCTTTTGCTTTTCTCGTAACAAGTGTGTGTCACGCTCACCTTGTAAATGCAGTGCTGCTCTCTTGCCATGTTCTGAGACAGCTGAATAGCAAACCAGGGAAGAGAGTGGCTTAACTGTGTGCTAGGCAGGTTCKTTGCTGCTTTGAAGGGGAGAAATGTGCAATCTGGGTATAGTTTTAGTCCAGGGAGAGACCGGCACTTTCCCTGCCTTTGGCTTCCAGCAACATATGGCGAAGAAGCAGAATTGTGGGGAACAGCACTGTGCATTACTGGTATTCCTGGTTGTAAGAAATAGTAATTCTGCATTATTGGTATTCCTAGTTGTAAGAAATAGTGTTCCTGAGTGGTTACTTCATTGCAATAATTCCCCCATGGAAACAAGTTGTTGTTACCCGGAAGGTGGTGTAGGGCTTGCAGGCGTTTTAGCTCCTCAGCGAATGTTCTTCGGATACAGGATAATGTATCTGACTGGGAGGTCAACACCATGATTTCATGTTCAAAAGGCCCCTGCAGTGGTGTTTCTGCATGGTGTTTTCAACTTATGAATGAGTGAACAGTTGCTTACCACGGTCTTGGAAGCTGCTTGCTTGCTCCAAGTCAGGAAAAGCCAAGAGGACCGAGTCACTGACTTGTTGCTTTTATTTAGGCCATAAACTAAAATTGGCCACAGATATCAGCATGAATAAAGCCTTAGCATTTATTTATCATTACAGTTGTTGATAAAATAGTATGTGCCATATCTTTTGTAACTCTCATGAATATTTGCTGGTGAAAAGCCATTTTTTTTCTAGCAAAGGAGCCAGTGTTTTTCCCAAATGTTAATAATATTATAAATAACAAGGCCTCTGACGTTCAGAAGTTCTTAACTAATAAACCAAGGCCATATGAGTTTTGAATAAAACGTTTTTCATTTGCTGTTAGTTTTATAACGTCTCTTTGGAAAGGAACCAGGATTAAAAAAATGCACAAAATGTGCCACTTAAGCCCCTTTGGTAACACTGGGTGATTGCGTATTYATGTGCCAATTTAGGAAGGTGAAGTACAGGACTTTTTGCTAAGGGAAAATGTAAATTAAGAGGAGTGTGATTCATCACCCAAATGGAAATATTACAGGCCAGGGGATGGAACAGGCCGTTTTAAAGGAAGCTACTGAAAATAGACAGCGAGAAGCATTTTGTTTGTACTGAAGCAGATGTTCCAGTTACCTTTCCTACAAGAAGGGGAGCTGTTTGGAGTCAAGGCCGCTAGCAGAAAGAAGCTCACAGTGTCCATCTGTTTGCAATAGCAGCTATGCCCGCAGCAGGCCAGCTTTGAGAACTTGCAACTATCATCTGAGGTACTCAGATTATAAAGAGAAYAGTTGTTCTTACTAAAGGCAATGTGCTTTTGCAAGCACATTAATCAAACATGCTTCAGTTTTGCAGGGTTTGTTTCTCCCAAGTTGCTCAGCACGCACGCTCGGCCTGCTGTTTCCTCAGCATTGCGTGCCATCCGTGTTAGGAGTTTGTCAATGCTGTACAACTTTTGTCTAAAAAACATGGGTTACTTYTTAAAGTTTAGAAGAGGAGCATAAATTTGTACAGTGAAACAGTTTCAGCCCATAAATTTTTGTTGTTGACACAAACACCTACCGATATTCACAGTATTGGGCATTGTGGATTTCTGGAGTGGGAAACATTGACAGGAGGGTAATTCTGTCGGAATCCTTTGTAGGTTCTGCACACATGGCATGAATTTTGAGGAACAACATGGATCTACAAGTAATAAATGTGTTTGAGATGTTGGCAAACACTTTTTTTTTTTAGCAGTGTATGTGAGCTGATTTTGCTTGTAGTCTTGTTGCTTACATTACTTTACTCAAGATGATGTCTGATCTTGTCAAGATCATGAAGGGCTCTGATCACTTTCAGGGTAGCGTGTCCAGCTCTCTGCTAGAAGAACCCTGGACCTTCTASGGTCAAATCCTGAGGGTGATAATACTATGCTTGGCTTAACATTGTTTCATGTACTCAGATTCAATAGATAACTTCAATAGCACTGCAGGCTAAAAAGCCTAAATTAGAGATTTTACTTGACTGGTCTGTGTTACTGCAGCTGTTAATTCTGTGGCATGTGGCCTTGTGCTCAGAAATACCTCCGTGTATCTTGATGCAGCTACTCCTGAGGAGCCACCGAGGGTGGATGCTCTGCTAAGAACMTTCTTCCTTTCGGGAAACATATAAATTGTTCTGCTTCCTGTACTACCTGCTGGCGGCAATTCCCCTTGAGCTTTTGAGTAGCTAGATGTATCAATTTGCTCTTTTTTGATGGATTGTGAGATTTCTGAACTTGTGCTAATTTTCCCCCATGTTAACAAATCTTCTTTAATATTGTTATTGGCATGTAAAATGAATAGTATTGTGTTAGACCCGTGGTTGGAGTTATAAATGAATGCATCATAGAAAGCCAGAAACACCATGTCTCATGAAAGGAAGAAAGGCTTAGTTAATTACAGCATTAAAATTGTTTTCCTATAGAAAACAACACCACAACCATTTGATGCTCAGAGCTAGCTGGCAGTTATTTTCTTTACAATGTTTGATGCCCCTAGTCCTTGTGTCCCCTTGTGTTCTCCTATCCTGTTAGGAATGCCCCAACAAGAACGAAGCAACAGGAAGGCACTCTTGCTTCCTTGGGGCGTTTATCCTTCCTTTCCACAGACTGATTTCCTGTGTACCCAAGTGTTGAGGGACCGTGAAATTTGCAGCAACCCTCCGATCAGCCATGATCCCAACTTGAACAGCAGGAGCGACAGCTACAGGGTCTTTTGTCACCGTTGTCGCCCCTGTGCGTGACCTGCCCAGGGGCAGCCCAGCGGGTGCTGGGCCCTGCTGGGCCGTGGGTGCRGAGCGGCCGGCGAAGCCGCGAGGGGAGCGCCCTGCAGCTGACGCCTCTGTGTCCTCCCGCAGGCGACGGATGCGGCCACACCGTGCTGGGCCCCGAGAGCGGGACCCTCGCCTCCATAAACTACCCGCAGACCTCTCCCAACAGCACCGTCTGCGAGTGGGAGATTCGGGTGAAGCCTGGCCAGCGAGTTCAGCTCAGATTCGGCGACTTCGATATCGATGACTCGGATTCCTGTCATTCCAGCTACCTGAGGGTTCACAATGGGATTGGCCCCGCCAGGACAGAGATAGGTAGGAGTTGTTTTCCATACTTGAAAGCTGTTGTGGTGGCAGCATTTCTGTTGCTCCTAGGGACCTTCATGAACCTGCTCTGGGCATAGAGCAAGTGCACTGTGTGTCATACTYAGTTATCTGCTAGGTCCTGAAAACCTGTTGCAAGTCAGTTGTATTTTGGGCAGTCAGAGACCTTGCTAGATATATACATGCAACAATTTGTATTGTGTGGGCTTCAGAGTCTTAGGAGAAATGGTGTGTACTGTATACGGGAATTTTGCATGAGCAAGAGAAAGGAATTTTAGTAATTTCGTAATCAGAGTTGTGTTTTTTCCTGAGCCTGTCACTGGGGGGAAACCCTGCCAAACTTATCTTATCATGGCATTGTCTGTTTTACTTTGTTGTTGGTGGTTTTGTTTTATTCATTTTTCTCCTTTTTTTTTTCTTTTTTTTTTTTTTTTGACAGCACAGGTTAAACCAAATTGAACTTCTTGACTGTTTTTGGTGTTTTTTTTTTTTTTTTTTTTCAGATAGCACCAATCTGCTCTGAGGTGTGTGCAGGGCTTTTAAAATCTTTGTCACTATTTTGCATTAAACTCAAAATGAATTGTCATTTTTGCTTCGCTTGACTTAGATTTTATTATGCTGAATTTTTTTCCCTAACCACTTTAATCTGTRGAGAGAGAGAGAGAGGTGTTTACTTCAGTAACCTGGTTTTTGTTTGATTCAAATCCTGCTCTCTCTAAATCACTCTTTTTATGAAGAGGCTAGAGGAACGTTAGCTTAAAGCTCTTGTCCAACTGTTACCTAGGTAAGCGTGTCTGAAAATAAGTATGTGCTCGGAGCTGCTGAGCCAGCCTTGCTCTAAAATAGCAAAGCACTGAAGTCCTTAAATGGCAAGGAACGTCCAGTTCTGATAAGTCTATTACTCACTTTTACAAGTGATTTAATGGGCTCGAGTAAATTTTCTCCTTCATTAGTTTCTCTGGACTTTGAGCTGTTCCCAGCTGGTGTGGCAGCACAGTGTGCTGAGCGAGCACGTGTGGGCTTCTGCTGCTAATAAATTAACTCACAGAACATACAGAGATAGTAATCCTGACAGATAAAGATGATGCAGTTTCTTGAACGCTCATGTTTGAAACAAGGAGCAGTGGTGAGATTAGACACAGTGGCTTAAATYTGTTTGGAAGAAATTATTTTCTGGATTTATCCTTTGTTTTTTKCATTCCGTGCTATTATTGTGATCTAACCTTGGAAAGCTTCTATGAAATAGAATTTGGAAGTCAGTGGTAACATTCTTAATACAAAATGAGTTAAAAATAGCTACTTAGTTTCAAAGTAGAGTTGTCAGTAGATTGGTTCATTGATAAGTGGATAAAGTCTCCAGTAAGCTAAGCTCRAGGGCTAGCTCTCATTCCAGGTCTTATGAATACTTGCTAGTAAACGAGAAGATCTGTATCCTCTAGTTTAATGAGAGCAGAGGGTGTTTGGTGTCAGATGCCACTGCAATCCCAGCAGAATGCAGACTCCAGACAGATTAATTTTGCGTGTTCTGTGTAAGGCTGGCTCTGCAGGAGCAGAAGGYGCAAGCGGCCATGGGAGTTCCCCCACCTCCTGTAGCCAAAGGGCTGTGGACTCCTTCAATGCATCAACACAGGGAAATCAGTAATTTTACCTCTCCTATATATAGCATTAAGGATAACATTTTCACAGAATCACAGAATGGTTGAGRTTGGCAGGGACCTCCAGAGATCATCTAGTCCAACCCCCTSCTCCAGCCAGGGCACCCAGAGCGCGGGGTTTGCCTATTTGTGGGGCCACCTTTTTGAAACATTTGTTGAAGAGCTGAAGAGAAGCCAGGGAAGAGCAAGAAGGATGATTTATAGCTGATAACAAAGCAYCATGAGGTGCAACACTCTGCTCTTCCTCGGCGGCTGTATGTGTGTGGCACACAGCATGGTTTTCCCARGCTAGACTGGAAGGTCTTGCTGTGTGCATTTGCCCAAAGAAGAGGTTAAATGGATCTGGAGGGCACTCTGAACAGCCTGCCCTGAGAGGGCTGTGCTCGTCAATGGTGTAATGACATCCAGTGGCTGAAAATGAAATTATATATTTAAAAAAAAGAAAAAAAAAAAAAGCAGATGGGAACATGATGTGATTTGTCATAATTCACTTAAATCACTGAAATATGACTTGGAGCAAAACATGGGATCGATGTGGAGCCGTGGCAAAAGCTAATTTATTATTTTGCAATTCTTGCTGATGAGCAGCTTGCACAATGAGTTAAAGTGAGCTGATGTTTATATAATTTCAGAAATTTAATTAAAATATGTTAAAATTATCTGTTTTCTATTTCCATTAGAAAATACCTAATCAGAGTAAGCAACACTTTGAAAACACTCACTGAAGAATGATAGGAATTTATAATTTATTTTAATAGTATTTGAGAGAGCAGTTCACTTGTTAAAGGCATTTGATATATATTAGCATATTTATTTACAGCTGTTTCTTTTTGTTATCCCAGTCCCTCTATCTTAGTCGTGTTGTTCCCTATAATTCAGAAGGGAGTCTGGCTTCTCTCTTGCTATTCCCAGTGTGATAAAGTTCTTACCCACTGATGACAAATATGTGAAGTGGACTTGCAACTCTGCTGATCTGCTGCAAGAATCTTAAATAGGATCGTAGATGTTTTATATCATTGAGAGCCTGCAGAAGACAAGATATTTTTCTCTGAACTACTTAATAAACTTACTAGTAGCTTGTTACAGTTCCTTGTTAGCAGGACTGCTGATCTTCGTATTGACTTGAGTCTGTTTAACAGGCATCCATCCAAGTAATATCAAATCTTCTGGTAATTCTAAAACTTTATAGGCAAATATTCTCAAAACTGCAGGTTCCAGCTTGAAATGAATTATTTCTCATCTTTTTGGGTGACAGAAGAAATGCAAATTCAGATGCAAAACTAGTGCAAGCTGGTACAGCTTTTTTTTTTTTATTTTGTTTTTATTCTTTTGGTTCCAGTATTTCTCCCAGATTTTCTGAGTGCACCAATGGGAAATGGAAAATTAACTGGTTGACAGYTTGTCATAATGGTTTGCAGATATGATTTTATGTTAATGCTGAAGTGGACTGAATGATGCTGTTGTACAAAATTAAGAAAAGCAGCTGACAGAAACTCTGAAACAGTGCACAAGGGAGAGCCACCCCTGCAACAGAGGAAAGAGGAAGGGGCCCTTCCCTTACATTCCCTTCTGTAGATGATTTTTGTTGCCCTAACTTGTTGCTTTTTCTTAGTAGCTTTCTCATGATCTTTGAAAACTGAATGTGAGCACTACGTGTAGATAGATAGATAAGATCACATTTGTTTGCAAGTGCTTTAAGGTGTTYGAGGCCTCTTGATGGTGACAAAATCTACTAGAGATGGTGATTGTACTATTTGCTTTAAATGCACACTGAATTCATTTATTAATATCATCTCCATGGATTTGTTTCCAGCTGTGCACTAGGTGTAACATGAGTTTACATTACATATGAAAAAAAAAGAGATGCTTATTACCTACRTTGTTTTGTGTGTGTGTCCCTCCCTCAGGAAAATACTGTGGCTTTGGCTTTCAGATGGATGGTTTAATTAAATCGAGAAGCAACGAAGTGACGGTGCAGTTCATGAGCGGGACGCACACGTCTGGGCGAGGGTTTCTGGCCTCGTATTCAACCACCGACAAGTCAGGTATTTATCAGAGCCTGGCCTCACAAAGCGGCCCCAATGCTGCCTTAGCTTCCAAACGGAAGGATATTAAAGCCGTCTTCCTGAGACTTCTGCCAAGGAAACTGGAGGGCTAAATWACTACTTAAGTTACTGTAGTTTAAGAATAGGAGATCAGAGGCTTTCCCTGTGTAACAAAGTAAGAATCACAGTCAGCTATTATGAGTGAAACTGCTGTCTGGATAAGGGATGAATAAATATATTCAGAATAAAATAATCAGGACAGCAGCCTGAAAGGTTCTGAACCATCTGAAAGATTTTCTTAGGGAACATGTCTATATTTCATATCAAACCACCTCCTGTAAAAGTTAATTTCATTAACAGGCTCCTATATATCCATGACTCTTTATGTGATATACCTACTGCTTTTTAGTTTTCTTTGCCATTTTTTYCCCTGCTGCCATCATGTTTCAGGTGACTCCAGCCTTTAGCAGAAGCTACTGTGTTTGTCCTGCATCTCTCTCCACCGACTGTACACATGAATAACTCAGGCAGGCCGTCAAGAAACAAAGGGTTGCCAGCAATTGCTTTGCAAGGCACAGTGTTTGAGGAAGACCCTTGCAAGAAATAGTTCTGAAAAGAATAAATGAAGAATTTATATTTTTAATGTTAATTATGTGGCTTTTCTGATATAACACAAATAGAACCATAATATTTGAGATATCACTTGTGAGTACCAGTAATTTGGTACTCTGTTCCCTCTGCTGCCTGTTTCATTGCTGCAGGACTGTACTGTTAAATACTTAAAACTCAGACCTATTTACTTCTCTGTTTCTTCTGAAAAGGATGTACATGTGTTACCTTCATAGCTTCTGTAAAGCATAACTATACATGAAAACTAGACAGCATGAAATATGAGTTAGGTTTAGTGCTGCTTTGCTTGTCATCACTATAATCCTGTTGGGCTTCCCAGTTACTCAGACAAGTTATCAAGGTTTACTGTAACATAAAATCTGTTGCAATGCTGCTGTTCATTAGAATATGCTTTCTCAATCTGAGGCTTTTGGTTGAGATAGATTCAGATACATGATTTTTTTGTGTACTTTTAAAAATCAGACTCAAATTTGTTTTCTTTATCATCCCCTTTGACATGACTTTTTTYTTTTTCTTTCCAGATCTAATTACCTGTTTAGAGAATGCGAGTCACTTCTCTGAACCAGAATTCAAGTAAGACTATTTTGCCTGTCCTCCTCTCTGCTGAAGTCACTGTAAGGTTTCTTCTTCACTCTGTTGCTTACACCTGATACGTGTTGAAAGCTAGCTGTCCAGAAGACTTAAGAAATAAAATAATTAGGATTAGAGCTGCATATTTTTGACATTTACACTTCTCTTTTCTCCTATCTACCATTCTGTAACCTTACATGCAGGATACGATAGAATCTCATTAATTTGCACTACCACACAGAAGCTTTTAGAGTGTCTTATTCCTGTAATGTTGTGTTACAGCACATATGTACCTTAAGTACTGAAATTTGTACTGCAGTTCTCAAAGGAGCACTAAACTGCAAAATGGATTAAAAAATCACAAGCACATCTCCCAGCTTGGGGTAAATTAATGAGGTATAAATATTAATGAGATATAAAATGCTGTTTCTTCTGATAAAGGAAACATGATCATTTCCCTTTTTTTCTTTTTCCTCACTTCCATTTAAAGTCAGGGCAGTGTTCAAAACTTTAGATTATTATGAATTCTGTAAACTAAGTTTTGGAGATGCTAAATCCTGATGTCTTTAAACCTTTCAAGGTGCAACCTTTGCATTTCTCTTCGTTACCCCAAGTCCCAAATCAAGGCTGCCACTGTAGCTTCTGCCCTTATTCAACATGGGCTGCAGTCCCCACACCCCCTCCCTTCCATGGGACATGTGTAGTATCTTACAGCTGTGGTTGAATTGCAGCAAAAATGTGACAATTCACTTTAGAATCGTCACGTTTTAATGGTTTTTGTATGCACAGTATAAAACAGCACTAGAGTGCAAATGTACAGCAGAGGCACAGCTGTCTCTCCACTTGCTTTTGATGAGATAGTATAAATTAAATTTGGTCATTCTTTTATAATCAAATCATTGCCGGGAGCTGCTATAAGATAGCATTACTTTTCAAGCACACTATTTAAAAGAAGCAGAATATGTAGATATGGAAGTCCTCACAAAATACATCCACAGTTTTGGGGACCTACATGTGCAAGTAATTTCCAATTGATGTTAGTTGTGCCTTATTTATATTATAAAATGCTTGCTATATTAATTCACTGCATTCAAACTGGATCTGTCTCCTTCAACTGAGATATTCCTCTGTCTTCTCAAAGGCATCTTACCTTGTATTCTTGTCTTTATGAGTATGTTTTTGTCTGCTTTGATAGCTGTCTTAAGATGTATCATTGCATAGCTGTATATGAATGATAACATAGTGAATTGCAAATCAAAAAATACTGCTCCTCTAAAAAATATATATAATGTGAATACATATATGAGTTGTGGTCAYATGCATATCTTGTCTTGATATTTTTTTCTTTTCCAGTAAGTATTGCCCAGCTGGATGCGTGATTCCTTTTGCTGATATTTCTGGGACTATTCCCCATGGATACAGAGATGTAAGTAAAYGAAATAATAGGGGGACTCATGTGAATTTTGATTTTTAAAGAAACCAAAAACATATATGATTGAAATGATATTAGAGTTACCCACGTTAGCTCTGCTGCCTGGGTTCTGGAAGCTGTATCCCCTGAAGGGAATAAGCTACTGTTTTTTTACACACCAGCTGAATGGCTGGTGCTTCAGATGCAGGCCCTTCCAAGTGACGTAGTGTACTAGAGACTCAAACGTTTTTGCAAAGTCTGCTGAGAAAGGGGCATCATCAAAATATTTCTTGATGCTTSCCATTTTTTTTGTTGGCTTTCCCAAGTGTGAAAACATCACGTATGTAAAGAAAAAAAACATTTTTTTTAATGATGTCATCTAATTTATGACACCATGATACCTCTCACTCAGCCTGTCAGTGGTTGCCTTGTTTATTATTACAAAATGAGATAAGGAATATTGTTTGCACTCAGCAGCTATGAAATTTCTATGTTTACTAAGAAATCTGCAAAAGCTTTTGTCCCTACTTTTCAAATGTCAGCTTTTGTAACAGAAGTAGGATATCTGTCATAGGACTGGAAGTTATTGACTCTGTTTATTTTTAAAGAGTATCACTTTGCTATAAAATTAAATSAAATTAAACCTCAGTACCTGCTTTTCTTAAAGTATTATTTTAATAAGCAGTTAGCTCAAGTACAAAGAAAGAATTTAAAAATTTTAATAAGCAAGGATTTTTAATAGTTAACATGAACTTAAAGCATGCTTATCTCTGATATTCTTTTCTCAAATATTTGCAAATCCTAGGCCCAGGTGCAGTATTGCCACCACATATGTTGCATGTGCTGGCCCCCAGTGACTCCTTCCCACATGGCAGTCAGATAGCTCTTGTGTCTGTCAGTAAGACGAAGCCAATTCTCTGCTTAACAGGTTTGCAGCATCTGTAGGAGTTCTGCTTCTTAGTTTCCTTCCTTCCTTTTTTTTTTTAATCCTAAAATCTGGAAAAAAAAATACTTTTGTGGAAGGAAAAGGAGGTTTGGGGAAGTAAATTCCTTGGGACTACCTTTTTGTATATTTTATTGCTCAGAATAGAAGGCAGAGAATTTCCAAGACATCAAGTGATGGAGAAGGAAAGGAAATTGTCCTTCACTGTAGACTATGTTTCAGGTAGAGATTTCTCTTGCAGCCCTCTCTAATGATCTGAGCTGCTCGTTGGTTTAAAAATGCCCGAACCCTTGATTCGTTTGTGTGTGACCCTGAGGTCCCCAGGCCTCGGGGACCTGGGGCGCCTGTTGCCRACATCCTCTTGCACACAGTGAGGAGACCTCCTCAGGCTGCAGAATCCCCTGCCCTTTCCAAGCAGGAGTAAGAGGGAAAGGGGAGCTATGAATGGATCAGCCAGAACTATTTACATTTACTGGAATTTTGGGGGGATATTTTGAGGATGGGAAGCAGAGAAGAACGCTGCTCTAGTTGTGCATAAAATTGTTTTCTAGCTTTGCTCTAGCTGTGTTATAGGTTTGAGGGCCTGCTCCAAAACACTTGACAATTAAGCAGTAAGTGTTGACTTGCAGGGTTAAGCCAGTCYTGTGTCTGGGTAGAAAAAGTGCAAGTGTCACTCACTACCACAGGTGTTGGCAGATCCAGGCTAACAATATTCTGGGGCAGAAGGGAGGAACAGTGTCCTGCAAAAGTGCTCTGAGTAACTGATCTCTGCAGGCCTGTACTACGTAGGCAATGGGAGTCCTTGGAGCACATTTTAGTCACATATTATTGTCCCTGTGTGTGGGTCACACTGGTGGATGGCTACGGCATGCTCAACCGTGAGTTAAAACAAGAAACACATCCCATCAGCTAAACTTGGAAAGTTGGCTGTGCATCAGTCCTTAATCATGAGATAATGAACTTTGTGTGCTATTAAAAGAATTTCTATGTGTGTCTATTGCACATCTGCTCTCTGGTGTAAAAGAATAAATTCCATAATAAAAGAAAAATGAGTCGCTTCTAACAGGAGCACAGGTAACAACAATTTGCATTATGGAATAATAACAACAGAACATTATTTATAATAATAATGATAACAGTGTATTATTTACAGCGTCATGCTTATCTACAGTTACTGATTCACAGTGTAGCATTATGTTTTTCTTCTTCCCTCTTCAAGTCCTCCTCCCTCTGCATGGCTGGCGTTCACGCGGGCGTTGTGTCGAATACTCTGGGCGGCCAGATCAATGTTGTCATCAGCAAAGGCATTCCCTATTACGAAGGCTCTCTGGCTAACAATGTCACCTCAAGAGTGTAAGTGTATCTCCTMTGTCCTCCTTATCTTTGGCACTGGAGATCTGGGCAACATCTGATCCTGAGAGTAATTTTAAATAGTGGAGCTGCCTCCTCCGTGGRCAAATTCTGTTCTGTAATGTCCTCWTGATGCTCTCTTGCTGTGGAATGGTTATCGCTTCATGTTTTAACCCCTACACCATAAAGATTAATTTTCCAATTTCTACAAGGAATTTTATCTTCTGAAATACTGATGTGAATGTCACATCTGAAACAGTAATTTGAATGCAATTTACAGCCCAGTTTCGTTCTTCTAGTTTGTTATTCCTAACTCTTTTTTATTTTTATAGAATACTCTCATTCTCTTTCTATAAAAAGAAGGGGACAATAGATATAGAAGGTAGATAGTAATTTTCTCACAGAATTGTTTTGCAGGATAGTGCTGCACACAGTGCTAATCTTGTCTTCATGTCAGAACAATGTGCGTGGGATTCCCTTAAGGGAAAAGAGGGAGAAGAGGGTTTTGTTTTGTTTTGTTTTTCCAGTTCTATAGTGTAATCCAGTATGTAGGAATAATTCAGCAGAGTATCCCTGTCTTTTTCACAAGACCCTAGAAAAGTAAGGTGGTAAGTGCTAATWGCTTGGTTTGGTAGTGATGGGAGGAATCTGGGGCCTAAAGGTCCCCTGCACTGGACGAGCGCCGTTTTGTCCTGGGAKGCCTGACACGAGGCTGGGCAGCTCAGGCAGCTCTGTGCATTGGTGGGGAACTSGCTGCGGGACGTGGCCAGATGAAATCTGAATAATGAGTAACAGATTCTTGGGGAGGGTGGAAAATATCAGTACATCATATTGTGGAGGTGGTGGAAATTTCTAAGCGTTTGAATACAATGCTTTTGGAAAATCAAAAGCTTGGGKTTTTTTCCCCCTTCCTGTCCTTAGGCTTTCTGTGAGCTTGAAGCATGAAAACTTTAGTAAGAATACAGGAGCTTGCAGAATTGTGYTTGCATTCGATCAATATATTGGTGTTTCTGTAGTAGCTGTGTGTGGATGTGGATGGAAGAGGGATGTTTTGCAAGGGAAACCAGTGTCCCAGTGCTGAAAGTGACTCAARGGGACTGATTCTTGTTTCTATTGTTAGCTTAACTTGATAAACAAAGCATTTTAAYGAACCTTTTATATTTTGCTGCCTTTGTTTGAAAGGCTTTCATAGAGATCATGTCTCCCAACTACACTGCAGGTGAAAAGGGGTTTGCATTTAAAGTGCTTCAGCTTGGTAGTGGAAAGTGTTACTTTGATCATGACGGGCGCTTCTTTAGGAATATGTGCGTGGGCTTCAAAGGCAGGAGTCAGATAAGAGAAAGGAACCATCAGTTTGTTCCAGTTTTGCCTAGTGACCGTCACAAAACCCGGCTTCTTTTGTTCTCCACAGGGGACCATTATCTACGAGTCTCTTCACCTTTAAGACAAGCGGTAAGCATGAGCACATGAAGTACACATTGCTATTCTTGTACAAATATTCTGAGGAGAAGTAAGTGTCCGTGTGGTTCATTGCTTAATTTTTGTTCTGATCGGTGAGTTTTTTTTTYTAAATGACATTCCTCAATAACATATATTTTTAATTTACTGGCTTGTTTTGATCACTGGTTCTCCAAGTGCTTCATGCATATATAAACAAATACTGTATTTAATACTTAAGTTTGTTTTTATTCAGCTGCTTATAGCCACATACCTGTTTGTTCTGCTAAGTTAATGCTCTCCCTAGGTATATTTAAGATATTCCAAAATCTGCTCTCTCAGGAATGTAGGGTGGTTGTCCTGCCAGTGTCTTTTAAAATCTTGCTGCTGCCTAGTATTTAGTAAGCTTTGCTCATCTGCAGAAAAATTCTTTCATGTTTGGTTCTTGTGTTACAATCTCTCTTAAGGTGTTATAATCTGGTTTCTTTACTTCAAACTCACTGGTAAAGCAGCGTTTTTAAAGCTTTCCTTACTTTCCATGTTTTTACTTTGAATTGTTTATTTTCTCTTCAGATGAAGATTAGCTGTAGGTTTTAGAAAGAAAGCGGCCTTTCTGTTGATCGCTCTAAATGTCACCCTTGAGTGAGTGTTAGAAATACAATAAAGATGTTGATCTTGTAACTAATGCCATTTAAATAACAAATCTAACAAAAGCAGTGGGTGCCTATTTAGCAAGGATAATGTAAATATGGAAAATCATATACATTACCCCCCTCCCAAAATAAACAAATACTTTTCCTAATGCATCAACGAAGGTCAGTTGTGCTGCATGGGGAGTGAGGGCAGGAAGCTGACAGATGTGAGTGTTTGGAGATGAAAATTAAGACAACTCAGCAAAAATTAGAAAATACAATGCACATAGTATTCCAGTAATTTCTCTCCCAGACCCCTGCAAGACTTGGAATAAGGAATTGCATGTCGGCTGACCTAATGACTATTAAAGCACAAGCACAGTGACCRGGCACGTTGCTTGTCAGAGCTGTGGGTCACAGTGTTTCGAGTGCAGGGATGGGGAATGTGGATGCTGCTGGTGGGGCCCTGGCAGGGCCTTGCTGCAACTCTGCCCCACGGCGCCCTCGGCAGCGGTGGGGAAGCAGCTGCGGGCAGATGGGGCTCCCTGCTGAGCCATCCCGGGAATACCTAGTGGAGAGGGGAAGGCCGCTGGCACTGCCGGGCACCATCTGTACGAGAGCACAGGGATACCTGCTCGCCACATGCATTTAACTGGAATTTGTAGTAGCTGTCTTCTCACCATTAGTCTGAGGCAAGCAAAATAACATTTAATACTGAAAACCAGAGCTTGGGCCCAGCATCACTGGGAGAGAGCAGGGGAGGACAAGAGTTTTGTCAGCAGTGTCGTTCCTATAGAAATGTCTGTGATTGTAACGTTTGCGTGTCAGCTTTTAAACGCGGAGCAAGTAAAATCTTCGTGTAACCTTGGTTTTTCCATTTGAATCTTTACCTCTTCCATTGCCTAGGTTGCTATGGGACGCTGGGGATGGAATCTGGAGTAATCCCTGATTCCCAGATTACGGCATCATCTGTCCTTGAGTGGTCTGACCAGATGGGACAAGTGAACATTTGGAAACCTGAGAACGCCAGGCTGAAAAGGCCAGGGCCTCCTTGGGCTGCTTTTATCAGCAATGAGCAGCAGTGGTTGCAGATAGACTTGAATAAGGAAAAGAGAATAACAGGTAAGTGAACCTGCTGTGCCCCCTTAATTCAGGGAAGGAATTCTTGAAGCAAATCCTGTCTCTTTTTTTTTTTTTTTTTTTTTTACTGGAGCCTTAACATTTGAGCCTTTTCTATAACTGGAAATCTTCACTTTCACAGGTATTATAACCACTGGGTCAACCTTACCTGAGCACTACTATTATGTGTCAGCCTACAGAATTTTATACAGTGATGATGCACAGAAATGGATGGTGTACAGAGAACCTGGCATTGATAAAGATAAGGTAAACATACCACACATTTTCTAGGTATGTTCTATATAGATTTCAGAATTGTAAATATGACTAGCTTTGGTATGGAGACGAACATTAAATAACTATTTTTGAGTGTGATTTGAATCACAAACAGCATTTATATAAAAGGAAATGTGAAAATGTGGAAATATGTGAGGATTTGAAGAATAGTTTTGAAATGGAGAAATGACTATGTGAAGAGGCTTCTGTTTCCTGCAGTACACCATTTGGCACTGCATCCCTTGTGGAATAATTAGACTTTTTTCCAAATAGGTTTTATTTTTCAAAAGTAGGATTTCTGATTCTCATCATATTCTGAACATAGTATAAATACCAGGGGTTATATTATTTTCTCCTTTTGTATTTTTTTGAAAAAGCAGTGCTACATTGAGATTCCAGATGCCTTCTTGCTTTAGGAAGAATTACCTAATGTAATCAACAAGATAATCTCTTTTTCCTCGTGTTTAAGATTTCTCAGTACCTCATACACTGTAAAACTGAGAAGATGAATGCACTACCTGTTCTTCACAGAGGTTAATGACAAATTTTGTTAAAAATTATGGATTCTTGCTAACCCCACTAGAAATAGCTTTTCCTCAGTTTTCTTAAAATTCTTAGATACATTTTGCCTTTCTTTTATAGGCCTGTGGTGTCACATACAGATGGAATAAAAAAGATTTATTTAGTTCATTTAGGATCCTTTGTCAGTTGATCTCATTAAATCAGTCTTTCAGACTTCCTATTCAAGATATATTTGGTTTTAATGGTCTGTGTAGCTACTGAGGCAGCTTGCAGATGTAAGCCACAAAAAGCATTTGGCATGTTTTTCCTCCATAAAAATTCCTAGTCCACTTCACTSCTTTTTAGACAGATAAAAGCAGAGTGTTTTGGGAAGGGGAAGTCTTAAGCCCTACTTAATTTTTCTTCCGTTTACAATGGATTAAAAGTATTTCCAGGTGGGCTGTGACAGTCATTTCCACTCCAGCTGCCTCCTCCAAGCTTGCCTCTAGGTTCTGTCTCTCGTTTCTTCCAACAGTGACTTACAGAGACTTACAAAAGCTTCTGCAAGGAGATGTCCATTTCTTCCCAGTCCCCAGCCTTGCAAATGGTCCCCAGCCCATAGATAAAGCCACAGAGCATCCATCAGCATCTGACATGAGGAACTAAAACCTCTGCACTTGGTAGCAGTCATTGCAAGCAGGAAAGTGCTGGGGATCTGGGCTGTAGTTAGATTCCCAAGGAGTTGTTTTAGCTGAGTTCCTAGTGAAGTTTAATCATCTGAGCTGCAGATTTCTGCCTAGGAAAATAGAACAGATTTCAGTGGTTAAAAATACCTTTGCTGTTGCACTTCCAGCCCTCCTATTGACAAGGTTAGATATATAAATATCTGCCTTGTAAAATTAAGAGCTTTGGACATAATCACGCAGGGAAACCTTCCTGAAAGGAGAATACAATGACCGACAGGATCTGTCCTTCTCTTTGAACCTACACATGAACTAACTGTTAATATAAGAATTCAAAACAAAACCAGATTTTGAGTGCCCTCTTCTGGCCTTACAGTAAAATCTTGATTTGTTAGATTCAGACTTCATAGTTAATATTATTTTCCTAGGAAGCCTCAGCTGCTATTGCATTATAGTCTGAGCATGTTTTTTTCCTTGCACGGTCGTGAAGTGAAACAAATGTTGAGCTTAATTATAGGTAGCACTTTTCTGGTGATGCTGTTTATGTTACTGTGTACAATGTACGAAGATGACTGGCCCTTCGAAAAGTATCAGCTGCAAGGTAAAACATTGAAGTGACAAAGAAAGGGAGAGCTTGACACAGTTATAGTCTTTAAGATTAGAATAGCAGCTCTTTCTTCTGCCTCATCTCATTTGATACAGCTTTGCTTTTAGATTCACTTTTATCTTTCCCTGTGCATATCACATCAATGCACACCAGACAAATCAAGACTTACTGTTCAGTTGTTTTCTGAAGAGTGATTAAAACTGACAGTCAATGGTTGCCTCTGTTGTTTAGGACACTGGAAGCTTTTCTAAGGATTTCCTCTATTCTTCTTGGAAAATATCAGTCACAGAGAAGTGTACCAGCATTCTTTCTTTACATTTTTATTTGTAAAACAGGAGAAAATGTTTGAATTGGGGAGACATGACAGGATGTTTCAACAGTGGTTGTTCTCTTAAAAAGATCTGTTTGAAAGCACAGGGGCATCTTTAGGAAGTTGGAATCTAAATGGACTGTGAAAGTGTTTTCTCATCAGTAAACTTGCACTGTTTGTATTGAGCACAGAAGCAAATGATGGTCTAAAAGCGAGTCGACAGGACATATTGAAATACAGGCAAGGCTCAGTTAGTATCTTGATACCTCACATCCAATGTCAGATGGAGGTCAGAATAAGGCTGGAGGAAGGAATTACTTTGTCATTGGTATTGTTTAAAGGTAACAGCCAACCCTCACAATTCTGGTTGCCTTCACTCATGAGAAACATGAAGTGCGACTAATTGTCAGACAGGGTTGGGGTGCTGGAGAGCAGAGGCGCAGGCTCGTAGGTTTTCTTTTTGGCTTTTGTATTTATAACTAAAGGATCCAAATGCTGCTTGTGCCTCTCTAGTAGTGGCAACTGGCATGATACAGCCCAAGTGAGAACATAGTGCAGCAGTTGGACTATCCATGTCCTCTCGAAGATGCACCAGTGTGCTTTGCTTCTCATTTGCATCGTTATCACAAGAAATGATTGTCTGGTGCAAGCTCTAGCTACTTGTTGACCTAAAAATAAAAAAAAATAGGAAGGTGATTCTTTTATTACTATGCTGAAAAGTTGCTATATATTGAAATCCAGTATTTTGTCTCTCCATTCTCGTAATGTCTCATTAAATTGTGACTATTTGCGCGGGCAGACTGGTTTGCAGCCTGCTTTGTATTACTCAAAATAGTAACCTAGACTTACCCCAGCATTTAATCTGTCTCCATTCATTAGGAATATTTAAGCATAATAAGATTATATTCAGAGTACTTTCCAAAAACAGGATAAATATCCCAGAGAGCCATTTACTTGTAAAACTAAACTGCAGGTTGTGGAAGAATACCTGCTTTCAAGGCAAATAGTTGGCATTTCCTACCACTTGCAATTGTACCTAGATTTTTGGCATCACATTTTTTGGTATTACAAAAGGGTTAGCAGTTAATTTGGTGGCGTTATTTGGATGCCTAGGCATAAAAATGCTGGTGACTAATTTGGGATGAAGAAAAGACAATGCAACACCTACCTGAGGTATCACATTTATATTTAAATTTAAAATTAGTTTTCTGTGTCTAATGAAATTGATTTAAATGTTTATATCGGCAGCCAGGGCTTTCAAACATGAGGACAGTTCCTGAGTGTTTAAGGACAAACCCAAATTTTTGCACATAAGTAACACTCATGGGTGTTGGGTGTCTGACAGACACACTGTGTGAATCAGGGAGCCCAGGCATGAGTTCCTAAAGGACCCTGGGGTTGTTCTGCTGCAGTTTTTGTGTATTGAATTGCTGGTCTCCTGAAATAATTGTTTACTTTCAAACCTGTTGGATATTGCAGTCATTCTGTTTGACTTTAAAGAGTGTAATAATGCACTCACGGGAATGTAATAACAAAAATACTTAATCTTGTGTGTATAGTATGAAATGCCGACATGAATAATCAGAAGTGTATTAAAACTCTTTAACTGCTGAATTTGACACGGACACTTCAGCTGCTTTGCAATACAGTGACTACCCTTACTAGTTGTAAGGGGCTCTAGWATTTATCAGTCAAGTGGTTTATTTATCAAGTGGTCTGAGTGAGCAGAAAAATCCTAGGTGTGTTTGATACTTGCTTTTCAGGCCTGGGTGGGTAAATGCCATAATTTGATGCTGTAAAATTCCACTGCAGTGTTGCACATCATTTGTGAAGTCTGTGCTGGCATTTTAAGGATAAACGTGCCCCTCATTCCCTCTGCCCCTTCTGCTGTGGTCCGTGTTGCAGTAATATCCAGGAGCTGCGTGGGCAGCGCTGAAGCGCAGCTGCTGTGCTGGCACCACCATGGAAAGAGAAGTCACTTCTCACCTAAAAGACMTAACACTGAACCCGAGCCCTCCCTGTGAGGATAAGGGAATGGGTCACTGGGTGGAGTGTTTGGCCTAGTCGTCTATATTGTTTTAAGCAGCTCCATGGAAAACTTAATAGTTGGACAGAAGTTTGTAGATGTGCCTGCTCTGCATCTTGCCTTGACTATCTGCTTCCTGCTTACGAATTTCAACCAAAGCAATTCTGTATTGTCAGATTATGCGTTGTCCCTGAATAACATGCCAGAGGTGCTTTGGCTATAGCAAGGGCTAGCAGTGACTGATGACCTAGAGCTCCTTCCTTACGCAAGTTCATCTCCTTTTCTTCCTGACCTGAAGAATTGCAAGTGAGCTTGTGCATGCAAGATCTCTAGATGTTGCATTCCCAGCCCCAGGCCTTCCACACTGCTTGCAGTTCAGGCTTTGTAGATAGCAACCACTAGAGGCCAGTGTGATTCCATACTTGACTTATCTCTTAGTTCTAAGAAGAATACCATACCCATTCATAAAGCAGGCCATGCTTCAACTGTGAAGCTGTGTGAAGGCACCAGTAGCTCCTACTTTTCCATTGTTGCAACTGCCCACTATAATTGAAGAATAAGTGAGAAATGCCCAGACAGCACTGAGTTAAAATTATTTTTCAACACCATTAGCGGGCAGGGTCTTTTTTTTAAAGGTAAATTTRGGGTAACATCAAGAGAATATTGCATGGTATCCTTATGTGAAATAAGGCAAGAGGTTCCACCTCCCTGGGCCCTTTGTTGTCGTTGTTGTTGTTTTATGTCGTTGTTGTTTYGCACAGGGCAGGGGAAGGGGAGATGTGCAAGAGCATTGTTTCGGGGTGAAATATTCCCAGGATTCAGCACTGCTTCCTTTTGGTAATTAAATTATTAAAATCAGTGTACTGAGCATTAGACTGAGCATTAGATTTGTATAACCCACTTGTGCCTCTTTTTTTTTGTTCTGTTATTTTGCAGATATTTCAAGGGAACACTGAATATTACCAGGAAGTTCGCAATAATTTCATTCCACCTATTATTGCACGTTTTGTCAGGATTAACCCCTTAAAATGGCACCAGAAAATTGCAATGAAAGTGGAACTCCTAGGATGTCAGTTTAGTATAGGTAAGACAACATAACGCCTTTGAATTGTGCAAGATAAAATCTGTGAAGCAGTGAAATAAGTTTGTAAAGATTATATTGTGGGTAGATTTTCAACTACCCACAGTTAAAAATATACTTTCTCTAAAGACACCAGTCTTTCTCTGACTGCTACTTTTGTGGATTATTTTTTTAAGTTATGAGGCTTATCGGCCTTTTTAGGTGTAACAAGTGTGTTTCAAAAGACGTCAGTCACTTTCCATATTTGTTTTTCTCGCATCTTCTTCTTTTCCTCACCGTGTAACACAAACTTTAGAATAAAAAGGGGTCCAACTGTCTTTTCTTGAAAAAGAAACTGAAAAAATAGCACCTTTACAAATACTTTTCTTCTGAAGGCCGTGCTCCAAAATTTACCATGCGGCCACCACCTCCGAACAGCAACGATGACAAGAATGATGCCTTCAGTGATGACTTCATGCATTCAGTGAGGACTTCACTGGAGACAGATAAAACAACTTTCACACCTGAAATAAAAAATACCACAGTGACTCCCAGTGTAACCAAAGGTACCTACATTTAAGCATTAGAAGTTCAAAAACCCCTTATAGTACTTTGCATACATTAAATGGTTCTGAATTTAACTTTTCTCCAAAATCTTTATATGCTGTAGCAAATAATCACTTTAATATAACGTAAATCATCACTTTAATATAAGTACTCTAAGATGCTTATGATAAAAATTTACAGTTGCATACAGTATGCAGAAATAAAACCAGTTCRAAAAGAGAAGTAAATACCAACTGTCTGCTTTTAAAATTATTATTCAAATCAAAGTCAGCTTTTAATTACATAATAGATTTTCCATTAAAAGAAATAGTTGCATTTTTGCTTTCCCYTCAAAATTAATCAGAAGTAACTTCCTTGTTGTTTAATTTGACCTTTTTTTAGGACAAAACACTTTTGGTATAGGTTATCTTTTACAGAGTGTACGTGTTGGCATGAAGTTTGAWAAACATACAGTCTGGCAGGATCATGTTGTTTATCAAAGAAAATGTTGAGAAAGGGAGAAAGATTACTGCAAGTATAGGCACTGATGAGCATCCTTTAGTGGGCAGCAGACAGGTCTGCAAACCCTGCGTAGACTATAACAGTACTGTAGTGTTTGCTTCTTGTAGGAGGGTCAAACCTAAGTGGTTGTCTTCTCCTGACATCTTTTGCCTTTCTTGGTTCATAATAATCCATGTCTTTTCAATGAAAAAAATATTTATATCAAAAAAACCTTTGATTAAAAAAAAAAAAGCTTGCAGAAATGCTGCCTATGTGTCAACAATGTGGGTGTTAATGCTGTTTGAGCTGTAGGAGCATCCAACAGGGCAGCATAGCTGCCAATAAGCCAATGCAGTAGACAGAAAGCTACCTAGAAAATGACTGGATGACAAGTAATGACTTTCTCCAAGTGATTTTCAAGCATAAACCCTTCTGTCTCACACCACTTTGTTTAATGACTTTGCAGACGTGGCATTGGCAGCAGTTCTGGTTCCAGTCCTCGTCATGGTCTTCACTACTCTGATTCTTATCTTAGTTTGCGCGTGGCATTGGAGAAACCGGTAAGTGACTGGAGTAATAGAAGTGCTTTAAAGGAATGTTAGTCTGGTGTTTGGAATCGAGATGTTTTGCATGAAATACAATGGGAACTACATGGCCTGCATTTCTGGAGAGTCTTTTCAGCATTGTGTTGTGTTTGTGAGAAAATGCCCTTTTTAATAGCTAATGTGATGGAAACTGCTTTCTGTAACTATTCTCATCAAAAAATGCTTTTCCGGAACAGATTTTTTCCGGTAGCAGCAGACTGGTAATGGGAAGTCAGGTTATTGGTGCTTGTACTTGACCACCAGTTACAGCAAAGGGAGCAGCTGCATCTTCTGATAAGCACACTAGCTAAAACACTCCCTTTTCTTTCTCTCATAGCAAGAAAAAAACTGAAGGTACTTATGATCTACCTTACTGGGATCGTGCAGGTAACAAAAACGGTTTAATAAAATACTTTGCTTGGCATTCTTGCTTTAATATGTATCTCAAATTGCAGTAGCTTAGGTATTTTCCAGTGGCAGTAACCCTTCTCTATTGCTGGTTTATTATAAATGTAGGGATAGTAAACTCTGAATGTCCTTTCTGAGCAGACTTTACTTTTGGTTCTCTGAACTTTCTCCAGAAATAAAGTCYTTTCTCCAATCAGACCTACAACTATAAAATTATTTTAGTAAACAAAGCTGAGAGCCCCTTACTTAGAGCAAGATGAGAAAAACTCGTGTCTAAGGAATGTTTATTAAACAGTACCTGGTATTTTTTTTGCCGGAAAAAGCATCTTGGCATACAGACCTGTCAAGTTTTATCTGTCTTTTTTGCCCTATTAGTAGTGTGGGATGACTTGAATCCCCTTTTGGGTAGAACTTCCCAATCTTGCGCTCCTGTTCCTCCTCATTGAGATCAGGCACTTCTGCAGGGCAGTGCTTGTCTAGTGCCCTGAGAATCCTCATGCTAGAGCTTAAGCCGAGACCTGCTGCAGCCGTTGGCTTCTTACTGTTCATCTGATTGTGCTTCATTTTTCTGTCCTCATTTTAATAGTCTGCATCTGTGCATTTGTTCAGTGACAGCTTTAAATGTTCCTTGCCCTTTAGGCAAGAAATCTTTTAATGATTTTATTTATTATAAATCCATTTCTGCTAGATCCTAGCATTGTTATATTAGAATGTTAAAATCAAAATATGAGGTATTTAAACGTTAATAATAGACATGAGGGATATTTTTTCATGATTGTTTGAATATCTGTGTTCAGTATGCAAGTCCGTTATAAAAGGAACCTGCAATTCAGCAAAATGCAATTTCAGAAAGTGCTGTTCTAATCTATGGCCTCTCTCTCTCTGACCCTACTCACAGATTACTTCAAATTTTGTTAAACACTGTCTGGTTTTGAATCTGCTCTTTGGTCATGCAAATACTTACTGCTTGCCTTACTTGCTACTGCAAAATATAAGCTGTGTAGTACAAAAGACTTCTCTTCAGTAGCTTAAAATATAGAACATAAAGATTCTTACCTTTTTCTTTTCCTTAATCCATGCAAAGGATGGTGGAAAGGAATGAAGCAGTTTCTCCCCACCAAATCAGCAGACCACGAAGAAACTCCAGTTCGCTACAGCAGCAGTGAAACTAGTCGCCTAAGACCCAGGGAAGTCCCAGCAATGTTACAGACAGAGGCTGCAGGTACTTCGAACACCTCCTGAAATACAGATCTGATCTCAGAGTACCATGGGAGTAGGTATTAATTTACTGATCCTGCACGATGGAAAGATATTTTTGCAAGTAAATGCAATAACCCAAAGTTTCTTTACTTGTTCTTAAAACTCAGGAAGGATTGAAAGTCTCTTTAGCCATGTTTCAGGTACTGAAAATAACTCCATCACATCATAATTGCACATAAGGCTGTAATAYATCACATGTATCTGCACAGATAATATAAATTAAGCCATCCCTTCAATTTGGAAAATGGAGAATTCCTGATAACAGGATGTGCCATTTATTTGATGAACCAGTCGCTGGAGGACGATGACTCTGCCTTTGGGTCTGTGTTTACTCATTGATGGCAGAAACATGCAGACCTGCAGCCTTCTGGCTTCCCACCAGGCAGAATTGCTTCTTTTTTGGCTGCCAGCTCGTCTGTTTTTAGGCAGCTGTCCCATTTTCTCACTTCCAGCCTTTGTTATTCAGATCACCTGTCAAACTAACACAGCTCGGCAGACCATGTGCAGGCTTTCCCTCCCGCAGCCACACTTGAGCCAAAGCCAGCCAGGATAACTTCATTTAAGTCAAATTTTCCAGGGAAGCAAGTTCCAAAAAACTAAGAAGTTTGCTTTGAGGCAGATTTGCAACAAGGGAAATTGTGGCTTACATGGGGAAAAAATGTGTTACAAACCTAAGAAATCAGGATCTCRTGGCAGAAGTTACCTAGCAGCTTGTAACTGACTGTTATTTTCCGAAGCACCTAGCAGTGGCAGGTAGAGCCCATTGGTTTGATCACGGATAATAATTTCTGTGACGCTCCTGATAGGATCTGTTTATTGTGATGCCACGATTAATGAAAAATGCATAAATTGTCTACATGTGTTTTCCTTTGCCGGGTCTTGCCCGCAGAGTATGCCCAGCCGCTGGTAGGGGGGCTGGTCGGCGCACTGCATCAGAGATCCACCTTCAAGCCRGAGGAGGGCCAGGAGGGGAGCTACGCCGACCGGGACCCGTACAGCTCCCCCGCGCCCGAGCTCTATCACGCCTACGCCGAGCCGCTGCCCATAACGGCGCCCGAATACGCCACCCCCATAGTCATGGACATGTGCGGCCACGGCAGCGCGCCGCTCGGCGCCGCTCCCGTTTCCACCTTCAAGGCCGCGGGGGCCCAAGGCGCTCCGCCAGCAGGACCCTACGACAGCCTCTCGTGTCGGACAGAGAGCCCCGCGGCAGCGCGGGCGCTGTACGATACCCCCAAGGGGCAGCCGGGGCCCGGCGCCGCGGCCGAGCTGCTCTACCAGGTGCCGCAGGGGCTGCCCCATCCCGCCGGCGACCGGCCCAGGTAGCCGGGCGGCTGCGCTGGGAAAGCCACCCCCTCTCCTTTTGGAATCACTCTGTCTTAATGTTCTTCGTCTTAATACGGTCGAAGCAAAACACGTGACAAGGGAGGTCTGGGAAAAGCRGCGATCCTGCCTTTCCCGTTGTATGCGAGTCCGCCTTGTCTCCGGAGAAGCCAAGGACTTCTGTTTTCTACAGTTGTCTGTCAGCAATGAAGGAACTTTTCGAGATTTACTTCAGCGATGTGAATTATCAGTTGGGAGAAGCAGCTTGAAGTAGGAAAGTCAGTAATATAGGTCTTGCTAATGGTACTATTTCTTAAAGAACAAGCAAGCAAAAATCTCCTAAACTCTATATGGAAGYGCGAGGGACTCCAAAGTTCATTTTCCCTTAAGGAATAGCTGCACAATATTCCAAAAACACATTAGTTGAGACTGATGGCAGAAAAAACACATTAACATCTTGAGAAAGCAGTCTCAGTGCTAATCTACATTATTCCAATAATGTATTCTGCATTATTCCGTTTTGTTCACAGAAATGGGAATCACCGTGTGTGTGTGTGTGTGTGTTCCTCACATGCTTTCCACGCCAGTTTTATCATCTTTCTGAAACCAGAATCTGGTAGCTCCATAGTTTTTCTCCTCCGTCTAGTCTCAAGCCACTCAGCCCCGTTACTTTCCAGAGGAACGGTAGGCACAGACTAAGGTTTTAAGGAAACTCCAAAGCAACTGGCCCTGTGTCTGCCTTGAACCCAAACCTCCCCCCAAGCAGACAGGCGGCAAGAAGCTTCCAGGTGCTCAAGGAGACCAAATTTGAGAGTTTTTTCCCCCTCGAGGTGTCTGTTGTTGTGTGTTTGAAGATGTGAGCACATACAAAGAAAGAGATGTGCCTACTTTGGTGAGTCCATGCGGAAGGACACAAATACCCAAACAGTGCCTAGAGCTCGGGTTGTTCTACCTGCAGTTTGCACATCAGGCACATCTCAGCACAATTKCAAAGCTTGGCCCTAGGGCATTTTTTTTAATGAATGTTCCTTATTAGAAGTATAAAAGACTCCAAAACCTTTGCTTAGATGCAGGCTGATTTCAAGTGTGCTAATTTCAGAAGCATTTAATTGAGTATATAGCCTTTGAATGTTCCAGTTTTCCCAACCGTAAACGTTGTGGCCCATCTGAGATAACATAGGCTAGTTTTATTTAGGTGATCACCTAATGAAAACAATTCTGATGCCATATTTACCATTTTTATCTTGTTAGAAAGAAAGCACAGCATTTTTTTATAAAAGCATAAGTAGTAGAAACAGCTCTTAAAAATAAAGCTATTTTTATTGTAACCGCACTGTTGGGAAGACAGTGAATGAACTTACAAATGTGAAAACCCTGGGTTATACATTAGCCYAGTTTTATGGATTTTTACTGTTTTTTTTTAATTTATTTGTTTGCTGTTTTTTCTTCCCCTGTGATGTAATTCAAGTGAGCCTTTTCTGTTGCCCATGGTGCATGTGCTGGATGGATAACATCCAAGCAGAAGCTAAAATACGGTTACAAATGTTTCATAGCAGGACAGTTGGTCTTATAAATAGTAATTGTGCCACTGCACAATTGGTCTGCACAGAAGCTGTAACACAGTCACACAGAGCAGAACTACCTGTGGCCTGTCCGACATGCAGAATGTGTCATTAYCTACCCTGTACCCAGCTCCAGAGGCTGCTGCTACAGGTTTTTCATCATGAGAATGACTTTTTTAAGAATTGGGTGCCTAATTCCTAAATGTGAATACAGAAATAAGGGGTAGCATGCGAAAGCCTATTAATGRAAAAGAAATTCCTGCATATAAGTTGTATTTTTTGATAATATTGCAGCTTATTCTGCTTGATGAGGCTAGTCTGCAAGCTTTGTAGTTTTTTTGCTTTAAAATGGTTAAGGTTGTTCGTACCCATCAGTAGCAACTATGACTTGGAAATTAACTGAGCTGATTTTATATTTAAAATGTGGAAGGAAGGCATCAGAATGTGACATTGCGATTCCAGGCAAATGAAGAAACTTCTGCTTTCCCAAACTGTACAACTTTAGGCCAATTTGCCATAAAAATGAATGGATGTGTTCAAAGAGAGAAAAAGTAACACTCTTGGAAACCTGCATTTATTTTTTACTGTAGGAGAGGTATGGTCGAACTTACGGTATAACGTAGGCCGAGATGGTGTGAGAATGAAGCAGTTCCTCAACCCAGTGGCCTGGGTTATTTTGAAGCAACTTTAATATAGTTTCATCATCTGAACAGTGTGAGCAGTTGGCCAAAATGGCTATTTAAGAATATGAGTTCTTTTTATGAAGGAAATTGGTCTTATACTTTGCTCCCTGCTTTCAACTTTGAACATTTTATCTGCTAGAGGAAAAGAGATAAGGTTGAATATGTACAAAGCTGGCTATAAAGTGTATGTTATAAACTGCTAAATGTGGACTTGCCAATATAAGCTGCAAATGACACGGCTAAGCTCAGCCTTTTCCTACGTACAGTCCTAGCAGAGCTGTGCTTAATGAGGTTCTTTTGCATCAACAGAAAGATGGACATAAAATGCATTTCAGTTGTGTTTGGAATAAAAATGGCTTGAGTGTTCTCCCAGAATGTACATTCTTACCTCAGCATGTATTGTAGTTGCTCAGTATTTGTATATGTTGCTAGAACTTAGACTGTATAAATAGTGAGGGTTTTTTTATGTATGTTAAAGTATTTTAAATAAATTGTACATACGAATTATGCTCTGTGTCCGTGTGTTGCTTGGGGCCTGTGCCCTGTCCCGAGGAGCGACACTCCGCGGCTCCCAGTGATGCTGCTGCTGGAGCCACCACTGGGAACAGGCCCTTTCCTCCCGCCCCTCTGCCACCTCATATCACAAGGGGCAAAAAGAGACTTGCCAGGAATCCCCTGAGGAATTTCTATTGGACACGATTGTCAAAAAGTCAAAACCAGCTTTTAAGCTGTCTGTTCAAAATCTTCACCAGGTAAGACTTGACACTCTTATTTATAAGACAGTCAAATTCACTGCTGTTTGACAGATGCACAGCCGTTGATTATGAAACCACCTGATCAGCAAAAAAATTCTGATCCAAGAAAAGGGTATATAAAACTTGAGGACAGTTCCCAGGAAACCCAGACATTTACACCAACAGCCGGCTGTGCTACCTTGCAGGACGAAAAGGAACACATTTTCCCTTTTGCCATACATATGTGTGTGTGTGTGTATATATATATATATATATATATATGTATGCAAAAACACTACTGCAGGTGAAACTGGATGAAAGAATCCTACATACAAGAATGCACACAATCAGGTTGAAATGGAGAAAACCTAGAACAACCTTTACGCATACATCTGCCTGCATGATTGCCTCGTGTAGGTGAGTATATTAAAGAAGTCTAACGTCAAATTGTAGTATAATAATTAAAAATGTCTAAAACCCCTGTCTAGCTAAAAACAAACCAAAAAAATAATGTTGTGATTCCTTTAGCTCTTCTACCACATTGTTTGTGGCTTTCAGCAGGACAAGGTGTAGAGTGGCCAAGCAAATTTAGAAGGCCAGTGGAAGTCTCCAGCTGAGGTTTCACAATACTGTAGTGCAGTCCCTRCTTGAGCAGGATGAGGAAAGGGCAGTGAATGTTTGGCAGAGAATCCCTTTTCYTCAAGTGAGAGTTCTCTAGTTGTGCAGATCTTCTGCGCTGTTCCACCTTGTGCAGATCTTCTGTGCTATCTGCTGTTTTCCAGGCATTTTGTTTGGTTGATATGCTGAAGTCTGATGTTTGCATGTAAGCAGCTGCGTTTCTCTTGCTTTGCTCCTGAAGCTGCTGCAGCTTCACAAGAGCTGGCGCTCCAAGGGGAGCYGTTGGTGGTAATGGTCCAAGGGCCAGGATCCATTTTTCTACTTAGGGAGGCTCCTCCTCCACATTACTAGACTGTTACGTGATTCTTCCTGAAACAAAGACAAAAAGCRTAATTTTATTAGTAAATAAATATAATGTCTTATGTGTGAAACAACAAAGATTCGGGTAAAATAGCCTTTTAGCTACAGAAAAACATTAACAACTGTGTGCCCTACTTGCCCATAGGAGATCCCATTGCAGAGCTTCTGCAGGATTCACACAGGAACCAAGATGCTGCACTTTTGTCACAGCCTAGCGGGTAACACAGGAACGCACCAAAGAGACGACAAAGTGTACTTGCCTTGAATTGATGAGGTATTGGTCAATCTGTTGACAGAGCAGTGAAAATTTCTGATTCACAAGAATCTTGAAGAGATTCGGCATTTGCTTTCAGAGCCTCTTTTGAAAGCAAAGTAGTATTCCGCATCAGAAATAAATGGCCAAATAAACACACACAGAAACAAAAATTGCTTTGTGTATGTAAATATACACTGKGGTAGACTAGTCTGGATTGCATTTGCAGGACGCAAGTAAGAACCTCGTCCAGAAATGGAGAATAATACTGCAAATATGCCTCTGATTTTTTTCTATGGATTTTATCATGATAAGTTTGAAAGAGAAAATAGAATGGGAAAAACTTGAACCCCCTGAAAGAAGTCCCTAAGCCATCTATAGTAAATGCTCAATTATTCCAGTATCTACTTCTACCAAAGGTAACCATTATATTGGAAACAAAWTTTTTTTTTTTTTCGTTAACACTGAAATAAATGGTTCACAAGTTTAAACACCGGTTTCATGCAACAGTAAAGCACTGCACTGGTGCAAACATTAATGTAAAGAGGTAACCAGAACAGGATTTGTGGCTTTCAGTCCACGTAACAATGTTTTAACTGCTGCAGTCCTGGAAATCATCTTCTTTCTGAGGAGTGGGCAAAAAAGAGCTTGTTATTAACTCAAAGAATTGCTCAGCATCCTGTCTTTACCGTTCAGTGYGGGCTTGCTTTAACTGAGTTCTGGACGCAGCATCCATTGATTAAGCTTTGTTAATTAAACATCGTTAACAGAAAGGAAACACAGTTTGCCAGGCACAGATGCCGGTGGTGCTGACACAAGAAGTTACCTGTCTCTCTTTTAGTAGAGAATGAACTGTGTCCAAATGTGCCTGCATCTCTGTCATATAAAGGACTCTGCAGTAGCTGAAATGGGCAAGGCCAGAATCAACCAACAACCTTTTCCTTGTACAAGTTTTTACTCCCAACACAGTAAAGTCTAAAGTCTCAACATCGCACTGGAGGCTTGAACCAAAAAGACTTTTTTCCTCCTTGATGTGTAAGGAAATCGTGCTCTGCCTACCTATATCCACCACACTCCCAAATAACTTTCACGCAAAGTCTTAGGAAAACTTGTCAACATGTCATAGAATCACAGMATCCTTATGGTTGGAAGGGACCTTTAGAGGTCATCGAGTCCAACCCCCCTGCACACACAGGGTCACCTAGAGCACGTGGAACAGGGCTGTGTCCAAGCGGGATTTGAAGATCTCCAGAGGAGACTCCACAGCCTCTCTCCAGGGCTCTGTCACTCTCACTGTTAAGATTTTTTTCCTTAAGTTCCTGTGGAACTTTYAGTGTTTCAGTTTGTGGCCATTTCCTCTAGTCCACCGCTCTGCCCTCATCTATCCAGCTAGATTTCCTGTGGGTGAATCCATGCAGACTATTCCTGAGCACCTTCTTGTCCTCCATGTGCTTGGAGACAACAGCCCAGGATGAGCTGCTCCATCACTTTTCCAGGGATGGAGGTGAGACTGACTGGTCTGTAGTTGCCTGGGTCCTCCTTTTTGCCCTAGACATGTCAAGAATATTACAGTTAYTATGTTAATGTCAAGGATATTACAGTTACTATGAGTTGTATGAAATCTTGAGGGTATACAGGACAAATGTCCCCTCCACCCCATCCCCTTGCCCCAGTGGGAAATCTTTCAGAAACAGCTTAGCAACAATGYTATGCATCTGCATTAGGGTTGACATGATGCCTGCAGCCATTGAGAATGCTCCAGTTATGCAGTTGTGCACCTAAATCTCCTGGCCATGGGATAACACTCCCCTACCTGCCCAACACCAAAAAAAAAAAAAAGGTTGATGAAAATGCCCGGTAGGCTTGCACTCTCTTGTCTAATTTTCCTACCTCACTTTGAAAAGCAGCCGTTGTAGTTAAGATCTCTCTTTCCAATGGTTGCCTGAGGTGAGGTTATGAACTTAGAAAACTGAATAAATTCCCCAAGCCACTTCCTCAATAACAGCCTAAAAAGTCATTGSCACAATTATAGCTTACACATCTGTTAAGCAATCATTTTATTTAATTCATCAGTAACAAAAATAGGCAGAGATAAAATCTTACCTTTAGCCTTACTTCTTAGCTCATMAACTGCATAGGATCAATGGTGCTTTTTTATGATTAATGGAGAAAGYTAGAAATGAGAGTATGTGAAGAAAAGTTGTTCAAGATTTTTGTGTGATCATCACTTTGGATCTTACACGAGACTTGGCAACATTGAGCCTAAAACATAGGAATTTGTCTGTAAGAACTGTTTTCTTTTTCACCCTTTCTGTACAGCGTTCAGCAAACAAAAACCTTTACTTTCCTTTGCTCAGTCAAAACAGATGTCAGACAACAAAATTACATAGAAAGACTACAGATTTTTGTCAGTGCTGTATTCTGAGGGGAGATCTTCTCTACTGTGAGAGTGACAGAGCCCTGGCACAGGCTGCCCAGGGAGGCTGTGGAGTCTCCTTCTCTGGATCTTCCAAACCTGCCTGGATGCCGCCCTGTGCCCTGTGCTTTGGGTGTCCCTGCTGGAGCAAGGGGGTTGGATGAGATGATCTCCAGAGGTCCTTTCAACCTCAATCATTCTGTGATCTCCACCATAGGCTTCTTATTCGTCAAAAGATAACACTATGAAGGACATCAGAGGCAGAAACCTATCTGCTAGAGAGGCCTTCTAATTATTGTGATGTTTTGCTCATTACTCACTGATTATTATTAGTTTTGCTTTAATTATTTTAATTCAAAGTAACAATGCTCCAAATAATAATGCTCCAAAATAACAGAACCATAGCAAAATTTGAAGCAAGGCCCCCTTAACTGAACTAATAGTGCTTCAAATGATGATTATGACCTAAATACTGTTTATAAAAAAAAAAATGAGGATCTAAGATTAGCAAAAAGTAATGAGTTAATAAAAGTCCTTGTGTCACCACTCGATTTSTCCATGGATTACTCTTTTCATGACTGTATGTCATTTCTTTAGCCACCAAACTGCATAAACTGCATCTTGCCAATTGATGTGCCACTACCTTGGTACTCTTTACATTCCTTCAATTTTTTTACCTTCACTCAATTTAAGTCTGCATGCAACTCTCACCACAGATTAGCTGTGTATCACTAAGCCACAAGAACACTCAGGCAGCGAGCACTGGTTCCAGTTTAACACCTCGGAGGGATCTCATTTTGAATGGTCCACATCAGTCCTTGGCCAACAGCAACACAGGGCAGCAAAAGCCAGCCCAGGCAGGAGCGTTAACCAAGCTGCACTACTTGGAGACACATTCTGCACCCCGACCAAGATGAAGCCTCACTGACACGCTCCCTTGGAGTCCAGTGTTAAACCCCTGCTTCCACCCAGCATTAGGGAACACGGTGCTCGTGTCCTCTGCAGCTGTGAGCACCTTCTGGGCACTTCTCCACCAAGGAGAGGGTGTTATTAACTGCAGATGTCATTTCTGCCCTGAGCTCTTGGAAAGTCTCCCTACACTGTCACATAAGTGCCACATTTTACCTCACAACCAGTATATGCTCCTCATACCTTAACAAAGGGGGTTATGGATGGGGTTAGATACCTCTATGGATCCTTTTCACCTTGTTGATGTTTTCATTGATACACATTGCTTCTTACCATGTTTTCAGGTACAACACCACTACTAATATAGTCTGCAGAAAGCCCATATCAATTATTTAGRAAATGTCAAGAGTTTTTAATCTAGTCTTAATCCCTGAATCCATCCGGTAATGCAACTGGATTAACAGAGCTGTTTAAGGAACATTTTCTCCTTACATACAGGAATCATTGGGTAAATAGGCAAATAAAATCATGTCTGACAGTAGAAAATCTTATTTTTCTTTTTTTAATTATTCCACTTTGAAGGGAATAATTTTAGCTATAAAAGGCATCACTTAACAGACACTTTCATGCAAAAATACAACGGCTACAACTGAGCAGGAGTATAATACATAGTGGCCATTTTTCATGGTCATCTTGACTTGGTACATGCTGTATGTTGGTCACTATGTACTTATGTCAGCATAGCACTTATTACTTAGAGGCTACACAAGCATTTTGATGATAGGTGGCTAAAATATGTTTTCCATGGTGAGGATAATTTTGACTCCCTTATCTAGGGTTTTAATCAGCATCTAACACGCTTCCTCCAGACCCTGCAGCTGCTGAAGGAGACAGACATCCATGCTAACTTCATGGCTGCTATAATTTAATTTAGCAGCTCCCGTCCCGAGACTCCACAGGACAAAACCATCTCTGCTCCAGCTACAGCAGCTCCCCTGCCCCCAAACCATGCTCATTTTCTCCATCCACGATTTCTGCTCTCCTTGCAATGGCATGCAATTTTCGCATAGAGAGAGACATAGATGGTGTCAAAAAAGGGAGTAAGGAGGTTGTATCATCTTCCTGGATGGCTGCATGGGGAAGGAGGGAAAACTTTCCTCATGCATCTATGAATGTAAAGAAAAGCCAACCAAACCTCACTTTTCCATGATTCTTGCAGCGTGGGGAGAAAGGCGGCCACAGAGCAAGGAGACCCCCTCCTTGCAAACAGCAAGGCCTCAAAGCAAAGGCAGCTGCCCAGAGCACTCCCAGCTCTCACCAAAACTGCTGTTTAAATTGTAGGGAATAAAACACATTTAGAGAATCAAAAGCTGCAAGTTTAGGGATGCTGTGCTTTCTATTGACAATATTGAATTTCTTTTTCTTAATCTGGTTTCTCCTTGAAGTCACGGGGACTTTCCAAATCACATCTCAGGATACGGTGTTACGGTACCATATGGCAGGCAAATTTCCCACCCAAGGCCAGACAAAGTGCACTGCCCCTGGCGCCGTTCTGCCTCCTTGTTAGACTGTTTTTTTTCCTCAAGTCAGTTTTGTGACTCACACCATCCCGCCCCTACCAAGGGAGACACCTCTGATGAACTGACAAGGAACTGCTTTCTCTTACTTTACATCTAAACGTAAAGCCAAATTGATATGCAATCTCCCTCGGCATTATCGAAAATTTCCAAGCCCTCTCTTCCCTGAACTACTATCCTAAAATGTTCTCTTCTATTACTCTGGTTTCTCAGAGGAAGGAAATGGACTTTACATGATAATGCATATTAAAATATGTGGCACATATCCACATACTAGTACTAACAAAATCCTGCAACACAGCTGACTACAGAAAATGCATGCAGCATGCAATTGTTTTTTCCAGATCCTACAGGTCTGTGATCATTCTAATCTGATCGCTCATCCTTATATTTTTGGATCAAATGAGTTAAGCAAATGTCTAGGCTTAGAATTGAAAAAATAACCAAGGCAGACAGATATTTTAAGTATCTGAATGAAATTGAAAAGCCTGAAAATGACTTGGCAAAATAGTGTAACTAAACTGTTATTGAAATATCCTGTAATTCCTGCTCCAATTTTATGTATCCATATATAGATACATATATAGCCCATTAATGAAATTTGATCCTGAAGGGAGCTGGGAACCAGGAGTAGTGCAACAGTTTTTGACATTAAACTACAGCTCCCTTTTTTGCTGTCCTTTAATTTAAAAAGAAGACTTAAACTAGGTATAACATTTTTATTATAGTGAAATCATTTCACCTCCAGATATTTTTGCCACTGTTTAAACTAAATTTCARAACTTCAGAGGACAAACTGCTGCCATGTGTAATTGCCATTCAATAATTTAATATACTCATCCCCCCTGTACCCTCTCCCCACAAAAAACCAAAAATTCAACAGTGAAGAGTGCCCTTTATTTATTTGCTTTAGGAAGGAAAAGCACACTCCCTACTACCTGAGTTTCTATGATATTAGTTTGGGCCCATGAAACTTCCAGACCACTTCCAGCACGCAACTCTACACTTTGAATGTATAAGAAATAAGCAGAGTTTCATCAATTCAAGAGGGGCTGGATATAGGCCAGTGATGCAGAATACGGTTTTAAGAAGCAGTTACAAAGGAATAATTTTCATTTGTAAGCAAATCACACATTTTTTATGAGTAATATGTAATTTTCTGGAGTACTGTCATACGTAGGAAAATGATTCAAACACAAAATATTTAATCATTTTGTTGTGYCCCTATATTACAAACAAAGGCAATAAGCCTTTCATGGCTTAGTGATGGAGCGCTCACAGTGATGCTGTTGACTTATACTTACCAGCTACTGTTCTTAATTTCACTCACCAGTGTTAAACCAGGACACCTTTGTATTGACTCAACAAGCCTAWGTAAGTTGGTACTTCACTGGAAAACAGACCAACTGGCACAAAACACAGTATCAGGAGGTTGTTAAAATTTTATTCTCCACCCTTTTGAGCAAGGTAGATTCTTTCCAGACAAATTTAATTCAAATGTTTTATAAAACTGGTGTTGCCATCGTTCTGCATGAGGCAGCACAACCCAAGAAAGCTGCAGCTGAGCTATTCAGCAACCTCCTGAGCTGCAGTAGCAACTTCCACGGAGACTATACAGAGGGTATAGGCAGGATGGAAGGTGCAAATAAAGCTGTGGCATGATGAAAACGGGTGTTTGCTTTTACAAACCGAGACTTAGGTAACTTCTGGAATAATAACAAGAAGATTTGTTCAAAATGATACAGGTTTGAAGGTTTCATAAACTTCAATAGAAAAATGAAGGTTCTTGCACAAACCTCTGAGAGATAACAGATATATTTTAAGAACTGCTTCTGAGGCTGAGTGTGTTTTCTAAATATGCTTTTTCTCTGGTAGACACTGACTCACTGAAACACATACCTTATTAGTTAGTCTCATTTACCTAACAATTTTACCAGATACTTCATGAAAAAATTATATCAATGACAAACATACTGTGACTTAAACACCCARATGATAGATCAGTTCCTGAAAGTCAGCTTCTCAGAGGATTAAAAAAGAAAAGGTCATCCTGTTCTCCTCTTGGAGCCAGAAATCCTGAGTTCAGCTTTGGCAGCAACTCCGATGCCGGGCTCTCCAGAGGTCTGCATGGGATTAAAATTTCAAAAGCACTTAAAAGGTTTAGGAGCATGTCTCACTGTCAGAAGGGATTTAGACTAATGAGCTTAAGCATCACTAAATGTCCAGCTCCCTACCCTGCCTTGTCAAATCCAGTGAGGGGCAGGATTCTCACACAGCCCTTGACAAATGTGGATGCAATGGTTTGAAACACTGGAAGCTCAGGTCTCCAGCTTTCTCATGGAGATGACCCAACCAGAAAAAGCAGAATGTGACATAGGCCTTAGCCCAGTATAACCAATGACAGAGTAAGTTTGTACTAACAACCATGGTGGCTGTGACCCCAGGGACACCCCTTTTGCTACTCGTGGTACAATTATGAAGCAGACTTTAAAGGAAATAGGTCTATATTGCTGCAAGCAAATGTACCAAAGGTCATCTTCTGAATGCCATACACTCCTAAGCACCTGAGAATCTCCTAAAAGTTGGATGGATCCACCTCTTGGATGGTTCTGACAGAGTCACTCACTCTCCTTTGGCTTCATCCCTTTCCCTTGCTCTAAGGAGGCAGTGCCTATTCTAAGAGGGTAGTAGGCAACTTAATTTCAGTGGTTTCTTTCTTGTTTTAGTACTTTGTGTTGTTTTAAGACATGCAGAATACTAAGCAAAGAAATTAAACTGTTTATTTCATYTGCACTTTTGCAATTAAAAAAATATTCAAAAATCACCTGTACTATGGTATACTTGACCTATAATCTAAGTGTTCAGAATCTGTGATTTAAGAATATAGTAAACATGAAAGTGGTAATAGTCTATCCATCAGCTGCAGTGCTTATTTTTTTTWAAAATGGAATTTAATGGATTTCCTGATGTTTTATGCTTTCTATTGACAATGAGTTAACAATGAGTTGAGTTTGAAAGGAGAACAGATGGTTTATGTCACCTAAGAGTTCATGTGAACTTTTACACGGATAGGTGAGATGATAGAAAGAAGAAGGATTGAGGCCTCATAGTCATACTATTATGACTATAAATTATGATGAATATGCCCTGTCAACATGCAAATAAAAGAGCTGCTTTGTTGGAACAGTCAATCTTTATATAAAATCTGAGCCAAGATATCCAACCAATGGACACTGCACATAAACAGACTTCAGCAGTAAATTCTACCTGTTCAAGCTTTTCTTTTCTTTCTTTCTTTTTAAGATCTCACTTTTTATCAGTCCAAAACTCCCATTTAAGTGAAACACTGTCTTTTTGTAAGGGCTAAGTAAGAAATGAATAAGGACCCTGGCTTCTGGCCAGACTCCAGTACTATATAATTTCTTTGTCCTGGCAATTCGCAATCAATCACTAAGGTCTCTGTTGCTGGAAACTCATCTCATTACAAGTCTTTCAGGAAACATATATTTAGGAGTATATATATGTTAATAAGAGCATAACCCCACACAAYCATTGGCTTGGGATGGCAGAGGAGCACTTCCCCTCGAGAGGTCATTTATGTTGCCCACATCCAAGAGTGAAGTTGATCCAGAGCAGAGGAAGGTCGGTGATGCCTGCTCCGTGTTCAGAGAAGATCTTTGCTCTTGCTCAGCAAGCCAGGGAATCATCTCATTTCTGGAAGTAAGTCTTCTTTTTTCTGAGCTTTAGGTGGATGGCAGTTATAACAAAACCCATCAGGGTTGCTGCTGTGCCACAAACTGTGTAGGCAATTCCCAGGAATTGGTTACTTCCTCCACTCCATACCACAGTTGAAAGGATCACGTACTTCTTCCCCTTAAATTTGCTAACAGGGAAATCTGACAGAAGAATGTTAAGACTTCACTAATAAAGTTCACATCATTTTCAGTAGGGCAAGGTGCTCAAAGTTTTTTCCAAGCCATAAAGGAGCAAGAGATCTGCATTTGCTTTAAAAGTCCCTTAACTGATCTGAGAGCMCCCTACTAATATTATCCCCTCCCAAAAGCCTTGGTGCCCCCATCCCCACTACAACTAGCAGCCATCTGGTGGAAAGAAATGCAGATACTTCACWTACAGCCTCACTCTGATGCTGGAAATACTTTCTTTTAGATTCATATAAAATGCAGCTGCTACTGCACTTATTTGACATTTTTTTGTAATATTTTCAAGTAAAACTCATTGGAAAAAGAGCCTTTGGGGAACTGCATAAAAATGCTCATCTCTTTCTCTCATGTCCCGCCCATTCAGATTTTTTTCCCTATTATCTCTCCATGTGGAAATTGTCAGAATATAGTTATGCTATAGATGCTATAACATAGCATATTAATGCCATGGCTGTATTGGCTGAGAACAAGGATAAATGTAGAGTCATCTTGGCATAACTCTTGTTGACCAGACAATTGTGTTAGTGATGCTTATGCTGTTCAGCATGAGAGCACAGCGTCACCAGGAGAAAGATCCCAGTGGGTGCATAGCTCAGATCTGCTGGAGACATCCCAACCAGCTCAGTGGCACATGCTCCTCTGCACCTCTTGCTTCACAGAGGGTTGTAGACACTCTTGTGATTATGCTTGYATTAATTATTTGGGTATAACAACATCTTCAGCCATCTCTTCAATTTCCTACCTTTTGCGTAAAACCTGCTACTGCCACATTCTGTTTCTGGTCAAAGATGACCATCTCAGAAGCCAAATCTGAAGCCATGTCCTGTTGTTTGGGTAAAACATCCTAATATCTGCACAGGCTAACAGAAATCTACCTGTTGTCCTGCCTTGTCATCCTCAAAACTAGCTTTTTTTTTTCATGTTGATTTATTTGGGATGTTTTGCTTGGCTTTTTTTTTCCCCCATTTTATCAAAGAAACCCACTTCTACCCAATGGGCCACTATTTGACAGTTGTGGAGTGTCTTSGGCAATATGAAAGGATACTATAGGAAATACGGAAAGTGTAATTCCCTGCTGGGAGGCCATCAGCAAACTGCCTTGTGCGGCTGACACGGCGATAAAGATTTCTGAACGCAGAGAAGGCTGCTACTCGCATCCAGATAATGAGGTCATCGTTGATATACCCGTTGTTCCTTTCATCTTCCTCATCTAACATATATACTGGTTTCTGCCAGTAAGGAGGTCTGGCTGTCCCTGGTAAGGAAGAGAGAAAACAGTCAGTATGTCAGGTTCGTACTGTTAGTAAAAGGGAAGATTAACTGCTAACTTCTTGGGCACCTACTGATACCCAAAACAGAATAAGAAGGAAGTGACAAAAGATACAGCCCAGTATTTGAAAATGAYATATGTGAGAGAACATTTCACATCTAAAAACCTCCATGCATCTCCAACATGCATAAAAACAGTTTGGCATACAGCTTAGCTTCAGTTTCTGTTCATTAGTTCACTCTTGTACCACTAGAAATGCACCCTAAGATCATTAAATTCTGCATATTAATTCTACAGGAAAAAAAAAGCACATTCCATGATATTAAAAATATGCTATATGAACTACTTAGTTACTCAGTTACTACTGAATTAATTYGTTGAGGTGGGAAGAAGTATCTTTCATATGGCTTCTAGCACAGAAATAAAAATTTGCACAGCAGAAATTTTTAGCTCCACTTCAGCAGAGACTAATCCCCACACAAAAACAGCCCTAGTGAATGACTGTTTGAAAGGACTACTGAAGATGGCAGTCTTGCTTGTCTCACAGCTGCCTAGGAACCTGCAAAGGCAAGAGGTGGGAAATGAGGTGCAATTCTCCTTCATAGATGTTTTCAGTAGGAAAGCTAGAGATAGATTACATCCCGACCTTTTCTGGACAGAGTATATGGTTAGAAGAAGTAATACAAAAGGCAAATGACAAAGGCTAACTTGAGTCCTCTGAAACCACTCTCTCAGCTTCTGTGCTCAGTGGAAAGAGAAAGATGGATTTTTGCTAAATTTGGCTTCTACTGTCAGACAAACAGAGTTTCTTCTAGCAGCTATTTTTCCCAGGAGTGTTTTCCATCTCAGCATGGAGTTCTCTATACACTGTGGCTGGGGAGGAGAAGCCATAGGGACACAAGGAACACCAGCAGAACCATACTTACCTGCAAATGCAGAGGAAAGATTGTGCGCTACTGGATTGCGAAATTTCACATTTTTATCTGTCCACCAACTGTTTCCAGTCTTCAGTAGTGGGACTTGAATAACAGATGARTTAACATTGTAAAAAAGATCAATAGTATCTGTAGGGAATGTGAGAGGCAATAAGTATGAGTAAACAACAGATGTTTATAGTAAGTCTAATGGCCAACMTGACTAATGAAAAATGACACACTGAAGCACCTTTCAAGTGAACAGAAAGCTTGTGTACTCCACACAAAGAAGAATTAAATTTCCTCAGCCTTGGAGCTTTCACATTTTTAAAGACTGAACATATTCCTACCAATAAATTCTGCTGCATCCTTGTGTAGAAATACGTGCAAATATCTTCAGTCCCTCAACTCCTCTGTGACTAATGCCTTTGCAATTTCCTTTTGGAGCTGGAGGGGGAATGTGAGTTAATAGGAGTTACAGTTACTCTGATACTTACCTTTCTCTAGATTTTGTTTGCAGTTGTCCTGAGCTGGCTGTTTTGCTATACAACACATGTTTTGAGGCAGTAGAGGAGGGGTGAAAGTGCAACTAAGGGAATACGAGACCCTTAGTTTTCACTTTAGTTTTATACTAATGAGGCCATGTCTACCAGTCTGGCCACAAATACTATTTTTAATCAAAAGCCGCTTAGCTAAAATTGTGCTGACCCCTGTCATCCCGTTTCATGCACAAAGGTATTTGTTTTTTTCTATGATATTTTATTGCTAAAACTAATTAATTTAACACATGGAAAAAGCATTTCAGGTCTTGTTAGTACCTATGTAATTACCTAGGCAGCCAGGGGKATGACTGACAGAGGTGTTAAATGATATGGATGGGGATGAGCTGCATTTTAGGAAACATYGGGAACACAACTCAACTGCATGAGCACTACCAAAAGCTTCTGAACACGTACAGTCAGACACACTGTTCTGGGTGAACGACGATCAAGTGGATCTACAAGTTACTGTGTGCTGCTGTCCCTCCCAACACCTCGGTTGAGTGGAAAAGGTGCTGAAAAACGGCTGCTGCATTGCCCCAAACTGCTGTGTGGCACATGTGAGAAGAGTCAGAAGAAAAATGGTGGAGTGGAGAAGAAAAAAATCTCCCTTTTTTTTTTTTTTGCCTATTTACTTTCAAAGAAATCTATTCTGAAATCTTCCTGCATTCATGGCTAAAAGCCCTTTTCTAGATTTCAAGCTATAGGTATCCATAAGCAGACTATGCTCACAGGATTTCTATAAACAGGTTCAAAACCAGAATCTAATCAATTCAAGTTCAGAAACATGCCACCTCTTTCCACTGTGGGAGGCAGATGTTAGGCTCTTCCACTACTGAATGGAAGATATGAAGAGTAGTTTTTTAGCAGTGAAGTATGCTAAGTCTTTTCTGTACAACATCTCCCRTGTTTCACCAGGGCACTCAAATCCTCAGTCTTGCAGTAGACTCACATTGAGGAATTCCTTAGCAAGTGAAAAAAAAAATCTTCCCTAGGTGCGAAGTGAGAGACAAGCTGATGAGCAAGATGGAGCAGAGTCCCATACTCTACTCTAGGAGCACTGCCAGACAATATCCTAGGTGAAATCCTGCACTGGMAGGATCCGCTGGCTTGGGGAAATGGCAGTTTCAAGTGGAAATCAATAAGGCAGATGTGAAAGGTAATTACCATTGAATATGCTGTTGGCAATGGCACCGCACGGAGCCATCGGCGTGCCGTTCTGGTAAGTCGTGAAGGGCGCGCAGTAGCTGTTCTGAATCTGCATGCAAGGTCACARAGCAGTTAGGCACAGAACCTGCAAGGTTTTGGCTTGGTTGGTTGGTGTTAATGTCTTCCTCTCATTTCTTCTTCTGAAAAGTCACCAAATAATTAAAAGTTTCCAGGACCTTTTGGTCATGCTAGAGATGCATCCAATGAGGCTCTTGTTGAGGAAAATCTTCCATACCACATAGCAGGTAGACTAAGTAAGCTTGACATATGAGMACACAGACGGGAAACTAAAAGCTCATCTCAAAGTTATCAGCTGTCTACTACCCCAGCTTCTGAGAAGCTATAAATTTTCATATTTATGGACACAAACAACATTTCCAAGTAATTCTGATAAGCTGTGTGATTGAYACCAAAGCCAAAAGCCACTGGCACCTGAACACAAACTGGCACAGTGGGGCACCTGGAGAAGGAGCTGAGTGAGGAATGTGTCTTGAGAGCTACAAGAAGCTTCTGAGCAACTGATTGTGATGGGACAACTCTGTCAACTGACAGGACACTGTATGGATCACATTTTAGCTAGAGCTAAACATTGTAGCTAACAGCTACATTTTAGCTAATGAAAACACACTAAAGATTTGTAACTAAAACCCAGAGTTAGTGAAGTGATTGCAGTCTCCAATTTCTCCACGCTCTCATGCTGCATTTGCCTCCTCATGCATATCTTTGAATGGTACAGCATCACCTATTTCATCTTACACTTTTTCCTCATCCACTTCCAAAACCAGAAGACAATACTAACAATTAAAATAATTTAATGCTTAATTAAACCCAAACAAAACCATATCTTGAAAGATTAATATTGATATCTAAGAAGAYTAAAATCACTCGAAGGAAAGCTTTCTGTAATTATACTTAAAAGTATTTTTTTATAAATMATCATCATTAAAAGGTACAGGTTAGAGACCTGTAACATTGGACCAATATCTTCTATTTATAACTTTATTCCTCTCTTATTAACTTATTAAAAATGGGCCCTAGCAACCAGAAAAGCAGAGACAAACACTAAAAATCTGTATTTTCTCATTACTCCCTGGAGGCAACTCGACACACTCATAGTTATGCTTACTTAACTCTCCATCTGACAAAAATATGGATCATCTCATAATATAAAGAAGAAAACTTACATTGACATCTCGGCCCAACAATTGTTCATTACTTTTCGATATCATGTATCGACGGTGATTCTGATAAAAGTTTTGCAGCCCATAGTACATAAAAACATCACCCTAGAATTCAAAAAAGAAAAATCTTTTTAATTAGTTAGGTAGACAAGATAAATCCTCTTACGCAKTAAAAAAAAAGGGAAGGGAGTGCTSATAACTGCATTCCAGACACTCCGGCTAAAAATCTGGTCCTTACCCCTCTGAAAGTCTTTGTGCTTTGGCACAAATTTRAACATATTTCAATCCCCAAGTGAAACACAGTTTAAATGCATCATTATTATTTTACTCTAAATGGTAATGACTGGCCTGCAACGATTATGAATAATTTCACAGAGGCACCTGCTTTCCATAAAAGCAAAGTGCTCAAACAACTTCAAAAAGCAGACATTAACGCTTAATTCCTTCTGCTTTTTTTTTTTTTTTTTTTTTTTTTTTTTTTGTGTGTGTGTGTACAATAGGCCTATCCTGAGCTGTTTGAATCCTTTGCAAAGTTCAGCCCTATGATTTGAAGTAGAAAGCTGGCTGGCAAATATAAGCTGAGAAGAAGATTATTAAACTATTTCAAAATCATAATTCAGTTAAATAATTTTCTCATCTCCCAGGCATTACTGTAGCTGAAGGAATACTCGCAAAATATTTTAACAGCCTCTTTAATACTGAGGCACCCTGAAGTGACTTTGTAATTTCAAATCACACTGTAATTTTACAGGACTATTTATGCAGCACTAAGTATAAGATCTCCTTGGCAGAACATGAGGTGTTTTAAAAGCATCAGCAACATTACCCAGCAGTTTAGGACAGGAAATGAAGGATAATTTTTCCAAAAGAAACTGCAGAGTGACATTTCTAGCCCTGAGAAGTATCCAGGACCTTAGAGACTACCAGCATAACCCCTGTCAAAACTACCACAGGGACTTACTTAGGACAAGAGCTCAGAGCTGCAGTTTCATTTCTCACTTGAGAGCTTAGTACTGCGGTAACAACTTACACCAGGCCAAGTGCAAGGGTTTGCTACTGACTCAGAGAGAGGAATCACCTCCTGAATCAACAGCTTTTCTTCCACCCCTTAGTCCTGGAGACACCCTTGGAAACTTGGAGAATTCCTCTTTAACATGGGCCAAAACCAATAGGAAAGGCAAAAGTGTAAAATCGAATATTTCGTATTTATGAAAAGTAAAAAGAAAAACACAGCCAGGAGCGCCCCAGAACAGAAGGTATGTATTTTATCATACAGCGATATAAGTACTAAGCAATTTGAGCTGGATTCTCACGTCCACTCACCAACATATCTTCCTTTAGCACAAAGCCAGCAGAACAGTTGCACTCTTGATTCCAGTTAGAGGAATTTTCACGGAGTTTCGAACAATTTGAGCATTTATCTGAATAATTAATCTGTCAGAGAAGTGAACAAGGACAGAACATCATACTAAAGGACATGAAAATAGGAAAAGATGGGGCTTTTGCTTCAAGAATTCTCAGAGCAGTTCTCTCCTAAAGGTTCCAGATAGCCAAAAAGTATTGGTAAGACAAACACATAAACCAGTCCACAATAGAAAAATAAAGAATCAGGGCTTGGACTCACGACATAGACTGGCACATTCACAAATTGAACCCCTTTTTAAAAACTTGTTTAGTGCCTTTTGATGACTGCAGGAAAACTATTACATTCACTCCTCAGCAAGCAATGCTCAACGAGCACATCAAACACCCTCATAATCGTGGTCTGTCCCTCGTGAACAACCATCTGGATGTCCAAGCAGAAGTCTGTGGGCACCAACAAAGGCAAAAACAATGCATCCACCGAAAGACAGCATTTAAACATTATCACTTTCTGCTGGGGTAAAGTATTTTGCCTTTTTACTACTGAACACTATCAAAGAGACTATTTCATTTCTCTTTAAATATCAGAAAGTAATGAAATACTTGGAAATACCAGTGTTTCAGATGTTGCCTAGTGCTAACCACTTCTGATCGGTGACCACGTATCCCGGGAGATTTTCAAAGGATTATTGGCTCTTCAACATGTGCTCAGTGCAGGAAGCCACTGCTATCCCCTTTATCCAGAGCACAAATTCGAATGTTTTTACCCCAGACACAGGCCAGTTTCTCCTTAACAGGACATAAGAACAAACCTCGATCTCCCTGACGCTGTTTGTGGACAGGATGAGGCAGATTCCCGCGGCRAGGCAGACCGCTCCGATGACAAAGAAGCTGGAGAGAACCGTGGCAATGGAGAGCTGCGGCTTCCAGGCTGGCAGCTTCTGCTGCTTGAAGGCACTGTTGTCCGGACACCTGGAAGGATGAGCCTGGGCTTCCTGGCCCGTCTTGGTTTTCATATTCCTCTTGGTGAGAGGAAGGAATAATACACTTGTGATGGAGGATATTTAAGCTGAGACGCTGTCCTTTCTGCTGGGAACTTGCACTGTTTGTTCAAACCTACGTTATGACAGGAATTACTCATTAACCAGATCGCTCTCTTCCTCACTTTCTGTATTTATTCCTGGATCAGCATGATCAGCTTACACCAATCACTTGGCTGTGTACTTTAGTCGGASCATCCAGCTCACGCCTCCTGTAAAGACTTAACTACATGTTTTATTTCCTGCCTCACAATAGTTGTATTATTTGTTGTGTCTTATTCAAATGCAGAGATATTGGAATTCCTGTACAATCTTGGGTTCGTAATTTCTTCCTCCTTCACTTTCAGAACTGCCCGGCTAAGCAGGGGATAAAATGAAAGGGGCTTTTGCTGCAGTTGTACTRGATTCTGCTGCAGAAAACTGCTGTGGCCCAGAAGCTCTCTTCTAAATCATCTAATGCCAACCTACATTGCTTGAGGGAAGCAAATAATACAAATTTCTTAAYCTATTGCATTAATTGCTATTGATACAGTTTAGCTTTGTGAAAAAGCTGATGAGGGCAATTAGTTCTAAAAGCACTGATTTGGATCAACAGCCTCACAAGACACCGATAAGTTGCCCACCTAAACTCATCCTGACCTTCTATGAAAAAAGTTCTCACTTCTTGTTAATCACAAACACCACAGAATCACCCAGAGACCATCTCTTTTTAATTTAAATGGACAAACAGCAGAATATGCTTTAGCAGCTTAAGCAAGATAAAGTCTCAATTTAATATACAGAAATTTTAATTTAAATTTATTACATAATATCAGAAAATAACACTTGTTAAGTGCAGGACAGAAATTCACACACTGTTGTTAAAGAAACTCTAGGGCAAGAGCTAGCAAGGCTTGGCTTACTACTCTCATGAGAGAAGCAAATGTTAACTTTGGGACAGAAGAAGGAGATATCAGAGAATCTGTGTCAGAGATATAAGAGAACTGATATCAGAGAACTGAGACTTTCAAACCCATGTTCATTCATCTTAAATGTCTAAATGACATAAAATAGCAAATCTAACAAGTGAATGCAATGCACATCTAATTGCATTATCACATTGCTTGCACAATAAAAGGCCTCCATACAAAAACTGCAGACAAAATATGCTTTATTATTAGAGGAAACTCATAAAAAGCTGCAATGTGCACAGGGTTCTCAAAAGTCAAAATTCTTAATTCAATCAACCATTGATCACTTGTCAGTTACAGACAAGATAATAGTAGATGACAACTGCAGACTACTCTCTTGTTGGTGAAACCATTAAAAGAGTCCCAGCTTCACTGAGCCCTCTCTGCACAGCTTTATAATTCTCATCTCCAGCAGGTCAATTGTTTCTTTCTTTATCTGGAGGGGAAAAAAAAAAAGGTAGAAAAATCAAACAAAGCACCAACAGTTACTGATAATGTTTTGGATACGCGCCACTATTTATTTACTTAGGGACTGCATTATCAGATTCAAAATTAGAGAAGTTCCTGTTCAGAGTCCTGAACTCCATCCAGAAGGTTTCCATTTTGCAATATATCTAGCTGCTCTGCARTCCTAAAGTGCAACTACAGCTCGTGCAGTCACATCTAACAGAGTATGCTACAAATAAGCTGTAATTGATACAGGGCTGATTGATAAAGCTTGCCAGGGGGAGAGATCCCCTTGGGCTGCAAAATCCTTGGGAGGCTTTCCTGTGTCTGTAGGTCCAATGGGAGCATTCCTCTTCTACAGCCACGTGTGCATCAGGGTCTGAATCACCCGACAAAAATCAAACACTGGCCTACATGAGCTGCAGGCTGACTATTCTGGATTATAAGAAGATAATAACACATGCCTGTAGTTGGTTGCTTATACAAAGATAAAAGACAAATGTATTTGAGAATAAACTTAGGCTACTTATTTCAGCAGGGAAATATACCTCTCTATTATTGTTCTTGCCCTGGAGCTTTCTTATAACTCTTTTTTTCCACTTCCACTTCTGAATAACTTGTTGGAAAGTTTTCTTTAAGGATTATGCCCTTCCCCACTTCCTCTTGGCACAGGAATAAGTTACATGAGAAAGTGTGACCAGTCTCTATTCGATATTACATGTGTTACATCACGGTTAAAACACTGCTCTTCCTATGACAAGTCCCTTTCTTACAAACTCTTTTACTGAGATAGGACATGAAATCTGAAACTTAAACTTAGCATTTTTAAATCTTGTCAATGCTCAGGGCTTACAATAGTTACAGAAGGAAAAATATAACCTGTTATGCAAAATGTTTAAAAAAAACTCCACTTTTAAATCTTACAAACAAGTAACTTTGGGAGTTGAAACAGTTCTGTATTGCCATCTCCATCTATAGAGGAAGCTTTCAAAGCCAGAAACCTCATTTTTATTTCCTTCTCTCTATTGGTTGGGATGAAAAGAGTGACAGACATATTAAAAACAAAGAGCATTAATTAATGAGATGTTGCAGCAACTAAGAGCTCTGGATTGGGGTGATAATCCGTTCTGTGAATATGATGGGGTACAGAGGGATACATGTGAGGATTCTAGAGATTTAATTAACAAATATATCAGAATAAACCCCTATGTGCATAAAACTCCAGAGAGCATGTCGGAAATCACAGGAACAGCAAAAAGCTTTAAAACGAAGCTACAGATTTCCTTTTTAGTGAAAAGTATACATGCCATCAGCTGTTCTTTATCTCTATTTCACTATGTTSGTTGGCTTATTTATATTAAACTGTATCCGTGCAGCACCCTAGAAATAAAATGAAATGAGGTGGAATTGTGGAAAAAGTGCAGTCTGCACTGGAATAGGTTAAGTATGCCCTATTTCCAACCTCAAGGGCAGAGTTGTCCTGCCTCAACCAATACAAGGCACACAAAAAAATTAGTACATATAATCTCAAATTCTTTAAATTGTGTTGCTGGCAGTAAAAATCTTCCAAGGAAACCTGTGACTAGAGCTGTAGTTTCACAACTGTGTGCAAAGAATGGGAAGTCCCTTATAAGATACAGATTACTAATGAACATGCATTTGACAAATTCTACACATGGGAGAGGGAGATGCCCTGCTAACTAGGTCAGCATTCCCATATTTCAAATCTGCATGTTGCCAAAATAGCTCCCTGATTTCCACCGTGTTACGGTGCCTTGTCTCTAAAACCTTATCTGGGTGCCTTTTATCACTTACAGTCTATACAAATAGCTTCTGGCGAATCTCTCTGCTGTCTGCAGCAGCACAAAGTGCTGCAAGATGCTTCACTTGAATAGTTCAAGTTGTCAAAAACATTTCTGTATAGTGTATTTTCTGGGCTACAGTGCATGTTTGAAGATTTTTCCGTAATCCATATACACTGTTCTGGAATCATATATACACACCTATTCCTTATGTTACTGCTATACATGTAGGTGTTACATTTCTACATATTTGGTTTCAACTTGAACTATGCCTGAATTCTGAGCACTTACTTCTGTAAATCTTAATGTTAGGTTAGACATTTTCCCTTAATAAAACGCATCTGTAGTTACAATTTTTGGACTGTATTCCCAGACAGGCATGAACAAATGTTGTGATGCTACACAGAGTGAACTGAAGGTGAGAGCTCAGGTTTGCAATAAAAGCAAGTATCAGCAATACCATCTTCAGCTTACTGAAGTGGATTACACAAAGTCTGTGTGTCTACCTGCTTCATCTGACTCGCAAAAATTCATTCCACTGCATCCAGCAACTTCGGAACTACTGCCTTGAGCTGGTGCTTCTGTGACTCATCTTTCTTTGTTCCCTAAAATACCCCTATAACCTGTTTAAAACAGCTAAGTGCAAGCCATCTTAACAAAAAAGGCCTTGGGTTACTTGCCACAAGAGGGAGCCTTCTGGCCTCAATAATCAAAGCTATTCTTTTTTGTCCCTTCACTTAGGCAACGCATTTTTGCAGGTAAGGTACTCTATCCAGTTTTATTAGAAACATGCATGTTTCTGTTTGTGGATGTGTAATATAAAGAATATTCAAATATATCGACAAGTGAAGAGCACTTTTAATGACTCACAATTTGTTTCCCTTGTGAATGAGCTCAATGTCTATCCGCAAATTTATCCTGGAATTTCTGAAATATTAGCCTAAGTCTGTGCCCAAGTTCTGAGAGTACAGACTGGCAAATAAAATGTTGTCTCCTCTGTGCTTCTGAAACCTGCTTTACAGAAAGGAAACTTGACAGACAAGATCTAGGCACTAGTTTTGTCTGAATCAAAAGTCCTGAGTACACAGAATACAATATATACAAGCTCTTGCATAATACCTCAGGGATATCCATCATTCTCCTTAGCTTCTGATCTCTCCAATTCCAATCCAGAATCATATACTTTGTGGAGTTCAGGCACAGGCCATCTGAAAAGGCAACACAATTTTTAATACCAAGATTACATGATATGTGCTAATCAAAAAGATTTTTGATTCCTATATCCTTTGCCCTCAGTTCCCAAGGAAACTAGTCTTTGAACACTAAAAACTACATGTGCTGGTTGGAAAAGTAATGCAATGACACTGCAGACTCCCTTAACCACATAATCTCATGTCTTTTTGGAAGATAAACACAGAAGCAGAACAACTACTGTTGCCAGGCTTGTCAAGAGCTARCATCCTGCCAGCGAATAATTCCCCAAGCTTCCTTTCCATGAAACCACAGGAGTTGAATTTCAGGGCTGATGAGGTGCTGGTAGGTTGCAGGGACCAAAGCCTGGAAAAGTCCTTTAATGAGATGTGACAGAGCTCAGCAATTTACAGGAGTGGGTGCAATGTGCATGCGAGTCAGGTGCTACCAAAATATTCCCTTATCCTTCAAATAAATGTTGGTGAGAGGGGAAAAGGGCCTTCTCTGAACTGATCCTTTCGGAGTCCTCATATGTTTCCCTGGTCTTCCTTATGATGTTGAGGAGTTTTCTGACTCATCTCCATTCTTCAGTGACCTGCCACTAAAACATCAAACTGTAAACCTGCCCTAGCCTGTCCCTCCTAACAGGGCTATGTACTGATGTGCCAAACAGTACAGGTTTCATGTTCCCAGAGAACCTAAGGAATCACCAAAATTATGCTATTCTCCTGCCCCTTTATGGAAGAAGTACAGTCCCAACCCACAGCCAGTCCCTGAACAGCAACCACAGCTGGAGCCCAGCAGTGATTATAAAGTGGAACAGAGAGAGTCACTTTATCATCTTGTGATTTTGTTGTTTGTTTGGGTTTGTTTGTAAATAACATCTAAGTAAAACTACTCAAGGCTTGGGATGAGAAAAGGAGATTTATATAGAATAATTAATTTTATTACAAGGGAAATCAGGAAGAGAATCAAATCAACAAGCAGATGTCTTATCTACCCCCTGCAGAAGTTTACATTGAGCTCAGAGCGATACATGATACAACAACTTCTTCCATTACTTCCTTCTGATTCTTGAGCAGTGCTTGGTTTCCTGGAACTTTAAATCTTACAACAGAGTTTTGCAATCACTTACAAGTCAGCATAAATCACTGTTGTTGCCAGAAGAGGAAGTCCCCCACCTCTGCCTTCTCATGACCCAATTCTGCATGCCGGTTGCATTTGGTGCTAATTTTAATTAGGATCATTTTGACCAGCAGAGTAGAATGGAAAAGTAAAGCTCCACAGCTTAGTCACCAAATCCACAGACTCTACTCAGTCTAAGGCCATCAAAAGCAGCAGAAGTCCCACTTCTYGAACCATGTGTAAGCAAAACAGTTCTACTTATACTTCTACTGAAGCAAAACTTCCTTGGTCTCCTACCTTGCTCCACTAGCGCTTTTATTCTCCCAGGAGTTCCCACTCCAATGTGGAAGATGCCTTTTTCCAACATAGTCGTCTGCTCTTTTATCTAATTTGAAGGGAGAAAGACAAGTCACAGTAAAACCATAAATGTTTAAAATTTCTTCTCAGAGGGTATTTCCTGGATGGAAATAAATTCATGATGACACAGCTCTTTTCTAAATTACCATCAAGTAGTAAATACAACTCATCTTTCAGATGATAAATCTGGGAAAGAGTGCTGTTAATCTGCCTAGACACTGGAAAAGGGTGAATTAAAGCATGTGGCATGTGTATGTTCGATTGTGTTTACATCAAAGGCTAAGATCACTACCTCCAATATTGCCATCACATATGCTTGCCAATAGCTATGACTATTGGGGATCCAGGCATCTCAGTACCACATGTATCTATAGACAGTGGTAGAGTTTGCTTCTACAAGTGCATGTGTGAGACTTGCTTGTATTTAAACATGCAGATGCCATCTGAAAGAGCACCTCCCAACAATGGGGAACACCTCCACACACGGTGTGAATCACACAGTATGCAGGCATCTACACTGTGCATGGGATTGCATCGGAGCCACGGGACAGCCTGGAGAGGGCATTTGGCCAGACGGGCGCAACTGCTACACGGCTCCGAGAGGAACACTAAATGAAAGGTGTTATTATCCCCCCTTCAAAAGCACCTAGTGACACCAGTTAAATGGTTTAGTTTTACAAAAAAAAAAAAAAAAAAAAAAAAAAAAAAAAAAAAAAACAGTTTTATATCTCGGTAGCTTTCTTACCTTTATGTGCTTTGCAAACAATTTGAGGACTCTGCAGTCTCCTTTAAATGCTGTCATTGATCTAGCAATAAAACAATTGAAAAAGTAAATGTGGGCATAAGGGCTAGCATTAAGACCACATGGGAGGAAAGCAAAACTAGCTGGCATTTCTCAGCACGCTTGAGACACACAGCTCCCCAGTGACTCTTATTTGAGCTTTGAAATCTATGTTCATTCTTGTTTTCTACTTGGGGAAACCAACAACTAGAAAAACAGAACAGCAGATACAATTAAGAAGCAATGTTGTTTAGATAAAGTGTCAGTTAATATTTAATAGTCACTGTCTGTACTTTCACAACTAAGTTCTACATGGAGTAATTGCTAAATTCAAAAATATCTCTGTTACTGATATGCAAGCATGACTGAGCACGARTGTGCAGGCAGAGAAAGAAAAGATCAGGGAATCTCCTTTTTACAGACTCTTCAGGCAGTGCTGCAATTGGGAACACATAGGCTGCCACAGCTTTTACTACAGAAAGAAACTCAGTTGACCAAAATTTGTTTGCCTGAAAACCTGACTTGCTCTTAGRCTCTACACTTGGGCACATAATCAAAAGCTTCATGATTCTTACYAACTGAGCAGGAGACAAGACATTCTGTTATTTACTGAGTGTCATTTAAGGTAGACTTTTTCTGAATACTTTTTGCAGCAAACTAAATTTTCAAATTTTTCTTTTGCAAAGCTAAATGTTTATATGCAAATAGCAAATATACACGTAAGCCACCTGATGGTACTGTCTGCATGCAGATGCTAAGCACAACAGGCACATCTGTCATTTCTACACTTTTATCTGTAGTATAAACTTCCTAACTCATGATCTCATATTGTGCTAATAATAGCAGGATAATCATGGGAAACAGGGTCATGGCACAAAAGACAACCATGAAATCTGAGAGATATATAATTTAACAAAGTTATCAAGATTTCCTGGAATGAGGTGAAGAAAGAGAGGGGAAGAGAAGGTAAAAAGGAGGATAAGGCACATGGAAAGGCATCCTAAGTTGTCTGTGAACAATGACATGGATGTCGAGGCATCGAGGCCAGAAACCGGCCTCGCCACTGGAGGTCCTGGAACGCCATGTCCTCACTATGTCACCATGTCACTGGTGCCAGCAACATCATGACCCTACAGTCACAACTGCTAGTGGCGGGTCATGATGTTTTATGGGCTTATTGTGTTCCAAAGTAGAACATGTTGCGTGTTTCCCTGAAGTTGGCTACCCTTTAGTTTTGTTTTTTAACAAAAATAGCAATTCCAAGCAGCTGAACTCCTATGTGTTACTTTAGTCTGAAATTACCCACTCCACCCCCATAGTTTAAAGCAGAAAGGGACAGTCAGTTTGAGTCAGTAACTTTTTTGGCTAGCAGARGACAGTGTCCCAGTTTTGCCTTTACATCTGTGGTTCCAAGACAAAACCCCTGAACAACAGCCAACCTCAACAAAACGTTTGCTATCAACATACTTGATGAGTTCCAAGGATCGAAGGGCAGAACTGCAGATAACCAGGATCACCACTGACTTTGTCTCCTTGTGGTTTTTACGAAGTTTTGCCCATTTAGGACAAACTGAAATGAAAAAGCCCATATAACACATTAAGAAAGTGCTACTTATATCCACACCACGATTCTAAATTACAAGAGTACATGATGAATGGCAGTCAACAGTGAGAACACACACGCTGTCTCCTATGAGGTCTGGATCTGGGGCAAAACTTCTAAATTTAGTTTTTGGCCACTGGAAAATGTAATGTCCAATATAAATAAAACAGACATTATATAACTGAGCAAACTAGATAAGCATTAAAATTCAGCTTTTCGAATGGTGACAAGCCCAGTGCCTTCGTTTACCACATACAGTAATTTGAATAAGAGAAAAACAATTGAAAATAAATGTTTACTAGGTCAAGACTTCTACACAAATATGTAAGAGAATAAAAATGCTCTTTCTTAATTCTAGTAGACAGTTCCAAGAGTGTTACTGTAAGATAATACATGTACTTTCTTAAGAAGCAACTATAAATCACTTAGAAAGAATCTGAGGCAATCAAAAGAAACCCAAGAAATTTTGATGCAAAGAGAAGTTATAGAGTAAAAAAGAATGAGGAACACAAAACCTCAGGCAAAAAAAATATGCAAATGAAACCAAAACGCAACGCCCTAAATAATTATTGAAGTTTTCAGAGAATCACAGAGTGGATGAGATTGGAAGGGACCTCTAGAGATCATCTCATCCAACCCCCTCCTCCAGCAGGGACATGTAGAGCACGAGGCACATGGTGGAATYCAGGTGGGTTTGGAAGTTCTCCAGAGAAGGAGACTCCACAACCTCCCTGGGCAGCCTGTGCCAGGGCTCTGTCACAGCAAAGAAGTTCTTCCTCACATGGAGATGAGGAAGTGTGTTTCAACTTGTCCTGTGTTTCAACTTGTACCCACTGCCCCTTGTCCTATCACTGGCCACCACTGCGAAGAGTTTGTCCCTCTCCTCCCTACATTCACCCTTCAGGTATTTAAGGTATCTGTGGGTGCAGATAAAAAGCTGCAATAATAATGTTTTTTTAATACAACTCTTCTCATTCTGACCAACATTTTAACTTACTTTCCTTCAGGTATGAAGAAAAACTGTGGGTGAGATCATTGGCTGGCAAAAAGCAGGAATCTGAAAACAGAAGAAAATATAGCTGTTGATGTATTTGTTACACCAGAAAGAATATATGTTTGTGAGATAACCACTGGTTATGTTGATTAAATCACACATCTATATTAAAATCCATCTTGTATAAACTAACATTTGTTAAACCYCACTCAGGTTCACCTCTAGAGAATAAGCATCTTTAAACTGGGTAAGTCAATGAAGACAGCACCTCTCAACCCAATGTAAGTCCTTTCTATTCTGCCACCACGAAACCCTGCACACAGTACTGTACAAGCACAACCAAATGCTAAAGCAAGTTTTCCCATGTCTTTGCCACAATCAAGCAAAGGCTTTAAGCCACAAGCTGTACAGTCAACTTGCCAGACCATTACTCCAGTCTAGCAAGGCAAACAYGTGTAGGTCACCTGGACAGTTTGTACTCTGTAGAACATACCTGTAAGAGAGACATTGGCCAGTGCCAACGAATTTGTTTTTCTTCCTGGCCCTTGATGCAGCAGTAATCTAATTGACTACACCAGTGCAAAGGGCAACATTTACATTGCTTTATTATACATTCTTCTTCTTTCATTTCCCACTGACTCCATATCTTTTACCTGGTTACTGTCTTAGTTAATGACTCTATTTATAAAGACTCTTTGGTAGGAGACATACTACTTAGCTTAAGGCTCCATACACAGACAACAAAGAAAGACAAGGTCCTAAAGTAGGTACTTTGGAGAGTCATGGCCTGACAAAATGCCTTAGTTTTTGATGGTCCTTCACCTGCTGGAACAATATATTCTATTGGAGCATCGACAACTCTTTCTCCAGGCAGCAGTATATCTGTTGTATTTCTTTATGAAGCATTGGCCCTGGAGGCATGTCCCTGGAATGGGATGTTTGTTGAAACACCTACTACTGACACTGATTAAATATTTCCTATTTTACAATAATCAGTTMTTTAAGAATACACATCTGAGATAACATGCAGTAATTAACTAAATTAAGGAAGTTCCTCAACCATGTTATTCATGTTCACATGGAGATTGCATGCTGTGTTAATTCATGATTCCCTCTGGAACATACAGTGTGACAAATTTATTTTATGGATGGAATCTGCCTGTGTAGTTTCCTGAGAATAGCTGTTCTCTGTCACTCTATCTTCCATTTAATGGGTGTTATCTGCCTAAAAACTTTTGTTTTGCCCTGATCACTTTTATTAAAAACAGTTGGACTTGGGCTCCAAAGGAAGTTTGAAGGTGTTCAACTGAAGGATCAGCAGCTGGTTTATTCATGTCTGAAAGATGTCCTTGATGCTAGTGGGAAAGTGTAGGGGACTGGTGTGATACTCATGAATGTTTGGTCGTAAYAAAAATCTTTACAACTACCCTAGTTCTTTCCACCCAGTGGCAATCTACCTTAGCTCTTATTTTGCTGACTTGAAAACATGAAGTGTCATTAATGACTGAACTATTCAAACTACTTTTTTTCAAGGACATGTGTTTCAGTAACTGATTTTTAAACAACACAGCAGAAGTGAAGTAGTAACAACAGCTTTAAATAAAAGAATAAGTCCCARAAAGGACGAAAAACAACATAGCTCCAGTCTCTAGCAAGAGACCATGCTGACTACAGACCAGAGCTTCTGAATTAACACACAACTCCAAGTAGTTACTTGTTAATTTGCTCAGTGCTTTGACACGAATAGCATGACAGCTGTAGGAGTCAGTAAGCACCTTGGTGCCTTAAGCTTCCAACTCCCAGCACAGAAAGAACRGAAAAAAACTCCATTTAACTGAAGGGTGGAAACATCATTTCACTAGTCTGAAGGCCTCTTTTATTAGAAAGAAACCAAATCAAATCAACCCTGAAGACCTAGAAATATTTAACATWAGCATTTCAAATTATCCAAGCAGGGCTCTTCTAGTTTTTTTCTGATTCAAGAAGAAAGCTGAACTGGGCCTAAAGAAATAAAGGTCAGCCTAGAATCAAGGATGTCTGAAAGAAGCTATAAGAATGAGCACACTTATCTAGAAAGACAGGCTTAAATATTGAAAAAGAGAGAGTATTGCTGGGCTGAAAAGCTGCTACCTTGGACACATGTCACTAAGAGTTCCAGAAGCGTGAAAGGAATATAGAGGCAGTTGGGTCTTCATATAGATGATGCCTAGAAAATTAACTTCTCTGTCTGTAGGGTAAGAGGCACAATAGTTCAATAGTTCTATAATATAATCCAAAAGTGAGAAACTAATCCCACTCTGCCCTGCCTTGCCATTGCTATCACTAGCTTTTAACTGCAGACAAACTACATGAATCCTATAGGATCCCTGTCATGGCGAATTGTTCACTTTGCACTTGGACCAAAGTTAYTATCTTATTTCATATCATCATGTTACTGAAAAACATTGTCTTCAACATCTCATAATGAAGCCAGAATGATTTTTCATTATTCCCCTGTCTACGCCTCTCAGTCTTCTATCACATATCAGAATCAGGTTATCCAAGAAGTAAGATATTTTTTGCAGTCTTTCTTAGCATCTTGGAAACTACTGCTTAGGAATCTTACCATTTYGAAAAGGAAAGCAAACTCTTGTAATGAATATTTACAAGAAAAGTACACATTTAGATAATGGTTATTTTTGTTTCCACAGATACAAAAAAATAATGCCAAATACATATTTGTCCCAATTAAAGTAACATCTCCACTTAAGTGGCAAAATAATGACAGAATCATAGAATCCTTAAGGTTGGAAGAGACCTTTAGAAATCATCTAGTCCAACCCCCCTGCATACACAGGGTCACCCAGAGCATRGGGCACAGGGCTGCATCCAAGCGGGTTTTGACAATCTCCAGAGAAAGAGATTCCACAACCTCCCTGGGCAGCCTGTTCCAGGGCTTTGTCACACTCTCTGTTAAGAATTTTTTCCTTAAGTTCCTATGGAACTTTTGGTGCTTCAGTTTGTGGCCGTTTCCTCCAGTTCTAGCAGTGGCCACCCCTGAAAAGAGGCTGAACTCATCCTCCTCACTCCCTCTCTACAGGTATTACCAGGATACACTTATCATATCTCAGCCTTCTCTTCTCCAGGCTGAACAGGCCCAGCTCTCTCAGCCTTTGCTCATATGGCACATGTTCCAGGCCCCTCATCATCCTCATAGCCCTGCGCTGGACTCTCTCCAGCAGCTCCACATCCCTCTTGTACTGGGGAGCCCAGAACTGGACACAGTCTCCAGRTGTGGCCTCACCAGGRCTGTGTRTAGGGGGACRATCACCTCCCTCGACCTGTTGGAGACRCTCTTCTTAATGCACCCCAGGATCCCGTTGGCCTTCTTGGCCACCAGGGCACACTGCTGCCTCATGGTCAACTTGTCGTCCACCATGACACCCAGGTCCCTCTCTGTGGGGCTGCTCTCCAGCAGGTCAGTCCCCAGCCTGTACTGGTATCTGGGGTTATTCCAGCCAAGCACAGGACCTTGCAAGACTATACTTCCTTGAATAAGTTCAAGTCATGAGACCTGTCCTAAAAAAATCTTTCTCCTACAGCAAAACAACTCACTAGCATTTTGAAAAAAAAGGACATTCTTTATCTATTTAAGATATGACAATTTACCTGGCAGTTTTAATTCCTCGATTTCAATCACGGAACGTCTTGCATCAAAATGCTGACTGAGCAAATCCTGAAGATCTTTAGGGACACCAGGTTTTGGAGCAGACTTTTCCAGAATATCAGAAATCTTCTTCTAAAAATAAGTAAAAGTATATGTGAGGCATTTCTATCATTTTTACTGTTTGACTAGTTAAAGACACTATATTGTTCCTCCACAATTCAATACAGAAAGTGCATAATCTGAAAAAAAGACCTTAGAATGGGATAAAATTCTCATTGCCTTTAGCAGGAATGCAGACTTCATAAATGAGTTCAGAGTCCTTCACAGGACAGCCTGTCAACTTGAAGACAAAAAATATCCTGGGCACTCAACTGAAATGTTGCCAAAGCAAAATGTAATGGAAAGCTGGTTTTTTTTTTTTGTGTGTGGTATTTGCTGTCATTACACTTAAGTATCAGTTTGAAAATCCATGTTTTCCCAACATTCATTTTAGTTTAGTAACGGGAATCAAGACATTATATATAAGATGGCCATATTTTGATTAGAAGACAGTAAAGAATGTTACCCACTTTSGAACGAAAGATGGTAAACTAAATTCACAGAATAATTTTAAAGTGCAATGGAAACCAGTCACAAAAACAGAGACAAAGCAGAAGGAGTGCAGCAGCTATTTTGAGCTTTTAAGATATATAACATTTTTAACCAAACTAATAGTTTTGGGCCTGGAGTATGACCTTCTGATAATCTTTCACAGCTGTGGAACATCACTGCAGAAATAGGTGTGAAAATTCTTCGCTTCTTTTTTATTTCTACTGCTTTTAMACATGGAGAAAATTGTATTTTTAAAATGATAACATCTTGACATCATTGAAATTAAAGTGTTGAATTTTTCATGTAATTCCACAAATCATGGGAGTAGAACAGTCCAGGATTCCCTTCATCAGAAGAATGTGGGATCGTTTCAGAATATGGGAGATTTTCAAAGAGAAAGATGGCCTGGAGAGAAAGGCATTGATGCAAAGCCCTTCTTGCTCTCACTGATAAAAGGATTCACTTGTGAAAAGACAGCTAAAGATTTCTCAGCAGCATCAGCCGAGCTGAATCTGCTGCCATGGGGACATGCAAGCCATCATGAGGACAGCATCATCCCAGAAGGGCAAGCCCCCCCCTGTACACCCTGCCTTTTCAGCGATCCGTGCTTAGGGACCTCTGCTTTAGCAGATAATAACCCAGAATGATCAGGTTCATTTTTTCCTTGGTAACGCAGCGTAACCTGCCATTGCACAGGAGCATTACGTCATTCTCTGGGCCACTTGGTTCCTTCAGGAAAAATATGGTCCTCTTGAGGGGAGAAGCCTGATACCAGTGAAACATTCCGTGCGAGCAAGAGCAAGGACACCTGAGCAAACTCTCTTCCTTCAAGGAGAGCTGTGGGGAAATGTCCCACATGCAGGAAGTTTTATTATTTTTCTTCCAATTCATTCCAGATGCTTAAAAGCAAAAGTTCTTTTTTTTTCTTTTTTTTTTTTTTCTTTTTCTTTTTCCCAGAGAAAGCAGTTTGTTTGGGAGCTATAGATTAGCTTGATAAGCATTTCCTGATGGATTTTTGGACAGGCTATATATGTCACCTTAAGTGCATATCCCCACTGCAACTAAAGCTGTAACTAAGCACCTAATGTTTGCCTGAGAATCGGGTGTTCATCTTAGGTTGGGTTCACCAGTTTCTATTGTGGGATTCTTGAGCCCTGGCTGCCGTGGAAGTAGCACCAAATTCATTTCTGCCAGGGCTGCCTTTAAAGCTAAATCCCACTCTTCCGTACATTAATTCTCCGGATGATTCAGAGGCCTGACATAACATAAATAAGTCACCTCTCTGCCCGGCGAGCAAGCCAAGTATTTACAGTCCATGCTGAAAATTAATTTGCCTGGTGCCATACAATCTCCATCTAGTCTGCAGCGTGGGTTTGTTGTTGAGGAGGAGGAGGGAGCATGGCCAGAGGGACAGTACAGAGCATTTATTTATATACCTATGCCACGGCGAGAAGAGGGAACAAGGGCAGTTCTTGGCTTCAGAAACATAACAGCAACTGGAGCCTGGCCACACAGCTGAAATAGGGAGGATGCTGCAGCACCTGAAAATCCACCTTTATCTAATACACTGATTTTCCCAGTGAGCAGCATTTGTAAGCTGGGTACAGAGGTACACAGCCCTTGACTAAGGCACAGGCAAGTGCCATGGTTCAGTTTTCATGGGGAGTGAGTTTTCAGAAGGAAGTAAAAAAAAAAGTGGGGATTAATATTCTTCTCTAAAATAGGCTGCAGTATCTTTGACCATATTACTCGACATTGTCATTCAGGGTTGTGAATCTTATAATAGCATAAGCACTCAGTGCCCTACATATATCTAGGACATTCATACCTTCTTTCTCTTCTTTGCTTTTGCAGTGCTCTCCTGTTTTTCTTCAGGCTGAGTTAAAAAGCACTCTGTAGGCTGCACAGCATATAAAAAGAGAGAGAGAGAAAAAAGAAAGATTTAACATCAGATATATGATCATCTGAAAAAAAAAAGCACAAGGTACTAGGAATACATAAATTGTGATACTGGGTTAAGGAAAAACAAGAACAAAAAGCCCAACAAACCTCCCCTTTTTAGAGGGAGTCGACCTAGTGCAACTTCAGAATAAAGACCTCTATTGTTGTAACTAGAGCAGAATAAAAAAGAAAAGCAAGAATTTATTTTTCACCATCAAGWGGGCAAAAGCAAGTTTGGATAAATTAAAAAAAAAAAAAAAGAGAGGAAAATCCATGAAGAGAACTTCCAAAAAATATGTATATTTAATCCCTGCTATTGTATATGATCATTTTTCTAAACTCTGCCAATAGGACTTTAAAATAACTGGGTCTAATATACACAACCAGATGGCAAAAGATATCATGGAACTGGGAGAGAATAATTGGAAATAATCATGCTCTGGATTTCTTTCCATGCTTGTAATGCAAAATTTAGGGAAAGATGTTTCAAATTTGCTCTGCTCCATTCTTGCTTTGTCTGCTCATAGCAAGCGGGGTCAAATAAACACAAGAAAAATACATGTTGCAGAATACAGAATAGCTTTTATCCAACACATGTGTCATTATTATTAACTCTCTCCTGTCCCCAGGTGAGCAGGCTGAATTTGTCTGTTAGCTAGAGTCCCTGTTCACAGAACACAGGGTGAGGATTTGTCTGAGAGCCCCCTGGAGTTGCTCAACACAGAGGAAGTGAGGGACAGTTTTCCTTGTTTTAGGCATGCCAGTTCTCTTTCTTTGGTCTTCTGTACATTACCAATGCAAACTAAGCTACAAATCTGGGTTTTAGAGCTTAACAGGTGATCAATGAAGAAATGCCCCCTGGGAAAAAGGGCTGAATTGCAGGGAAAAAGTTCCTTGACACTAAAATGCACATGGCTGGAAAAATCTACTCTTGTGAACAACTGTGGAGAAAACTCATTTGGGACATCAAAAACTCAGTCCTGCACGAGCCAGGCCTGCACTAGCCCCTAGGGAAGGCCTGAAGGGGAAATAGCAGCAGTCAAAGGAGTCTGGGACTAGAGAAACGCTCCTTCGTTCCCCTCTTGAGGCAGGAGTGACGGGACCTTCCTCCACTTAGCAATAAAACACAGAGTACCACCACACCCACCAGAAAAAAAAATGACCTTTCTTGTTTTATGTGCTGCAATGCAAACACAGTCAACACTAGTAAAGACACTAAAGCTGTACAGAGATGGCYGAGGTTGGAAGTGAGATGTAGGACCTAGTAGACAAGGTTTGCCCAGGGCAAACTCACTACATCTGCACCTAGGCCTGGAATTCGTATTGCAGCCTAGGTCAATGCCTACCCATAAGAGAGTCCACATCTTGCCTCAACAAATAGGGATCTGCCCCCGTGATTTTCTCAAGTATAAACACATTGGATCACCACTGGAAATCAAGGGACTGACTGAAAGTAGAAACTCATTTGCCCTAATAAGGTTACAGGGTTAACATAAGATTTTTGGTTTTATTTTTTATTCTTTAATCTCTGTCATGACTCCAACACAATTGTTTTTAAGAATACTGTTCATTTCTCCATTCCTAACCCTGCTGCTAGCATTCCCAGACGTTCCGACGGAAACAGAGCTACCCTCTGCCTTCAGCTCCTGCTCTACCCTGACACATCCCAGCTGTCCACAGATATTGAAAGACCACTTTCCAGATGTTATGATCCTAATTTCTATATTCAGCATCACATTTTAGGCAGAAAACAAGTCTTTGTACTGATTTAGTCATGGGACACTACCAAGCCATCAAAGAGCCAGAATCTTTTTCTGAATCTTTTTCTTCCTGCAGAATACAATGGTTCCTTAATCTAGGAATCTTCACCACTCTGTTTATGAGTCTTTCAGAATACAAAAAATGCCCATCAGTCATGTTGGGCCCATTTCTCCCTTCACAAACATCATGACCTGCTTCATATAAATGTGAAAAACACCACGTGCATTCCCAACTGGGATCTGTGTGACAAAAGAATAAAACCCACAGAGCTGAAAAACGTTCTCTAATAGAAAAGAATATTTCTCACTGATAGCTCTTCATTCAAATGCTTAAAATACATTCAAATGCTTAAAATACCATCAAATGCCATGGCTTCTTTTCCGAACACAGTATGAAGCCCTTTCTTTCAATGGCAACAGAAGTACGCAGCAGGCTTGTAGGCCAAGCCTTGCTGCTTCACACCACCATAATAGGCAGATTCACAAAACTCCTTTATAGCAGCACATTAAGCAGACTCACAGAACTCCTTTCCAGCAGCACATACATATATATACACATATATATGCATACATACACACATACATATGCATGATGCACTGTTAGACCAGAAATACAAGTCTACTGTACCTAGACAGTAATAAGAAAGCCATAAAGGTAGGAGAAACCAAATGGTGGTGAATGGCTGTACATCTACACGTCTTTTGATGATCCTAAAATACTTAAGCATCTGATGTAGACTGAACTTCTGACCCTGTCATAAGTGCTAGCTGCCTACCTACTCATTTGATAGCTCTTCACATGCCACCCTTAAGCAAAGGTCTTTTGAGTGTTTTTCTTATGCGTGATGCAGAACAGACAACCTACTGGCTTTTGACATGGCTCCCTTGTGCTCTGTGTTCTTAGCTGTTTTTACAAGGAAGTTCTTAAAATGCAGAAAACAGGAAATTTGTGCTGAGACCACTGATTTATGAACTAAAATGTCATAAATTCCTTGTTTGTTAATCATTGACAGAACATAAAATATTTCCTGTATTATATTTCTAATACAACTTTTTTCATTACATTTTGCCAAGTTACTGGAAATTCAAATGTAAAGTGGAAACACTCTTGTATTTGTGTGAAATTTTACCTCCTAGGTCAGTCATATACTCTGGGAGTTAGTGACAAAGTAAACACATCTATGCTCCATTCAGATCAGAAACAAATTATTCAAGTCATGGTAAGCCTAAGGACAGTCTGCAGACTGGAAACATAAATGTTCATAATTCAATTTAGTTGTCTTCTGACTGGTTTTAAGATGCCAAGACCTCTGAAGAATAGCTTCCAGACTGTGAACGAGGCAAGGATGAGAGAACAAAACATGCTGCATTAAACATACCAGAAAACAAAACYACTACCTTTGTACAAATACAACTGATCAGCAAACCTTTTTGTTATGTAAGACCTGCAACAACACTATGGCAATGAGCTCCTATCAGCCATGAAACTCTATAAAATAATGATTTAACCTCAAATACCTGTCCAAAATACAAATTGGTATTTCTTATTGTAGAGGCAGGACTGGGCCGGGTGCGCTGGGCAACAGGCGAGCAGCTTCAGCTCCCAATCAGCAGGATGATCTGGGTTCATTTATCCTTCCTAGCATTCCCATACAACGAACAAAGCATGAGGGAAATTTGTTTGTCAAAGATGCCTTTTCCAGGGTGTACTCCATGTGGTGCTGAGAATCATAGCTCCTACAGGTGCTAGAAGAAACTTTCAGCAGTGCAAGGCTATGAAAACATCCATTGGGACCTAAATTCTTCTCCACTTGGACAATTCAATGGAGTTATATTTGAGTGGAAATGCTGTAAAACATTTTAAATACAGCTTCCAAGGTCTCAGGTGTACAACCAGAGGAATCCAGGGACAACCACTCAGGGTTATATCACTGAGTTAGAGTGATATTAGAAGACATGATGCAAGGAGCAGGCTCAACAATCTCAGCTTACACAAAACAAGAATGAAGTTATTATTGAAATCTTCTGGAACCCAATCACTTACAAATAAATCCAAATCACAAAGGATCTTATTACACAAAAAATGGATGAGACAATACAAAAAGAAAACTGCTTCCTTATTGAAAGAAAAGGGACTACATTTCCTTATGCAGTCACCTCTGTGCTCTACATAACCACTCAACTTACAAACCTTCTTTCTTTTCTTTGTCACAGCAGGTTTGGAGTCTGATTCCTGATGCATTGCTCTCCACTYCTCACTTGTCTTCTCACTAGCTTCATCATCCGAGGAATCTGATGAGAAAAAAAGGAGTTTTGTTACGCTGTTTTATTTTTAAAATCTACTTCTACCTTCACATACAGAAATAAGGATATGTTCAACTGAAGGTTTGTCACAATAATACAATTCTAAGATTGGCAATAAACAYAGCTGTAACAGAAATTAGTATTATTTTACTGGTATTTGATATTTGCCTAAAAAGAGGTACCATTTTCCCTGTTCTTCACAATATTTCATCTAGAAATAATCTTTATTTAGCTTTCTGGATTTCTGCAAAGCTGCTACTATTTGCAGAATCACCAAATACATCAAATACATTTACAGACCTATCTCAGCAAAACTTCAGACCAMAAAACAAGCAACAGCATTGCTGCTGCAGACTAAAAAAAGCAATGGCTCTTTGGACCAGAGCTTTACTTAGAAAGCTTTCCTGCTAATCCTACTGACACTTCTCTTGGAATGAGTCATCTTCTCCTACAAAAAACAAATCTTGCAGATGAAGAAGGAAAAAAAAAATCAAACTCAACACCTACTCATGCATGACCTCTCCAAGATATTCTTGCTAAAGTTCCAAAAAAGTCCAAAATGCCTTACTAATTACCTACAAGAGTAAAAAATCTAAGAATGGTGTAATGTCAGATTGTATACAAACAATTTTTGTGATCCTATTTTTAGTTACATGACTCATCAGTAAYAGCTAGGCAAAGACACTATACACTCATTTCAAGCACAGTCACCACAAGACTAAAGCTGCTGATGTTTTCCAGGAAAACTCTTTAGATTAAGATGTTGTCCACTCATTTGCCACATCCTTTTCATTAGCAGAGAGATTTGGGAGGGGAAAAATACCCACAGACTTCCTCATAGAGCGTCTTTATTCTTCCACAGTTGTGCCACTACACACTGCATAGCAATACGTTTGTGGCTTGGAAAATCCTAACGCCAAAAAAAAAAAAAAAAAAAAAAAAAAAAAGCCAAACCCTGGCTAACAAGTTTTATAGTTTTATATGTATTTACACCTGGAAAGTGTTTTCTTCTAATTTTCACCCTTTTTACAACTTGAAAAATCTGCATAAGAGTCAGTGTCCCAAAACCAGCTTGAAACAGCTGTTAAAGAGTTTTGAAGATTCTGGGAGCTTGAGAGCTAGCAAATGAAGAAAATCAGTGAATATTTTAGCAGATTGGATATCATCTGTCATGCAATCTTATTTAGCTCAGATTAGATTTCTGGAAAACTGCAGAAAGCAGAGCAGGGGCTGAAAAGAGATCTTGTTTTCTGTCCAATGCAACTCACAGATGCTAAACGAAGATTAGCAGCAACATGAGGCAGAGCCCACTTTGCACAATAACTAAGTCAGCCTCATCAGAGGAAGCTACATACTCATCTGGGGATCTCTCCTCAAAGGAGGTGGACAAAGCAGGTGACAGGTCTAAATCCCAGGCCATGGGCACACACACCAGGATCATGACCTAGAAGAACTGCAGGTGTTCTCTAGCACTACTGCTACTACTACTACTTTTATTAGTACAGTGCTTTCTACTGTCTCAATAGTGCTCATCAGACAGTGGCCAAGGACGTAAGATTTTCTGAGAAAGTCTGATGACCACTGAAAGTGGCCAGGAGATACTATTCCAAAGCTCACTTGTTTTGTTTCGCTTCTTGATGTCTTCAGTGGTGACATGGGTTTATTTTATTAGAAATRTTTATGTCAATACTCACAAAATTCTATCTAGTCCTGCACAGGCTAACACAGGGCAGCAGGTCAAGTGGGGAAGATACAAATGTGAAGATTTAGGAGACTAAGAATGATGGAGCTTCAGTATCTGTGTCACTCTACTGGGCTTCTAATTCCTATTCTCTTGAAAAACGTCTGAGTGGACCTGCACTAGAGGTTCCCTCTACATGCCTGCAGCTCCTTCCTGCCTCTATTCTTATCCAAAGTGACTGGCCAGTTATGTCTTCCATAACTTCCATAACTTACATCTTCCATCGACTTTGGAGTCTGAGATACATTGCTTCATTAAAAGAAGCTGGAAGATTATATTGTCAATATTCTTGAAAGTCTAAGTGTGCTTTGGTATTATCACTGAGCTCTACCATGGTCTTGCTTCCCCCAATATGACTGCGTCCAGCAAATTTCCTACATGGCATTTTGGAASAGCAGCTTCTGAGTCTCAGTAACCAATATTTACCTTGGCATATCACCCCCTTATATATTCTGTCCTGACTGCAGAGGTGTTCAAGAGGCTACCAGCTTTTGCACATATCAGCACTACAGCCCTGGGTGCCCTGAAGCCAAGCAGGCTTGGGGTAGATTGCACAAACGAAGTACACCAAACAGTTCAGAATGAGTGCCCTCTTCATTCCTCTTGCTGAGCTTCTCCATAGCCCCAAAGCACTCATACCTAAATAAATTTGTGCATATGTCATGGAATTGAAATACTGATCCAGCTCCTTCTCAGTGCACCTCGCACTGGAAATAAATGAAAGGAGAGAGAGTTGGGAGAAAACCCAGTGTGATCTGCAAGCATTCCTTTTAAATCCCACTTGGCGTGTTTTGAAAGGCAGATAAGAATATCTAATGCTCGGGGAAGCCTGTTCTCTCTCTCGTAACTAAAAGATACCCTAGTAGCAATAGCAATCTAAAACTGGACATATGGTTTCCATGATATCACCTGATAAACAATGTGCCACCTGCTCCCTGCCCGTCTGAGCCCTGCACAGCACGTTGTGATGCAAGGCCCTTCTCCTCTTTCAGTCAGGAATGGAAGAAGACAGAAAGAAAAGTCTGGCCCCAGACTCAACAAATATCTCTGAAAACATCTCTAATCCGAGCTCCTTTTCTCATATACCAGTAGTACTTCTCCTTTGTTGTGCAAACAGGCAATACTGGAACAGGCTGCCCAGGGAGGCTGTGGAGTCTCCTTCTCTGGAGATCTTCCAAACCTGCCTGGATGCCGCCCTGTGCCCCGTGCTCTGGGTGTCCCTGCTGGAGCAGAGGGGTTAGACAATCTCTACAGGTCCCTTCCAACCTCAACCATCCTGTGATGCTGTGAATATCCCAGTGAGACAGCAGCTAGCGTCAAAGTTGTGATTGCTTGTGACACCACGTCAACTCCAGAGATAACAGGAGGGTTTTACTGGAATGTCCAAGTACCCGAGGCCAGGCCCTGCCACCCTTGCTCACACGGAGCAGTGCATCTCACTCTGCAAGCAAGTACCTGGAAGTCAGTAATGTAATTCATAAAGCTAAATATAACTGAACGTGAATAAATGCAGAAACATCCAGCTCACAGATTCCACAGAACAGCAACTCTCCGCAGCCGCTCTCCTGCAATGTATGTGTGTATCGTATGTGAATGCAAGGTCATAAAAGAATGCTGAATTGTCACAGAGTACTCTTGATGTACATAAATAAATGCATATTGGAGAGCTCGTCATGTTCTTTGGTATTACATCAGCAGGATGTCACAYAGGCAACTGCTAACAGGCTTCTTCAGGCATTAGACATTTATTTTGGACTGCACTGAAAATTTATGCTTAATACACACAAAAATAGATTTTCTCATTTTCTCATTCCCATTATTGCAGTCATTCAATGCAATGGCTTCCAACTTCTTTCATATACACATATACATTCACCTGAGTGCATCAATAGATATACTAAATACATATACACACAMATATATATGTATTAACACATGTACATACACCTCTGTGTGTGTTACACACATAGTATAAATAGTCAAACAGATATGTATATAATTCAACAGGTTTCCTTTAATCATCACCTTTATTAACTATAACAGMCATGAAGAAGTTTTATTTGCCTGGTTATTTATTGTGGTATTTCTACAGGCAGAGAAGGCATGGATGGTACCTGAGGCCACAACGCATGCTGTGATGTGACTATGATTTTGYTCGTATTATCTCCTACATACAAATTTGTGTTTGCTAGGCTGTTTCATCATTATTGAGTCTTTTGACCTTTGCATGCCACTTTCCTACTCTAATGTGATTAATAAGGGAGCTAAGGTGACCGCAATATAAATAATTCTTTTAGCAACTCAACTAGACTGATTGAGAAAGTAAAATTATTCCAGGAGCATACTGCCACAAAATAAACAAAACGTTACCACCAAAAAGAACAGAAAATAATCTTATAATTCTTTGGAAAAATTTGTCTTATGCTCGGTCATTCTATCACTGAAATAAAGGAAGCAAACAAAAAAAGATTCAAGACATGGGAAGTTCTTTTGGTTTTTTTTGAGACAGAGAGGAGGCATGTTGCTTACCACATGTCAAAATATAGGAAGAACCAAGAAACATGTAAGGTCAAAAGGTAGTTACTGAAGTTTGGGTCAGAGAAATATTCTTTTGCTTAAGTACCCAAAGGTACATAAGGAAATCATTTCCATTAGGTTTTTAATTTGGAAGTGAGAATGGACATTAATTTGATATCCACAAGACACACAATAAAGGACAGTAAAAGAAAAGTTCTTGTAGTTAAACTAATCACTGCAGTGGAATTTGGAAGGAACCTGCCTTCCATGTCCATGAGGAAAATTCCTTCACTTCTACTTCTGGCACAGCCCACAGTCAGAGACATACTCTGGGTCAGAAGTGTCCATAGGTCTGAACCGTTACGTGAAGTCCTACATTCCCCTTATGCTCCCATCAGTCCTATTTATCAGTATTCACCTAGATGTTGCACAAAAACAACCTTTGTATGTGATTTATTCTTGCAAACTCGGTCTCTCCCCTTCTTTTTCCCCTTACTTTAGGCCCTCTCACAGTCCTAAAATTGCCTCATACCAAAAATTAGAACGTAAGAAACTTTGGGTAGGGCCTGTGCTTTCCACTTCTTAAGAGACAGCCCTGGATTTTTTATTTGCTATGCTAACCTGCTGGTTTAAGAAACACTGCAGGAAAAAGGCATGAGCTAATTATTACTCTGTAGGTAGGTAAGGTTCAGGCACAGTGTGCTGGATTATCTTGCACACATCTTTGAATGCAATGCTTTGATTTATTGATTGATTAAACAATACTGATTTACTCTGTATTTATTGAGAAAAAAACTATTTTCAAGGCTCCAGCCTTATTCAGCAGAATAAGAACTATTTGATTCTGGGTAAAATGCCAAGTGTGTTGGGTGGATCTTCAATTTTTTCCTCATCTGTCATTGTATTAATTGTCATTAATATGTCATAAGCACTGCCAATACCAAAGGGAGGATTTCTCTCATGTCTAGCTCTTCAAGTTCTTTCTCTGGAGGCAATGAAAAGTTTGGTTTTTTCCTATAATGGAACCTACTAAGAAGTCAATGACTTAAAAGCAATGGAGCAATAAATAGCTATGAAACCTTTTTGTGGCCTCCCTAGCCTAGCCACATAGAACTACCAATAATACACATTTTATTTATTTATTTATTTAATTGTTGATTTATTTATGTTCTTTGGACCAGTATTTTGCTATTTACCACAGTAACATTTGGGAAACTGGTAGAAAATGAGATTAAATCTTCAAGCAAATTGGTTGTCTAACCAGAAAGGGCCCATTGGCAGCCTCAGAGAGGTAAGTAGTTCTTCCCATTGTAGGCATGCATCATGTGCAGTGGCACTACTGGGAAATCAAGACGATGGTAAGAAAAAAAAAAGGCATTTTGGAGTGCATTTGTGAGGCATACCTATGGGCACACAATATGTGATGCAGGCCTACCAAGAAATAAATCCAAAGAGCTTAAATTTGGCCCCATTGGCTAGGAGCCAGACAGCTTAAGCTCCTTCCAATCCCATTTTACCTAAGCTTGTGCCAAGGCAGAGTTTATCACAGTCTGTAGGACTCTAACACGATCATTTCCAACCACTGGTAACAGTATGTCTTGTAAGTCTTACCAAAACATAAACCCTTTTCCTGGCTAGCTCTTCATCTCTACCTGGCTAGCTCTTCATACATCTACCATGACCCAACTGCCAGACAAATCTAGTGGAAGGATATTTGATTTCAGACCCTCTTTTGCACGCTGAATGGCAATTTAAACTGAAAATGCAGCCTGCTCCAGCAAAACGAGAACTGATCTTCATGGGAACATTTCAAAGTAATTTTAGATACACTGACATGAGAGGAAACGTTTAGCGCATAGACATGCCTATCTGTTAGACAGGCAAAGAATCTCCTGTAGAACATTTCTAAAAAGAAATATCTTTTTCTTCACCTCTATTCTTCAGCTCCTCTCTTTTCTATATTAAAACTTGCTACTTTCAAACCCATTTTTGCTACATCTTGTCGTACTGACTGGGATTGAATCAGAAGTAAAGAAAACGGTCATATCTGGGCCGAAAGACCAGAGGAAAATCTTCTGGTGTACACAAGTATGTAAAATATTCAGCATAGGAAAATCAATTGCTTATGACACAAATCAGGGTTAGACTTTACTTGTAGTATAGCAGTATATATAATTGCAGATTATCTGCAATTTCATAGAATCATAGAATGAATCATAGAATAGAATGCCCAAGGTTGGAAGGGACCTCAGAGGTCATCGAGTCGAACCCCCCTGCATACACAGGGTCACCTAGAGCACGTGGCACAGGGCTGCATCCAAGTGGGTTTTAAAGATCTCCAAAGAAGGAAACTCCACAACCTCTCTGGGCAGCCTGTTCCAGTGCTTTGTCACCCTCACAGTGAAGAAATGCTTCCTTAAGTTCCTGTGGAACTTCCGATGCTTCAGTTTGAAGCCATTTCCTCTAGTCCTATCACTGTCCACCACTGAAAAGAGGCCGCCCCCCTCCTCCTCACTGCCTCCCTTGAGGTATTTATAGACACTGATCAGGTCCCCCCTCAGCCTTCTCCAGGCTGAACAGGCCCAGCTCCCTCAGCCTTTGCTCATAGGGCAGAT
>NW_020454860.1:518863-585073 GCF_003342845.1 Nothoprocta perdicaria
AGGGCAGATGTTCCAGGCCCCTGATCATCCTGGTAGCCCTGCGCTGGACTCTCTCCAGCAGCTCCACATCCCTCTTGTCCTGGGGAGCTCAGAACTGGACACAGTCTCCASATGTGGCCTCACCAGGGCTGTGTATAGGGGGACGATCACCTCCCTTGACCTGCTGGAGACGTTCTTCTTAATGCACCCCAGGATCCCGTTGGCCTTCTTGGCCACCAGGGCACACTGCTGCCTCATGGTCATCTTGTCATCCACCATGACGCCCAGGTCCCTCTCTGTGGGGCTGCTCTCCAGCAGGTCCACSCCTAATCYGTACTGGTRTCCRGGGTTATTCCTCCCCAAGTGCAGGACCCTGCACTTGCCCTTGTTGAACTTCATGAGGTTTCTCACCGCCCATTGTCCAGTCTGTCCAGGTCCCTCTGGATGGCAGCACAGCCCTCAGGGCTATCAGCTACTCCTCCCAGTTTGGTATCATCGGCAAACTTGATGAGGGAGCACTCCAGCCCTTCATCCAGGTCGTTAATGAATAAGTTGAACAGGACCGGACCGAGAACTGACCCSTGGGGGACACCACTAAGTACAGGCCTCCAGCTGGACTCCGCACCAYTGACWACCACTCTCTGCACCCTGCCATCGAGCCAATTCCTAATCCACCTCCCCGTCCACAAATCTATCCCACACCTTTGAATCTTGCCCAGGAGGACGCTGTGAGGGACAGTGTCAAAAGCCTTGCTCAAGTCCAGATAGACCACATCTACCGCTCTGCCCTCATCTATCCAGCTAGATATTCCCTCATAGCAGGTGATCAGGTTAGTCAAGCAGGATTTCCCCTTGGTGAATGCATGCTGGCTACTCCTGAGCACCTTCTTCTCCTCCATGTGTCTGGAGAGAGCAGCCAGGATGAGCTGCTCCATCACTTTCCCGGGGATGGAGGTGAGGCTCACCGGCCTGTAGTTACTCGGGTCCTCCTTCTTGCCTTTTTTGAAGACTGGAGTGATGTTGGCTTTCTTCCAGTCCTCCGGCACCTCCCCTGTTCTCCAGGACCATCCAAAGATGATGGCGAGCGGCTCGGCTAGGACATCACCAGTTCCCGCAACACTCTGGGGTGCATCCCGTCAGGGCCCATGGATTTGTGGGTGTCGAGTCTCCCTAGATGCTCTCTGACCCACTCTTCCTCTACCCAGGGCAAGCCTTCCTCTCTCCAGCTTACTTCTTGTGTCCCTAGGGCCTGGGATTCCAGAGGGCTGCCCCTGACAAACACAGAAGCAAAGGCAGCATTCAGCAGCTCTGCTTTGTCCGTGTTTTTCGTGACCAGGGTACCCGCCCCATTCACTAGTGGACCCACGTTCTCCCTGACCTTCCTTTTGTTATTGATATATTTGAAGAAGTTTTTCTTGTTATTCTTAACATCCCGTGCCAGATTTAATTCCAATTGTGCCTTAACTTTCCTTGTAGCATCCCTGCATTCTCTGACAACGTTCCTGTATTTATCCCAAGGGGCCTGTCCTTTCTTCCACATTCTATATATTGCTTTCTTCTGCTGGAGTTTTGCCAGGAGYTCCCTGCTCATCCACGCAGGTCTCCTGCCCCCTCTGCCTGACTTCTTACGCACAGGGATGCACTGYTGCTGGGCATGGAGGAAATGCCGCTTGAAAACTAACCAGCTCTCCTGGGCCCCTCTTCCTTCTAGAGCCCTAGCCCATGGGATCTTTCCCAGCAGGTCTCTGAAGAGGCTAAAGTTGGCCCTCCTGAAGTCCAGCGTGGCAAGGCTACTTACTGCCCTGCCTCCTCCTCGTTGGATCTTGAACTCCACCAGCTCGTGGTCACTGCAGCCAAGGTTACCCCCCACCTTCACATCTCCAACAAGGCCCTCTCTGTTTGTTAGTACGAGGTCCAGCAGCCCACCTCTCCTCGTCGGCTCCTCCACAACCTGCGTCAAAAAGTTGTCATCAACGCACTGCAGAAACCTCCAGGACCGTTTGTGCCTCACTGTGCCGTCTCTCCMGCTGATGTCAGGGAAGTTAAAGTCCCCCATGAGAACCAGGGCCTGCGACCGTGAGGCAACCTCCAGCTGCCTGTAGAAGGCCTCATCAGCCGCCTCCTCCTGGTCAGGTGGCCTGTAGCAGACASCCACCACAGTGTCTCCCACGTTGGCCTGCCCTTTAACCCTTACCCACAAGCTCTCCACCCTCTCATCATCCACTCCCAGGCTGAGCTCCATGCATTCCAGTTGCTCTCTCACATACAGAGCAACTCCACCACCTCGCCTTCCCAGCCTGTCCTTCCTAAAGAGCACATAGCCCTCCATGACAGCGCTCCAGTCATTAGAGCTATCCCACCACGTTTCTGTGATTCCTATGAGATCGTGGTGCTGGGACCGCACACAGATCTCCAGTTCGTCCTGTTTATTCCCCATGCTTCGTGCATTGGTGTATAAGCATTTCAGGCAGGTAATCGAGGCTGAACTTTTCCCAGGAAGCATGAGAGAGGATCCTCTATAATCATGCCCTAGCTGTACTTCCCCACCACCGTAGGCCTGTTGGATATCCATTGGCTTAGGTTTTACAGGATTGATTCCCCAGTCCATATGACACTCCCCCTCCCCCTTCCTGCTTAGTTTAAAGCTCTCCTAGTGAGATTGGCCAGCCTTTTGGCAAATACCCGCCTGCCCTTCTTGGTGAGGTGGTTTCCACCATGCTCCACTAGCCAGTGGTCATCAAACAGAGTCCTATGGTCATAGAAGCCAAAACCCTGTTGCCAACACCAGCGGCGCAGCCAGTTGTTGATTTCACCTATCCGTTTTCTCCTACTTGAATCCATCCCCCTCATTGGAAGGACGGAGGAGAACACTACCTGGGCTCCCACCTCTTTTACAGCCGCCCCTAGGGCTCTGTAATCTTGCTTTATTTTGGCAAGTTTCCCCATAGCATCATTAGCACCCACGTGAAAAATAAGCAGGGGATAGTAGTCAGTGCCTCGGAGTAACCGAGGGAGCCTCTTTGTAACGTCCGTTATTYGAGCCCCTGGTAAGCAGCAGACCTCCCTGGATAAGGGGTCGGGTCTGCAGATGGGCGCCTCCATGCCCTGCAGCAGGGAGTCACCTATAACAATCACTTGCCGCTTCTTCCAAGTGCTCCTTTTTTCCTTAGGGGGAGCAGATGCTGCTTTATAAAACAGAAATACATGAGAAAATGATAGTAAAAGACTGATGAGACATAAAAGTAGTAGGCCACCCTCCTTCTAATAAAATTATCTCTTCTCCTAGAGGAAAGAGAATCGTTGAATATGATTTTCTATTGCTGTCTCATAAGCATTAATGACATCACTGAGGAAAGAATTCAATATTAACTTATTCACTGTAATTTTACAACCTTCCCATGTAGGCAAAGGACAAACACAAATATTCAACGTTTGGAATATGACAGGCCATTTCAGTGTATGCCATCCAACTTAATTTCTTCATGACAGGCCTGTCAAACAAGAGCAACCATAGCCTGAAGATACAGTTATTCTTTAACATAAAGTGCAAATCAGTCGTACCATCAGCTTCAGTGCTCTTCAGCAAATGACACCACGAGTGAATGCTTAGGTGGCATCTGCAACATGTGGCAAATTCCTCCTTACACTTGGTTTTGATCTCCCCCAAACTGCCTTTTATTCTGAAACTTCAGAATAAATCTCCAAGTTCGGTGTAAAAGCATATTCCAAAGAGAACTGAGGAAGTGAAAGGCTGTGTGTTATAGTCTGATTGTTTGTTTGTTTGCAAAAACTACGGTATTTGGCTGTTTACTTATGCACTAAATTAAAATAATACTAAATTAAACACTTAACATTATAAATAGGACTTGCCTTCCTGACAGTTGCCAAGTGTATATACCCTACAATCACTTCACAAATCACTCAAAAGGATGCCAGCATGCTGCATGCATGCAATGATTTATAATAGCAGGAGGTCACTGTATCCTAGTCCAACGAGCAAGGCAAAGGGGAAAGTCAGAATACAGATGACCACATTGGAAACTGGCCGAGACACTGTGGTTTACATATCTCGCCTTGTAAAATGTTCCACGGGATCTGTAGACAACCACAAGAGCCTAGGAATTTGGGCTTAATCAAAGAAAAATCAGCTAACAAACAGTGGTTATAGAATGCATGATCCTATGTGGGAGAACTTCAAGAAGCCGTCTTGAAATAGTTATCAATCAGGGAAGAGCCATCAGAAAGAAGAAATAGCCTGGGATCTAGAGAAGCCAGACCTAAATCACTCTGAAGGAACTACTAGGTCTGCAAGGAAGCGGAATGACTAGCTGGCATTGTAAGAAAAGAAACACAAGTTCTTGAGTCTGGGAAAAGCAAGGCACAGCCTAGGGTCTGGCTCCCTTTCGCACTTCCCACTTTGTGCTATAGACAGGAACCTCGTGCAAAACTAGTCTTAAAAAGAAACTGAGTACATGCTGCTGACAAATGAAATGCAGATCTGTTCATCTAGAGGAGCACAGGTCCTCCTTATTACCAACATATTCAATATTCAGGACCCAAGAAACCAAAAACATCATGCGATGCTCTCCTACAGACTAAATACTTTCTTTCCATGCAAGTTCTGCTATCACCTGGTATAAGAACATAAAACCATGTTTTAGTGTGCTGCAGATATATCAAGCAACCATCTGCTCTACTTCAAGACTGCCCAGAGAAGCTCTCTGTGCTGATGGCATGTCATGCCACGAATCCTTCACAACACAGTTACCAACGGAAAGTGCTGCAGTGTCACTAAAGCTCACCTTATTCCTAAGATGTCATGTACAAAGGAGCAGGGTGCTCTTTCCAGGGTCCTCAAGGAGGCTGTTGAATGTCCCTCAACACTGGCTGCCTTCCAGAAGATCTGGTCAGGTGGGTGGCAGCCAGGACCCAGGGAAGCTGTACCCAGTGGCAGGTGATGGACAGCATGGCACTGCAATTTCTATATCCCAGCATGGAGGGGCAGATGTGGCAGTGGTACTGTGCAGCTGGAAGCTCTCAGCTGCAGTATCAACATCAGTATCATGATGCTACCAGTGTCTATACTAAAGTTGGTACCATATATTTGGATGACAAGATGACCATGAGGCAGCAGTGCCCTGGCAGCCAAGAAGGCCAATGGGATCCTGGAGTGCATTAAGAAGAGCGTCTCCAGCAGGTCAAGGGAGATGATTGTCCCCCTCTACACAGCCCTGGTGAGGCCACATCTGGAGACTGTGTCCAGTTCTGGGCTCCCCAGTACAAGAGGGATGTGGAGCTGCTGGACAGAGTCCAGCGCAGAGCTACGAGGATGATCAGGGGCCTGGAACATCTGCCCTATGAGCAAAGGCTGAGAGAGCTGGGCCTGTTCAGCCTGGAGAAGAGGAGGCTGAGGGGGGACCTGATCAGTGTCTATAAATACCTCAAGGGAGGGAGGGACGAGGAGGGGCCAGCCTCTTTTCAGTGGTAGCCACTGCTAGAACTGGAGGAAATGGCCACAAGCACCAAAAGTTCCAAAGGAACATAAGGAAATATTTCCTGACAGTGAGGGTAACAGAGCCCTGGAACAGGCTGCCCAGAGAGGTTGTGGAGTCTCCTTCTTTAGAGATCTTTAAGACCCGCTTGGATGCAGCCCTGTGCCACGTGCTCTAGGTGACCCTGCGTGAGCAGGGGGGTTGGACTAGATGGCCTCTGAGGTCCCTTCCAACCTTAAGCATCCAATGATTCTATGATTCTATGATATACTTTCAGAACCGCAGTACTTCTGTGGTCCTGGTGTGTCACTCAGCATTTCTCTAGCTGGAGAACTCATTCCTTTCTTAGGTCTTCTCTCCAAAGTCAATCAACAACATTTTTCATGATGTTATAACAACTCACTCCTAAAAATTACTCTTTTTTGTTAATCAGGGGCAAAAATGGGTAGTTACTTATGATAAATCCACAAAATTACTCAAATAGTGGACTCCAGTCTAGACCTAACTATGGATAAGTTTTGCCCAGGAATGTGGTATGGTTCCAGATGTGACATCTCCCATAATAATGCAGTAGACCCGCATTGTCTACTATTCTCTCATTTATTTTGAGAAGTAGCTGAGGCTCACAGCTGCAATGTTTGCTGGGAAGGTAACACACAGAGTCTGGCTTCAAGTCTATACACTTGAAGCCAGTATATCATGATAAAATTACACAGTGGAAGTTGCCAAATTTAGTACACTTTAATAAAAAATATAGAACACACTTTGGAAAAAAATGCACAAATTACATTACTGTTCATAGCTATACTTTGTTATTTTACTGACCACATATATCATTCAAGTCTTTCCAGCTCATGGATATTTTGCAGATATATACAGCTATAGTAAAAGGTTATCATAATCTCATAGTTCCAACAATTTCTCTTTTTTTCCCCTCAATATGAAAAATTGCATACATGCATATAATGTGGTATCCACTTAGTGCAGTGTCACCAACAATCACATCACAACAAGGAATAATACCGCAAACAAGCTTTTATTTCAAACCCCCACCACGTCTTAACACAGAATGTGAAGAAAAGCTTGAACTGTTCAAGTTTCCTTTTCCTTTTTTAAATTCAGATTTCTTTATATGACATAGCAGTATCAGGTCTCTGACAGAGTGTTAGGTTTATCTGTATCAAGTCAAACTCTACTTTAGCTTAAGAACAAAGTACCCTGCCAGGCTGGGACATAGACTGACAAAATTCCTGAATTAAAAAACATCTGTTGAAATACAATTCCCTAAGCAAGTCCCCAAGAGTTATATTTCTACATTATTCCTTTGCCCATGCTACACATTTCTTTGCAGTCTGGTGTCAGGCATTGTAGGCGGCACTGCCCTCCCAAGCTATCCTCACATCTCAAATTCATGAGACACAGTATACAAATACAGTACTGACATATACACTTATCGATTTAACGCACATTCTTCCAAAAMTCTCACCATAAGAGCATGTGAAAGGAAGGATAACTATTTATAGAGACAAGTCTTGCACACGGGAATGAACTTTAATGGGAAATACTACATACTTTGCTGAGTTAATATTTTTGAGAGGAGAACAGGTGACCGCCTTTCATCCATGTCAGAGATCTCTATTTAGGGCTAGAAATTACGCAGCCATCTCCCATCTGTGCAGATTTTTTTGTGACCCAGCCTGCAGTGCCTTTGCCTAAATGATCCAACAAAGCCCACTACAATTTGATCGGGTGCAGCAGCCATAAACCAGGGCTCGTACCTATGTTCACTTGCTGCGAGCAGATGGCCGATTGCTTTTCTGCCCTCTCGCAGCGCAGCCCTGTTCCCTTAGATCCCCTCCTCGGAGAGAGYGACAGGCTGCGAGGTCAGTTTTCTGACAAGGTCACCTGCTCGCAGAGCACCAGGAGAAGCGCGCGCAAAGTGGGCCGAGTTATATTTAGGGTTTGGTGCAGCTCGGTGCCAAGGTCCCCGCCGCCGCCTCGCCGCGCCGTCTCAGGTCTGCTCTCGCCCATGTGCAGCCCACGGGCACCAGGAGAGACGAGTCACTCGCTGCTGCTGCTGGGTTTAGGTGTCTGCGACTCGCTACAGCAAGCGCAAGGCGAGCTCGGAGGAGGACTCCTCAATCCTCTGCTCGTCCCTTATTTTAAGACTCTTTTTTWAAAATTCAAGTGGATTTTCCCTTTTCAGCTGAAGAAGCAGGGAGAACTGACTGGAATACAGCAAACAGTCTCCTGAGCTAAGGTAAGATTGCTTCATTGTGGTATTATTATTATAAACAGTGAATGATATTTGATGACTTGGGCTAAATATGATTTTTCTACTCATTTGTTTTCCTATGCCAGCATTAAGGGATTTTGCAGGGGGAGGGGGTAGGAAGGGACATAAAGAAATTCCCAAGTTCAAAACAACTGTCATTATCAGAGTCTAAAGAAAATGGGAAAATAAGAATATATCTGTAGATACAATAGAAAACTCATTCCCTGAATTTACCTGTTTCATGTAAAAAGCAAATGTCAAGCAAATAAACTGTTTCATTCTGAAGATAAGTAAAGAATACATGTGTGACTATGCCTATGATGATTACATGAATATGTTTGCATTTAGAAAGGTGATGATTTATCTGCGTTATTTTACACAGTACCTGAAAACACAGCTTCATGGTTATGAACTTGCAAAAGCAGGACTTGTGGCAACTAATGACAAAAAAGAGTTGCTGTTTACAATGGTCCTGTACTGCTTCTCCTTCTAAAACCACACAGCTAAAGCCTTCCTCACTCCTGTTTTACACTGTTAAGATTCTTAAGAGAGAAAAAAAAGAAACCTGGACAGAGTACAGCACAGCATGTTTGCCTGTAAGCAGATCCTAATACACTTGAGGTCACATCGATATCCTGATACAGTGCTGTGGACTCCAACACGAGGAGACTGTCGTTATGTGAAGAGATTCTGGAGCCACGGAAATAGCACTGGCGCAAACACAAACACACGCACTCGAAAGCAGCGTCACCCTAGCTTCATACAGGAGAGTGTGGGAACCTGAACAGATAGTGCAGAAAGGCCCATTTGACTGAAAGGACCAAATGCCAATGCAATAGGATCAAAAACTTCGTAATAGACACTTCGTACAAAGGTGTCAGCAGAGGGGCAGCAGACTAAGAGCCAGCAAAAGGCGAGAGGGGTCACTRAGTGACCCAGTGAGATCATCTAAGCCATAAATACTGGCTTAGTATATATATAAATTCCTGCACTTTGTTCAGATCTTCATTTACTTAAATATCAACTAATTAAGCATGATGATAAATCATAAGCTACAATCATACAAATATTACATAATGGTTGCTGAAGAAAGTTTTGATGTTACTTATTYCCAATGCTGCCCTCTTTTTCTGATCTTTATTTGGTAATGTGTGTCCAGAGTCTCAAGCATTAGCCTATTTGGAGCATATAAATAACACCATTTATTTCACACAAAAAAATGTATTTCTAGTAGTTCTAAGGCTCTTTAACAAATAATAATTAGGGGACCATGTTGGAATAGCAGTGTGAGTTGTCAGCATGTAATAARCCAGATTCATGCAAAGGTTTCTGTTGAAACAACTTGGAGAAGAGGCAAGAGCCTCTGAGGGCTCTATATGAGGGTTATTAGTGAGAACACATTCATGAAGTTCAGCAGTAAGTAAAGGACTTTACTGTGCAAAGTAACTAGTGTGGTCCAAAACTGGTAACACCTTTTTGTGAAGAAATGTTTTACACTTAAGAAACGTGGAGAAATATTTCTTTATATATTTTTAAATGGCCAGGTTTTGCCTGAGGTTATTACTTGGTGAACTAACTTAGTTTTTGTTTTGCGACACTTTGTGATATCTGTTTGCTGTTAATGTGTGGGAAACTATGATTTCCTCAAAGCAGTTTGAGTAGCTTAAAAGAAAACTGATGCAGGTCTGAATTTAGCCTACAAATACAGTGTTTGCAAAGAAATTCTTCCCCAAAATGGGCTGGAGCAGAGCTGAACTGCAGAGGAAGCAGGGGTCTAACTTGCTTTGGAGGCAGCATTCTGATGTCTGCGGGAAGGTCACCACAATTTCCTTGCCGGAACAGAGTCTTTATCTTGCACATCAGTGGGGGATTTGTTCGTTCAAGAATGATGAGGGTGATGGAAAATGCCAGTATCATTATTAGGATAAATATGAGCATGCCATCAGGGTAAGAAGTTAAATAGGAGTTGATTGAACAGTCTTCCTGTTCTAGCACAGTCAAAATTAGCCAAAACTAACATTTAGGTGTACAAATATCTGGAGGAACACTAACAGCCTTCACAACAACTCTCATCTACACCTCTTTTCTGCTGGGACCCATCCTGATTGGTAGGCTCCTTCTCCTCTTATTCTCTCCCCTTGCTATCTAGCACCAAAGAAGCTGTCTTCTTCATCCTGAAGTGTGACCTCCCATAGGCTGGAGACCCTCATGGAAAGAAAAATAAAGAAAAACAAACAAAGAGAAAGAAAAATGAGGTGGGAACCCTGGTGAAGTTTATTTTGTCCTCTGGTGGATGACAGGCGGGTGGCTGATGCCTGTCTTCACCAGTCTGACCGAGCAAAGAGAGCAGTGCCTRGGCCTGGGCCTGGCCTCCCTCACGGAGGTGGGATGGCTCTACGTGACGCCACGACCTCTCGTCCCAGGCTGCGGAGGAACARGCTTGGCTCATGATGTGCACTGCCAGCTGGCCCGGCACGGCGCCAGGAGCACATTCACAAGCCCTTGGCACCGGGACCGTCACCCGCCGGGGACAGGTGAATGCAGAGCCCGAGGGCTCAATCCAGAGAGCACCAAGGGGACAAGTAACCTCAAGCAGCAGTTGGATCTCCACTACTGCTTACAGTATTTTGCTGACTGCTTGGTGCCTTTCTCCTGGTGCCATTAAGCAGCGAGCGGAGCTGGGATTTTCTCCTCCCCCTGCTACTCCTTTGCCAAGCTGTACTGGGAGCAGCAAGCTTCAGCTTTGAGAGGTGTCTGCAGCTGGGGTCCAGGCAGAGACATCCTACGGGGATGGAAGAGGCTGTGAGGAAGAGGGAGGGGACACAGAGAGTTGTGGGAAGTGGAGGTAGGACAGGAAAGAGTTGTGGCTGTGAGAGGAGAGGAGGGCATACGACATGTGCTCTGAGAACAGGTTGCTGCTGCTGCTGCTACAGAAGCCGTACCCAGACATCTGTGCAGGAACTGACTTCAAAGCATCTCATGATCACTGTTGAGCCTCCTGAACACACTTTCCAGGAAGCAAAAAGGCAGAAGACGATGTGCTAATAAATGCTGGATGAGAAAGAGGGATGCTTCATCGCAGAGAAAAATTACGAAGCTAGAGTTGTAAGCAAAGAGCACATTAAATCACTTAAATTGTACTGCTAAAGAGCAGTTTCCCTGAGATCTATTGGTATCAGGTGAAGAGGGGGAGGCAATGGAAGTTCATTCTTGCAATGCACTGCATAGCCCCAAGCTTGGTCTGACCTGCTTGGTCCTCACAAATCCATCTTCCCCAAACACAGGAAAGAAAAAAACAAGCTTGTCCATAGGGTCCTCGACTAGGTTTTGGTCTCTGCACACCACAGACACACCAACATTTTGTTGCAGACAAGACAACCTGCTTTGAGGTGAGCAACAGCCCCAGCAGACCACAGGCTCTTGCAGCCCGATACGGGGCTGGAACTAATGGGGAGGTCTCTGACATTGATTTCAAAAGATTACAGATTTCAAAATCTGTATAGGAAAATATTTTTATTCAGGCAGGCAAATTCACTCTTCTGCACCTAAAGCACGACAAGGCCTCATACTCCAAGTCCAAGCAGAATAAAAGACAGAACAAAATCCACTTGAAGCCTTGGGCAGGCTATTGGCCTGCAGCACTGCACGGCTACACAGCAGCAGTTCCTAAAAGGGAGGCTGCGTCAGGTCCGTATACATTAATGTATGGACACAGCTGCCTGCAGGTGAAAGACGAAGTGGAGACCCACTCCATTAGAGCACCCTTTGGGCTAACATAAAGCATCTCCTACAAAAAGTAAATTTATTTTACATGGACTTCCATTCTGGCTGCTGGACGAAACAGAGAGCACTGACAACAACTTATTTTCAAAATAACATTAGAAGAAAGGCAGACAATTGACCATCATTCATCCAAAATATTAAAAACAAACAAACAGACAAAAACAGTGGCAGGAATGTAAGAGGGAGTATAGATATCCAGAGGACCAGTGTTCTTCTATACTTGAAAATATTCTTGCAAAAATATTGAGTATGCTCAACTGGTCACGTGCATGGATTTTCTTTCTTTAATTTCCATATAGCTGTTCCCAGCTCTCAGTATATTCACAGCTAGCTACAAAAGTAAACTCAGAAATGTACACTGCAGTGAGGGATCTATTTCTTACAGTGGTAGGAGACACACGCAGCATGTTCAAGGAAAGACGTTTGCTCTTTCAGGGAGGTCACTGCGTGCTGCACAGCCTGGGGAAGCACCACGTGGGTTGGCTTCGCTGGAGGCACCTGTCTAAGGAAGGTGCCTGGATGTCTTTCTGCTGCTCAGTGACATCTGCCCAGGGAACACATTGCTTGCACTGATGAGCTGCATCAGAAAATGCATCAGGTTGCATTTTAGGATGAATAGGGTTGACTTTAAAGCAATTTCCAGTAAAAATCCCACCCACAGAAAGTGGCATTGCTATGCAGAAAGTAATAGTTAAAACTGGCAGTACATGCATTTCTAACACAAATCTCTTCCGTTACATAATACTGAATTCAATCAAACCTCAGCAGATTTACAGTGATCATCACTGGGGCTAAAAAGGTACTGGGAGCAACCCAACACCACTGAGTTCTTTTGTCTCAAACATCACAGAGAGAAAAATATGCGCAGCTTATAAGCACAGTTTCCAGGCAGCGACCGAGCTTTTCTGATACAGATAAGTAGACATCTAAAGACTCAAACGATACGACCTCTCTCAACCCTTTTGCAAGAGGAAACCTGAGAATCCCGAAGGGGAAAAACAGAGCATTCACTCCCCCTCACATGGGCTTTCATGCCATTGCCAGTTGTCTGCGGAGGACAATGTCTGGTCTAATTATAAGCAAGTTCCTTGATTCTTCCTGAAGATCGTCCCCTTACGTGGGCAAAGAATCTTACGAATCTCTACCCCTCCCATTCTCAAACCTCCCTTCTCCCATCACACAAACCCACAAAGCCGGTTCCCCCACCAAGTTTGTGCCTAACTGGTGAAACAAAAGAAAAAATGCCACGTTTCATCGAGCATCAAGCAACCAGACCACTAAAGAAGGCATCTATAGCTGCTTCTCTCTGCACATGCCTCTGACATGTCTTTTAAAGAGAGCTGTTAACACTGGAGACATTTTGTACTATGAAAAGTGCAAAAGTGCATTATGTATCTGGCAGTTTCGTATTATACAACTGTTGAGGATATATAAACCACACATACTAGTTGACATACTCTGTTTCCTTTGCACTTTGTGCATGTAACCATTTTATGTGGTCAGAGGAAGAACCCCTGGAGGATTTCATTGGGTTGAAGTCAGACGCACGCGTGTGCTTGGTTATGCAAAGGTGGTAGGCATTGGCTAAATGAAAGTGTTTGGGAGTAAGCATTTCTAGAGCTGATAGGGATTACCCAGCCTTGGGCAAATCACTTGCACTTCTGTCAGTTTGTCTTACTAGAGAAAAATAAAAAATAATAATAAAAAAGAAACGAAAACTAAAGTAGAAACTAATTAGGTTTTGCACAAAATTAATGCATTCTCTGACCTGAATGGGGTGTTCGGGAGCTTAAATGGCAAATGTCAAGTGCTATGGGATGTTTGGAGAAAGTGCCCTAGAAGAACTATATACTATATATATATATATAGAGAGAGAGAGAGTAGTATAGATATTATATACTGCTATAGAAGAACTATAATACTAATAAAGTTTTATATATATATATATATTTTTTTTTCATTACTACTCTTGAGAGTGATGGGGCAAAATTCCTTCTTTAACCAYTGAAAAAGTAGCAACATTCTTTAAAATATTCCAAAGAACCCCAACCAGTTGCAACCAAATCAAGACGAAGAACAAACGTGAGGCTCACTGTGTCAGTGAGGCTGTGTCAACAGACCCGCTCAAAGGCTTGTCACAGCCGCAGCATCTGGGGAGAAGGCCTCAACGTGCACCAGGAGCACGATATAAAGGTTAGGCCCCAGCCTAAGGGCTTCACCCTGCATCCAGTTCATGGAAAAAAACTGCTGAGAGAAAAGTGGGGGTCAGCACATAGGGTATGGGAGAGACCGGAGCTGCGCTTTATCTAGCCCCGGTTCTGGTGACAGACTCTTAAGGCAGATCTCCTCCCATATCCTACATGGTTTCTTACAGCATGAATTCTTCATTCTAGACCCTGCTGGGAAACACAGTCTCCTCCTGCTTGATTTACTGCAAAACTGCTTATAAGAAAACAACACTGGAGCAGAGCATTACCCCCCAGGACCCCAGAGATGAGACAGGCAGTCCTTCCACATAGGGGAGATCGCTGTCCTAGCCAAAGTTACAGAAAACAGAAACCTTAAAACAATCTAAGTCTTGCAATGTAGAAAACAGCACATCCCCTAAAGTTAGGGATTTTTTGCGTCTCAGCTTGCTTTTGGCTGAAGAAAAAAAAAAGTCTCTATTATAATTAATGCCATCAGAGACCAGCATAGAAAGAAAACAGAAATTAATCCTTTGTTATTATCAGAGTAGATTTTATCCTCTTGTTTATTTTTCTGATTGAACTGATTACTTAGTTCAGCAATGGTAGGGACTGGGAGGATGCACCAAAACTGAAGCGAATGGAAGACCCTGGGGAACAATTTTGATTACAGTGGAGGTTTCAGCTGACTACATTTTAATTAATAGGAGTAATGCAGCACTCTGAATTCCCAAGTACCTCATTTCAAATTGCATACTAAAATGGCTAGTTTTAGGGCATATTTTAACAGTGTTTTAATAAGTTATTTAATGTTTCCTTTAAGTCTCAGAGGTAATCTAATTTCTTTTTGATTTTTATTATGGAAGCTTTCATTAGGCACTTGGACTATAAACCTCTAAAGTGATGTTGCTGTAAAACCAAGAATAGACTCAGAAATCAAATTCCTTTTCAATATATATGTTAATCAAAGGCACAGTAAATTTTCTAATTAGAGTGATTTCATAACTTTAATACATTTTAATTTAAAAATACAAAGACAAACCACAGTTATATTTAAAATGCTCAGCCACGAGCCTGAATAATAATAATGGTAGTTAATTAATGCTATAGGATCTACAGAGATGTAGTCAATGACAACAGAAAAGCAGGACRTGCAGAGTTCACCATACAGAGCAGTGTCTACATTAACTCCATAATTCAGGCTTAAATCAGCCATACTTTGAGGCTGACAAAACATGTGTAGTCTGAGAAATATGCAGCAAATGAGAAACTCGGTCCCAAAATATGCAATTTTTTACTAATAAATCATAAGACCTAGCAGAATGGATGTAATTTATATTTTAAAAGCACACAAGTTTGCTTCACATTCTCCTTGGCATCCACCAGTCTTCTGCTACTGGATGAAAACCTGATTGCTGAGTTGTCTAAGAATCTCCTGGTTTCTACCCAAATGCTCCCTAACTTTATCTCAAAGCACCCTTCAGAGATGGCCATGTGCTCCCAGGCTTTGCAAGGGTAGCACACAGAGAATTTTCTTCCAAAAGAGATTTAGAAAAGAGAAATTACAAAAGAAGCAGGTGAAAAATTGAAGGTCGCAACCCAACAGAGAGAGTTTAATTCTCTCGCAAGAGATGGGCAAAAAAATGTGACGATGGTAATGTTGGGAAAATTGTTGAGGACACAGACAAGAGACTCTACTTGAGAGCCAGCAAACTTTTCCGTATCTAGTCTAGAGAAAACACCTATTTTTCTACATAAAGAGGTGACTTACTTGCACTTCCAAGTCACTGTCACGTTGTTGTTGTGGATATATATATCCCCTCCTGGCAGTATTTACTCCTCCTCAGCCACCCTAGCCCTGCTTACTAAAAAAAAGGGTACCTTACTTCTGCATACAAGCAACAATACAAAAACATGATTTAAGATTCTGATAATGGATTTCTTTTGACAAGGCACTTATCTCAGCAGCCATGTTTGTTTTTTTTTTTTTTCTGTGAGTTTCTGCTAACTTGACAGCAGAAATTCTATTCTGCAGACGTCATTACCATAAGTATTACAGCAATAAGCACAGAACTATGCAAAAGCAATGACTTTCTCAGGTGTATGTAAAATCATTCCAGACTGAGAACCAGCCACTCATGTCCAGCAGTAATTGCTTGTGACACCAACACATTGAGACTTCAGAATGAAAATCTTAGAGAGTRAAAAGTGTTGAATTACTGCCTTAGCAGCAGGCATAAGGCCCAACTTTCTGATTTGCAGAACCAGGTTCTGCATAGATTTGCAAGCCTGAAGCCGATTTTTTCACACTGAGCCACCAGCCAACTGAATATTCAGCTCAGGCTTCAGAAGATCTCAAATGATGCATTTCACACCTGCTGTGCACACTACAGGTTAGTGCTGTGATCAACCCAGGACAAAACGAACAGAAGTGATTGATGTCCCTGCCTCCAGAGAAGCAGTGGAGGTGGGAAATACCCTGCTGAGAACATGTGAAAACACCAGCACTCGCACAACGGAGCCTCAAGGGATCTAGAATTTCCCTCCTAATTCTCTCGTCTTTATTCATATCTTGTCTTTTAACTGTGTCCAGGGATGAACAAAGGTAAATAATGCAGCATGTTTTACCTGGGGCTGACACTACAAGCTGCTTCAAAACTGCAAGCTTGAGCAGATCCTGCCCAGTAGCTCTAAAGAAGGCTCTGAAGAGCTCGATCCCATATAGAACAGCTCTGAATTCTCTTTGGGCTGCTACCCTAACTCCCCAGCAATAGCAAGAGCCACTCATGTGCCAAAGTCTTTCTCTATGCGATAATCAAGAAAATGAAGATAAATTTAAGAAAGGGGGGATGCCCAAGTCTGTTGCCCTCTGGCCAGAGTGATCTTTGACAGAAGTAATGTCTTCTCAGTTCCCTTTAAACTCAGACCTATGAGAAATGTGCCTTGGCAGCAGTTCAACCATAACAACCGTGTTACAGGGGATTCTACAGCTAGGTTAAAAATCCCCACTGTGGGTGATAGCAGCGGAGTCACCGAATGCAAAGAGAAAAAGCTCTTTCTGGAGCTGACCAGGCGAGCTCCTTCTGCTTAGAGAATTCCACTCTCTTGCCTTTTGCACCAAACCTACACGATATTGAATTGGTGTTTTATGAACACACGTAAATATGCTGCTGACTCCAAAATATTTCTAGGATGAGAACTCCATCCAGAAAGGAAATGGGCAGAGAAAAAGCTTCCKGAGTGGAAATATTCCATTTATTTGCTACTTTATTTTCTCATGCACCTGTTGGTGCATTTGTCCTCTCAAAATGGTCAAATCATGACCATGCCTACTAAGTAGGCCTTGCAGGGATGAAACTGTAGGTACAAATCTCTTCAAACTGTCTATGTGGCCTAACTCCTCTCTGAAGTATCCCTAGAAAACTCCATTCAGCCACTACGATAATTTTTAAGAGCAAAGAAAACACAAAGATWCAGGGCATCTGGGGGGAAACACATCTCAGAAAAGGCTGAGAAAAACTTCTCAGCCATCAACTCAACCATCTTCTCAATGAGTTTCAACAGTTTCTGATCTACTTCAGCACCACATAAAATTGGTAGCATTTTTGCAGAGCATCATTTTTCTTTCCAGMATTGAGGAAGATAAAGATTGTAGCTTTATTGCCCAGAGCAGCTTCAATAGGAGTGTAATGCACATGGTGCAAGAGACGTAGGTCAAAAGCCTCTAAGCCTATGCTCAACACAGAAAGAATTCAAGACATCTGGCAATTTTCTTTTTAAGCTCCAAATTCAAAATGGTAAGCTCAGCAAACTGAGTATTTTTCCATGTAAAAACACCCACTGTACTGGTTTGTCCATCAAGACTTCTATTAGGACATGCTACAGGAAGCTCATAGGAACTGTGTTCTGCTATGCAAGCGGCGTATCTTAACAGCTCCTTCAGCTGCACTCCTGTGTTGAATTATGGGGTCACCTTTCACAGGGAGTTTTAAAGTGTGTGGAGCCAGTATTTGGACACAACCAGTAGCCCATAGATCTGGCTGCTGCTTTTCAACACAGTCCATTGCAAGGTGCGAGCAACTCATCTGCAGAAGCAAACAGGAGTCAGTGTGAAACGGTGTCAGACGGTTTGTCTCATTCCTATCAAGAGGCCCAGAACAGGCAGCTGCTCCTCCTCATGAGGAGTGCTTGCTGTGGCATCCCAAGTGACTAGCCTCTGTTCCCCATGAAGCTTTACGTTATTAATCTTATCTGAAGCAGACAGTGCTGACGCCCAGCTTCCTCAGTGTCTGGAAGAATACCAGCTGTCTCAAACTCAGCCCAAGGATATGGAGYGAATGCATCTCCATGCATCATGGGGAAACACATCCTAAAACTTATCAGGATCTAGAATCACTCTCCTTTTATTTTGCCTATGCACTATCAAAGCAAGTGCCCAGATTCATACTCTGCTCCATGTCTCTACATCCTCAGGCATGGGAGACATTAAGTATGAAAGAACTGTGTCTCTTCCTCTCAGGAATGACATGGACCCAATGCTCCATCCATCCGTTTATCACAAAGGGCTAACTGCAAGACTATCAGACTACCAGAAAGAGAAGACCAAATGAYAAGGCAGCACACCTCTCAAAGCATTGGGATGCACTCTCTGAAGAAAATCACACAAGAAAATTCCTTTGCTTTTACCTCTTTAAAATCCTTCATGGGCTGGGTTTTAGGACTCAGCAATCTCTCTATGCTCCTGTTCCTTTTTCGTCATCAGCCTTGGACCATTACAATGAATAAATACCACAGTGTTGCTAGCATGAAGGAGAAAAAATTTATTTCCACAGAAAGGCAAGCGTTCTGAGGAAGAATTTGCTACCTGAACTTATGATTTAGTCTTTGAAGCTAGGTAAGACTTGTATTCATCAGCCCTTCTCTGTAGTGTTCRCATTGCAGTGGATGGCAAACTAAACAAAAAACAGGAAGAAATGAGTCTTCACTGACATGCAGATCTTCCAAAGCTTCAAACAGCCTAAAATGAGATTTAATAATCACATAGACGCAGCATACACTGGTGCAATAAAACACATGTCTGGAAAAATGGATTAAACCCTTGAAAATCAAAGAATACTGAGCACTGTAGTTAATTTTGCACCAGAAATTGGTTTCTGGACCCATTTTGCATTTCAGGATGTAGCCCAGCATCCAACAATGAGTGGCATTTATGAATGCTCGCATCATCAAGACACATGCATCCTGCATGTGCTATCTTCCACCCACCAAGAAAAACAGAGATTTATGTTCTGGAAACATTGCATATGGGGATGAACTATTTTTAAAAAGAGTGAAAACAAAGCCTGTTTGGAAAGAAACTTTTTACTCCAGAGGGGAAAAAAAATTCCAAACAATTTTTGATCTACTCAGTCAAGTCAGATCAAGGACTTTGCTAACCAGTGGGAAAGTGCTCTACAATTTGAAGCATTACAGTCAAGCTGATATAAGGTAATTAAAAAAATCTGAATTCCTACCATGCAATGATTTTTACTGTAAAACACTGTGCTCAGATCAAATGAAACAGCATCGTTCATTACTATTGAATATATACTAATTCTACTCACTATTTCCCACAAGTTTACAACACTAATAACTCCAGATTTGTGTCATTAATCTCTAGAATTATTGACCAACTACCAATAACAGTGCAGTAGGTGGTGATTAAAACACTAGAAAGGGCCCATAACACAGAAGCTATTGCCTTTGTGTGACTTGACAAATSCATCTCCTTTTACAACACACGATTCTCCCATAAATGCTGTTTTTTGAACATATTAATGTAATAATATGCTCCCAAGGATTTTTTTTTAATTCATAATTATAATGAAATGCGATCGCTGAATAGTATCACCCTCAGCCACTTACATCATCAAAASAAAGTTATATCATTAGTTTTACTTTCTACAGCCCATCTTTGGCAAAGTCAGTCATCTGTTCCCTCATACTATTTAGGAAGTGAAATGAGCAGATCRATCCATTTGTTTCCTCTCCTCTGGAAATGAGGTCCTGGTTATGTTGCATGAAGTCCTGYGCTAAATCACAGTATGTAATTACCTGAACAAGTCATGATTTCCAGGTACATGGCTGAAAAATTTTATACTTCCATGCTCAAATTCCACAATGCAAACTTATTCATATTCATTTACCCAGCAAGCAGATGGGGAGGGTATTTGATTAGACCTGCTGAAAGATCTTCATCTTCACAGCAAAGGAAGGCTAGATAAAGATGCATAACCCATCAAGTTAGATAATTGTCTAAAGGCATTCCCACACTTGTATCTAGGTATGACCCTCAAAGTCATTAGTAAAATACTGTTATTAAGCTACATCCACCATGTTTTCTTCACAAGGCTTATATTCCTCCGTTACTACATTTCCAATTAAGAAAGACTCCTCAAGAGTCTAATGTCTCACACACCAACTAACAGTAAGAGCCAAGATCTGCCCACATATACAGGACAGAATGTGRCTCAGACATGCACTGAATAGAGTTTGATTTTGCTTACATTGGACACAGTATTTATTCAAGCAAAAGCACAAGAGGAGTATATTAAAAAACAACACACACACACAACTTGGCACATTGAACGAAAATTACGGTCATGTCTCCCATGTTTGAAATGTTGACAAAAGAGTTCAGAGTCGCTGCCAAGCTTATTGTCATCCTGAATATATATGGGCTGTTCAGACACCAGGCACAAGATTTAAAGACTAAAACAACATTTTGTTTTGTACAGAAATGTTAATATATCTAAAATTAAACAAGTTGTTTGTCGTCCCCCTCCCCTTTTTCTAAACCAACCACCATTCAGCACATGCTTGTTTTAATACGCATCTTTCAGGAGCCTTTTAATCAATCACAGCAATTTGTAAACCATTTCAAAAATAAATATTTAGAGGTCATGTAAGCAATGAACTCAAAGAATGGCTTAGATCCAGGCATTGTGTAGACTGAATGATGTGATCCTCCAGACATTTTTCTGCCCGTGCAGTGCCATCAAAGAATTTTATTGTTTTAARCAACATGACCAAAATTAAGGGAAAAAAGAGCGATAGGAAGAATTGAGAACCATTAAGGGAGACAGGAGAATGAAAGAGGGGTCATACCACACTACTCAAACGTAAGCAGCAACAGATTAGGAGTGAGATAAGAAACAAGGTCAAAGCAGCAGTGGCGGCCACATCTTTTCTTGGAAAGAGCTTAAGAACTAAATTAACACAAAAAATAACCTCATGTTTATCATGAGATATCAGCTATGTTCTGCCTTGTTTTCTCCTCCCTAGGCTAAACAGGATTTTTAACAAGATGACTTTTCTAAATTACCTATTTGGGCATTGAAGTGCTTAAGGAAAGAGGTGGAGGCTCAGCTGCTGCTCCAAGATGAAGTGCAGCTGGCAAGCACTCAGCTCCATTAATTATCTTTTCTTGACCAAAAATCTTTCTCGAGGGCAAGGAAAATGGTAAGAAGAAAATGGCATCTCACCTCTCGGGGTTACCTGTGAAATGGTCCAGGATGTTGGACAGCAAATCCACCCTGAGCCTTTTCCCTCAACCTCCTTTGGAACACCATGTTTGGGGCATGCCCTCAACACTCCTCCTTTGGGAAACCATCTTTCATCTTAGACTCCAGAAGAGATCTGTTTTTTTGAACTCCTACTGACTTGGGAAAGTTCTGTCTCTCATGTAGCTCAGCAAGAACACCCTGGATTCCTTCTTTGGAAAATCATGCAGAAGGACTTCTTTTCTTGCCTCATCACCAACCATGTCCAGATCTCCATACCACTTTGCAGCAATATACTTCACTGTGTGCCTCTGCTAAATTAGTTGCAGACATTTCTGCAGTAAATCTTTCCTTAACTGGGTGCTTTATAAAATGAAGTGGAAAAGTCTACTTCACAGGCTCCACAGGAGGCACAAGAAATGGCATGAAGCCACCCAGCCCGAGACCATGTCCCCTGGAGAGTTCTGTGGCACTGCTCTGTCACATCTCAATTTTCAAACTGCATCCACTCAGCTGAAAGGATGCTTAAAATCGAGTTTTCTGGGGACAATGAAAATCTTATTTCATTCTTTACTCGTTATTCAACCATGGCTGAAACCTTCCCTTCTCTGAATAGCTCCCCCTCCCACAAAGGCTGCTACAAGTGGGGAAATTTAAGCCTCAAAGGGGAAATTTAAGCCTCTAAAGGGGCTGTGTAAGAGAAGGGAAGGGACACTGTTATTAGCTCTCCGATAGTGCCGCTGCTAACACAATTATGTCTTCCTGTTCAGTCCACTTTCACATGGGGAGGTTGCTGTGTCAGTAAATAGCACAGTATTTTATCATCAAAACTATAAACCTCTTCTTAGAAGTGGCAAACATATGAACATCAGATGTAAAAGCAGAATTCCTGCTCCAAGTGACCAGAGATTCTGCTGTGACCAGAGATTAGATCCAGTTTTGGGACGGCGTGACTCGGGCCAGCACATTGGAATTCAGGCTCTTTTGAGGAAATGTCATTCCAAACTCATACCTGTACATTTGGTGGCCTCTTCTTTTCTCAGGTTTATCTTTATAGTTGCAAAGCTTGTTTGCTATTCCTGCTAATGAGTACTATGAGTTAAAATGGAAGACATTAAAACCTTAATACTTCATGCTGGGTTTAAGACTGAGATTCAGAAAACTCATGAAAGCTAGAATGCTCAAGTTCTGGTTTAGCACTACAGATAAGGTTCTTTTTCTGGCACCTTCTGTATCTGCATTAAAAAGATACTCTGAAATTTATCAAATAAAGAAAAAAAAAMCTTCTATACAAGTAGAGTGAGTTTTCAGAGGATAGTTATTATTTCTATTGCAAAATGAATAAGCTGAAGCACAGGATGCCAAGAGGATTTGCCTTGGATCACAAACCCCGTTGATGGCAACCCCCGGAACAGAATGCAACTCTCATTTTTATGGTATAGCAGCAATAAGATCGCATGTGGCTTTTCCGCATGTGAGCTTATATATATATATATACTTAGAAGTATATGCTTCTAAGTCTCCTTACTTTTCACACATGGATTATGCAGGGCTGAAGTAGGCTTCTCCAACTCCTAGAAAGTGTTACTCGTTACTGCTCGTTATTGCCTCGTACTGCAATCAAACCGTGGAGTAGCCAGACTGAGCTCCATTTCCATCCCAAGGCTTCACACTTGTAACTGGCATGCATCTCCTATGCACTGAAAACGTCTTGTGGTTAAATAAGGCAGCCCCGCGCCCAAGTACTGCTCATGAGCGGCCTCCCCWCAGCACCTGCTGCACTAAGTGGCTCAAGGCTAAGCCTGTGTGACAGGGCAAAGCCATAAAAATATATAGCCACTGTGCATTCCCCTGGCRCACTAGCAGCCCCCAGCCAGTGAAGCTCAAACTGGCAGGGAATCGTCACCGCTGTGCTTTTACTCTGTGCCTCCTACGTGCTAGACCCTGTTTTTCAGCATGTTGTAGGCAGCTGCTTCGCCCACAGACAGCCCAATGACACAGTCAGAGCAATATGTTGTCCCCGACATCTCACAGCTCGTGCTTTTAAAGCTTTGCTTCCTAGGAAATGGGGCTTACATGATCACAGGAGCTACATGGGTGTATCCTGTAGATCCCTTTTTTTTTTTTTTTTTTTTTTTTAAGGAGAGGCCAAAGTAATTGAACGAATATTTGGTGAAAGGCTGCAGGATCTTCATTCTTGCAAGTTTTCCCAAGTTTTGGGGAAAAAAAATGCAGCAGAGGGAAGAGATGCTATAATCATCCTCACAGAAGGAGAGCTGACATGTGAGATCACATTCTCTCATATCCCAGGGAGAGGGAGGAATCCCAACAAATTCCTCAACCATGGGAAAAAAAATCAGCTGAGACTCGCAGTCAACCACTGGACACAAATTTATAGGAAAATAGGCATGCTTAGCCTGAGCACTCAGACAACGACTAATCTGGCTAAGCAATCTTTGTAAGACATACTCATTTGAATAATTTATTTCCTTCTTTCTTCTAAGAAACCTTTCCCAGTGCTGGAACAGGAGGGAGCAAACCTGTGGAAGCCCATAGATTTGCTAGCACAGAAAGTATAATTACAAAAGCAGTTTTTGTATGCTCCGAACCAAAAAAATAACAAAAAAAAAGGCAGTGACAGGATTCTCATGACATCCCTTTTCTGAGATCAGCCCCTTCGCTGCTTTTGCCCGTTTTACCCCAATGGACAGACCTGGCACGGACTCATGCCCTGTCCTGCTAAGCCTGCTCACGACGCGCCAGCGCGAGCCGCTCACCTGGCAGCGCTACAGGCGGCCGTGGGAAGCAGGCAGTGACCTTTGCAGCCAGCAAARCTGCCGCAGGAAAACAGTGCTTGAGCGAAGCTTATCACGCAACGGAAAACTTCCCTGCTGGCCCAACAGCGAAAGGGGAGGCTGTTTCCCACCAGCAGTTTACTATATGAGGATGTGTCATGAGTACAAAACTCAGATAAGGAAACTTGGGCTTCCAGGCAGGCTGCTCCAGTTGTCACAGCACCCTGCAAAGCCTCGTATTCAGTTCCCTGAAGAGCTCAGGCTTGGCCAGGCATGTATGAGGTTGCCTTCTGTAACAGTGCTCCTCTTAAGAGTTAGGAATTTAGCCACCTAGGCAGCACTTGGGACATTGAAAACAYATGACAGAGGGTAGGACACTCAGATGTATCATTGCTCTGTGCAGAACATCTCACAGGTCGGTGAGAAGAGTTTTGCTGCACTCTTTTTCCCTCTTGATCCTTCATCCTCCAAGAAAAAAATAGGTAGGATGGATGGCAGGAGCTCTGTGGTCTTCATACAGCACCCGCCTCCCAGCTACCTCCTGTGCATCAACTGTAGGTACCTAATACTCCTCTTTTTGTGTTTTTAAACAAGACAGCATCTTTTCTTTCTCCTCCTGCAAATCTTTGAATGCTGTCTTTTCAAAAGTAGAAGTTACCAATTTTTATATAATTCCACTTACCCCACTTAAGTACACACATACACATACTACCTCCTGCCTTTCTCACAGTATTCTCCTGCAGTTCTTTTTTGCCAGCAATGAAATACATCAACAGTGCCAAAAAAGTGAAATAGCTATTATCAATGTAAGGGATATAACTAAAAATATGCCCATACACTCCAGCTCTCCATGAACCAATCAATATTGGTCATCACTTTGACAGGACTTATCCCATGTGTTTTCTAGTTTCCCAGGTAATGATCTGACAAGAACTTCAAGCTGACGTTGTGCAACCAGTATAGGAGAGGTCACAGAACTGGCAATAACAAAGTGTTTGAGAGCCAGCAACGGGGAGAGGAAGTTCACAGTCTTGATGGCAACACATTATTATAAATATATGCTTCTCTCCTCAAAGAGTCCAGCATACAAGAAAGGCTTAGAAGCAGATACTTCACAGTATGGTCTCCCAGACTGCCTGATCTGGTTACTTTAGAACAGAGTGGATTGCCTTCGTTGCTCTGCAATTGGTATCTGCTATCTAGAGAAGGGAGCAGCTCCTCCACCTCTGGAGGATACATCATTTCTGTTGTGCTGTGTGCAACAGTTGTACTGTCCACTTTTGTAGGATACAACTGTTCCTGTGTCTTTGGGAAACCTCACTAGTCATTCAGAGAAAGACCTCAGTTCAATCTTCTTGCCCTGCTTTTCATTTGCCTCAAGTCAATAACCATTCTAAGAGTTTGGGGTGAACATTTACTATTTCCCTCTTGTACAAGGCTTTGGGCATCTCTTCTACCCCCAAAACAGCCACTGCAATGTGCAAGCCATTCAAGTGACAGGTCTGTGTCATGATGGATTTATGCTCCAGTGGAGCTGCCCGACAGCCTGTCCCCCTGACGTGGGAAGGAGTGGGCCAGCAGGACTCCCCTGTGAGGCAATGGCATGGGGGCAAGAACGTTTCTGCCCACCAGTATCAAGAGTTTGAAAGGCTGGAGCTTAACATAGAGAAAGGTATGGGTTACAACAGATTTTTCTAAGGAAAAGCTTCACTCATGCTCTCCTGCATGGCAAAGTGAGAACCCTGGCTGGGAAGATTCACAAAAAAATTATCTTTGCCAAGGAAAACTTGGTTAGCAGAACATAGAAAATACATGAGGAATAAAAAGGAGCAGGAAAATAGCTTTTAAATGTCAGTTTAAATGCAGACTGGTTCTTCCTTCTCAGTAATACCTTTTGTGGCTGCTCCTCTTAGCGAGGTCTTGCAGATGTGACATTACAGGCCTGTTCTTCAGCGTTTCTCCAAAACCCCTGGCTATTGAGCAAGCCTGCCAATCAGGCACCTTTCCCTGCTTGCACACAAACCCAAGGCAAGTAACCTGAGGAGACATTAGCAACTCAGCGCTCACCGCAATTTCATGTCGTGGTCTGACCAAGTGGCACGAGCACTTAACCGCTGCCTTTAACAGCGGCACGCTGCGCGCACTAATCCCTCACTGATATTTCATGTCAGCTCCCATTGCGAACGGCACAGCCAGCCATGGATTTTGGCTTCGCACACCGACTCCGTTGCGCTTTTTGGAGCGGGGAAGGTTATTGTTCCTGCCTAAATTACATAATGCTCCAGCCTACAGCCTGCCAACCTTCTCGGAACTGGGCCTCCCCGCTACTAGCAATCTTCAGCCAGGACTGCCTGAAACACCCAAAAGTTCCCTTCAGAAACACTGCTGGAGCTGATGTCATTTACAGGTTACCTGGCTGCGATGAGCAAACTTGCTAGCAGCCAAACACAACACAACAGCGCAACTTTAAAAGAAGTGCTCAGGGCWTGGTTTTCCCAACTCAGGTTAATGCAAACGCACCACGGCCACCACTGTATCCTGGGGTACAGGAGACATTACTCAAGGAAAACGATTGCCACACTCAGATGATGGAAATATTCTCTCTGAAAACTGCCCTGTGCTGAAAACTGTGTCGGAATGTCAACTTTGCTATTTCCCCTACTCTCAAGTGTTTTTTCATGGCACTGAAGATTTTGTGATTATCTCTTTAAAATTAATTATTGTGGTCAAGCTTCCCAGGGCTCTATTTTTGTAACTAAGAGCTTAAGAAGTATAAAAATTAATTTGAATAAAATCTTGGTGGGGGGAGATGGAGGGAAGAACAACAACTATCCAAACTACCCATGTCATCTTTTCCTCCCAAACAAGAATGCTTTTTTTCCTGGTATCTCTCTGACTCTCTCCACATCCTTCTTGCTCGAAAAATATGACTGCAGAAAGGGATAAGTTAACAAATTAGAACTTCATTAACTACACGCCACAAAGAACTTTCCCTACTAGGTATTGATATCATGGGTTGACAACACTAGCTGTAGGCAGAATAACTCAGTCATCTGAGGTAGTAACAAGAGTGTTGTTTTAGAAATGCTATTTAAGAAAAATTACTACAGAGACAACCACTCTTGATGGGTATGTGAATAAACTAATATCAACACTGAATAACACAGTTACCTGAAGACATGACATTGCACAGCCTCACTTGTAAAAGAAAGTCAGTTATTTCTTTCCAACTGATATCTGAAAGTCGCAGATAACAACAATAATATTCAAGAGAAAAAGAATATTCAAAAGGAGGAGGAAAAWTCGTAGTTCAAAAATTAGACAGTAATGTTATTACTGTTACTATTTTTTAATTGGAAGTGCAGTCAGAACACATTCTCTTAGTGACACATATTTTAAGCAGTCATTATTCAGTATCATGTCAAATCAACACACTGCAAAACATTAACTTCCACCTCAGGTTCATCCTGCTATCCCACCCTCCGGATACTCTTTCCAAAAAAACACTATATTTAATYCCTGTGTTTATAAACCAGATAATATGAATGCTTTTGCATTCCACCTTAGGGAACTACACAGTACTTTGAAAATCTCTAAGGAACTCTGGCTGGGATAATATTTTAGACTTTAGTCCCTAAAGCAACATTTCTCAAATGACCTCAGGCTTGAAGTTACCTGTCTAAGCTCTGTAAGAGCTGCTCAGATGTGTTGTTGCTGGCATCTTATCAAGTTCTTTTAAAACACAGTTAAATTTGCAATAAAGWGAGAACAATGAGGTCCACAAAAGAAAAAGATTTTAAAAGGTTACTCCCAGAAAAAAAGAAGGGAATCCTGCATATAAGCATGAGCGACATAAAGAGTGTCTAAATGTCCTCTTTTCTCACAGATTGCAGGGTGTGTTTCCCAGCTCTTATGCTCCTCAAAGTACTGCATGTCTTTCCTGCTGTGTCAAGATATCATTGATCAAGGCCCAAAATACACATCAGTATGCCACCTGCCAAAGGTGTTTCAAATTCTGCCTGATCCGCAAAGAAAAGGTTCCTTACCATTATCACAGAGTGCAAAAAGTCACTTAATGCCCCAGAGTAGGAAGGCTGCATCTCTGCAATATCGCCTTCCTCCCACCATCGAGCCATGAGCTCCAGGTGAACGACACGGGTCTCTGGGCTGTCTCCATCTTTCAATACTGGCTTTGAACCAAGAATGTTACCATTGAAGAACAAGTGCGGAAGGGCTGAATCCCAAGATAAGTAAGAAGCAGAGCTGACCTCATAAGCTGTTCCCTAAGGCATACCATTGGGATTGCATTAGGTTCCTGGAAACCTTATATGAAAAACAGACATTGAAGTTTTACCATTCAGAGGCAGGAAGTAAACAATGTTTAGTAGCAATTAAATATGCTTATTATTCAAAGAAATTTAAAACACAAAACCCTTGTACATATCACGGGGTTAAAAGGATACTTAGATCCTTAGGAAGGATACTTAGGAAGGATACTTAGATACTTAGGAAGAGGTCATGGCAAAAGTGAAACTTGCAGCTTACGTAGACGTGCATACTTGTGAACATTTGCAGAGAACTTCATGTTTTTCTAATATTTTTCAAGAAACATGGTTACTACATTATAAGATGATTACAGAAGCCCTTAGATTGGTTTAGATCAACTCCAAGATTAAGCGCAGAGAGAAAATAACAACAACAAAAAATCTCCAAAAACAAAATAATCTACAGMATCGGGAAGAGAATTCAGTGACTGATGAGTCTTTTGAAACTCCTCCCATCCTATCAAAACACTCTGATGAGGACAAGCCTCCTTGGTTTCTTCCTTTATACAGGGAAGAAATTTATRCTGGATTTAAAGTGTATGCTTTAACATTAACGTTCTCTAATACTGAAGATTACCTTTCTACTTTAATATGCCACAGACTATCACAGGAAACTGACTGGAAAAAAGGAAGGTTGGAAAAACATAAACAATGAAACAATCAGATAAGATACATGGTGGGCCTATCACTGCAGGAAGCCATGATCATTTACTCTTCATTTCTTTACTTTTTCTCCAGCAGATATGGATCTCAAGGACAAGTATCCTTGGACCTTAGAACATGGCCTAAGCTGAAGTGTTGAGAACCACTCTGTGCACTCCAATGCACAGCATTTGTGCATTGCTCATGCACACGTACAGCAAACTGGCAATTCGTAACACATGCAATATGAGCACTGTATAGGTCTCCACACCAATTTGATTGCTGAGAAGTTCACTAATTACTGAATTACTGGGAGCCTGAATTACTGGGTTCATAAAAATACAGAATTCTGAGAAAAAGCTGATGGAGACTGCAAAAATTCTCAAATGACACCTACACCTTTGGAGAGTTGAGAATCTAGCAGGTCTGAGTCCAAACATTACAAAACAAAAACATCCAYATTCAGTTCTACAAGAGGACAGGCAGCAAACCCCAAAGCATTATAAGGTTAGTCAGCTGTCCCTGGCTTTGTAAGTCTAAATAGAATTGGTATAAATCCAGACTAAACTGAGGTTCTGAATATTTAGGATACTAAAAGTTGTTTTAATCTTATGTTCTAATATCCTAAGAGGCATATATAAAACACAACAAAAAATATTAGCAATAAGGTTTAGGGACTGTGATTTCACATCAGAATGAATAAAGAACAACTTCAATTGTAGTCTAYGAAATTATATTCCCTACCATGAGATCACAATACGGCACTCACAAAATACCTTAAATCTTAAAATCCCCAGATACGACGGCTGTGGCCAAGGCCTATATTAGCCACATGTGTATTGTCCTGAAAGGAGGTTTCAATTATTTTTACAGTGAGATAATGTTCCCCTGACTATCTTAAAGTCTTAGTAGCACATAACAATTAAATTTCATTCTTGAGAAGACATAAGCAAACATCTGCAGCTTTGAATCTATACAAAAATTAGCCATTTTTCCATCTTCTTTATGAGAACAGTGACATCTCCCTGACTTTTCCACAACACTGACAGACAAGAATTTGAAGAGAGAGCAGAGGGAAGTCTTCTCTGAGGCCAAGTGCAAACTGGAAGTTTTACACTTTGCCAGCTGCAAGAAAAATGGGAAACAAAACACTTCAATCTGTAATAAAGTATCAGCTAACATACTTAGCAGAAGGAAAGCCACTCTTCACCAGCCAAATCTGCCGTTCGCTCTGTGAACTAAAAATATATTTGCAGAGGTTTGTTAATATGGTTGACCTCAAAATTTGGAACCATCTTCCTTCCAGATGCAAAATAGCTCAAAATCATGTTTTCAGGGAAGGATCCAAAAGCCCCTTTACCTTCTATTCTCCACAGAATTTAATCACCCAAGCATTATTGAACATGTCCAGTCCTACAAACTAAAGAAACACTCTTATTCCTACTTTTGGATAAAAAAGTGAAGCAGAGTGTTCCGTGATTTCCAGGTTATACTTTACAATATCGTTGTGCAAAGTTTAGCACACTGCATAATGCCAAAATTGATCTTACCCAGTACTGCTCTCCTATAWTTGATCCTAAACCAATTAGAGGAAAAGAAACAGAACAGTCATCTGGGCTGCAAGCAAATACAGATTTTTCTTTTGTCCTGCCCCCTTTTCTTAACATGAAGTAAAAGAAGAGATTATACATATTTAGCAATAAGTAAAAGTACAGAAAAGATAGTAGGAATGTAACTATATAAAAAAGCTCCTTAAAGCTTGTTTTGTCAAGAGAAAACACAGGGAGCCGACATATGTTGACCAGCTCCATTACTACAAGTCAAGCCAACTGCTTACCTCAGCTGGCTAATCCAAACTGCAATTTGATTTGTTTGTGCTAGAAATTGAAGAAGAGTTGCTTGATATTCTTTTTCTTGTAGTTAAAAAAAAAAAAAAAGTTATTGTCCAGTAACAAAGGATTTCTTGGAACATGTCATCTCAATGTTTATTATGCCACAGCTGCATGTAGGAGTAGACATTCAAAACAATTTCATTTTTGGCCTAACAGTATCATGGACAGTACCTTAATGTCTGTCCTGTCCTTCACTATGTTATCTATTTACTCCAGAGTAACACTAGTCACTCTAAATTTTAGAATCTCCTTATTTTTTTAGCATGACCCTATGACAAGCAGATAGGAGGGTTAGTTATGTTTGTGCATATGGAAAATAACCTCCAGTTATTGAAGAATAACATAGCTTCCCCTATGAGAGGTTCCCTACTAGGAGAACCTCATTAGTACATCCTTCCTTTACCTGGCTCCCCTGAGATAGGATCTCCAACTATCCAGCAGTACATGGACTGCAGAGTCACCCTGCAGCAACAATGGAATTCCATCTGGTCCCCTTTCCACCAGTGCTCAGCAAGAGATGGGGAAGTCAYTGGCTGCTCTGTAGACACTGGGACTGGGAATATTCATTTTGAGAGGTTACTGAAGGACATGTGTCTCAGTCACCATCAGCAGCTCTAGCCTAGCGCACTGATCACAATGTACAAATGACAAGTCTGCCAGTGAGCCCACCCCTGAGCTAAGTCAGTGGTACACCAGGGCCTTTTGAACATGGAAACGCAGAGCAATGGGTTCATCACAACCTGAACTCCCAGCGAAGGGGAAAGTGCCACCAGAGATGGTGACATGTCTCCAGAAAGGATRCCAGAGCCTGAGGAGGGAGGAAGGGAGCAATCCAGCACAGCTCCACTTCCCAGCCTGATGTGAGACTCTAATTGCCTCAGGACACTGCTTTTCCTGCTTAATAGAGATATCTGTACTAGAAAACAAGCTTTCAAGTACTGACTGGGCTCTCTTGAAAGACAGGGAAGAGTCACAGTGGAAACAGGCCCTGCCTGACTGGTGCACATGGAGAATAAGGTGGATCTGAGCAAGGTTAAGGGAGATACAGATGTGTGGGATGATCTATAAGGAACAAAATAACTGCTCCAAAAACCCTGCCCTAATCCAGTGAGTCACTAGGGTGAAAAAAAAACAAGTAAATCAAAACAGTAGCACTGCCCTTTTCTTTATGAGGTGGGAGCCACTGCCTGGCTCTCGTTGGCCTTGCTGGGGATCCCTCATTAGTCACCATGGTCCATGGTGAAACAGAGGTGCTTCCTCTGAATGGGCAAACCACAGTGTTGTAACAGATTCCTTTGAGATGGAGAGCTGTGAAGCCATCTCCTGCCACAAGAAAGATAAAATCATCTGATGCCACCAACCAGAATTTCCATTTGTGACTGGAGAGGCTCAGTCAATGCCAGCCTGATCACTTGTGGTCAAACATGAAAAGGCTCCAATAACCTCGAGCAAAGGGCAACAAATTCCCAGAGCATCCTGCCTTGCCAAGGCGGACGAGCGGAGCTGAGCCGGAGAGGGCAGGCTGCCTACGGGAGGAGGGCAGAGGAAGAGGAAGGAGGTGTGTGGGCTCTGCCTTCGCTGCCACTGCTGCCTCCCAGCCTACCCAGTTCAAATGGCAGCATGCACACGCACCAAACAAGACCTTGCACACAAGCAACCACACTAGCGAGCAGAGTTTTTTTCCCTAGCAGATGTAGTTTAGCACTGAAGCTGTTTGATKGCTACCAAATTTGAAAGACTAGCTAGCCTGTTAGGCCTAATTCCTATGTCACGGTGATCTTACCGTGAAAGAGACTGAAGATACCATGCACAGGGATACAAAGGGTTGAATTTTCTGTAGCTTTTTTTTTCTTGTGGTCACCCTTGACATTAATCCAATACATACTATCTTTAAAATCACAATAGTCCCACATACATATGTATAATAATCTGGCAGATTTTCTACTCAATGGTTCATTTTTTCCCCTTGAGGAGTTACAATCTGGGAAACTTCTATAAGCTGGGCTTAGCTAGTGAGCACTGCTTGCAAGCCCTGAGCTATGGTTTGCATTCCAGGCAAAGAAWCTCCTGGAAAGCCGGCACACATTTTTAATTTAAAAGGAAATTCAAGACGTCCTCGCCTTGACTCTCTAAATAATTCTCTGGCTTTCTTGATGTATGGGTGTATACACAAAATCATTAGGAAGCAATAGCTTTATCCTAGACCTAAAACTACACTTCGGAGCCGGGTGGCAGGGGAGAGGAGAAATGGGGAGAGTTACAAATCATGCAGTCATTAGGAACATGAGACAGCTGAAAGGCAAAATGAAAACAGGTGGACTAAATTTTTCTATTGCTCCCGATGAAGGAACCACGCGCAGTTACACAGAAGTGAAGCACCAAGACAGCCGTTACCTCTTGGCGCAACGGCACTGCACAATGCAGTTGCATTAAGTTATGTGTAATTCAGAGGAGTAAGGCAGTCCCTGAAGCTGAAGGCTTTAATCCAAGAGGAGATTAACAAATCAATGCAACAAACAGTTGAAAGGACAGGCCAAAAAACAACCAGAAAAAGGATGTTTGCTTCATACAAGACAAAGATGTATAGTCAGACGGTTTAATTGCCAAACCTCGTTTGCATGTTGGTTTCATTCAAAGCACAAATGAGAGAATGTTGCAAATGAGGCGCAATCTTGGCTATAACCAACTTTCAGCTATAACAAAGCTGTTTCAGTCTACTTTTTGACTTGTCTTTGAACTCTAATTACTTATCCGCCTTTGCAATAAAAAAAAAAAAAAAAAAGGCAGTGTCTGCATATTGACTTGAGTCCATTTCTCCCAAGCGTGTGAACAGGAGCTCTTTGGAGTTGGCTCTGAAGAAAATCTTCTGTTCACTCCCCAGGAACAGCTGCAGAAATCCACCACGGCTGTAAGCCTTGAACGAACTAGACTTGGGGAGGAAAGGCCTACTGGCTCAGTGCTTTTTCATTTCGCATTCAAGGATGAGAAGGAGACAACAGTCCACCACGCAAAAGCCAACATGCGCATCTCAACTGCCTGAGCGCATCCAAAGTTTGTGTTATGTTACATTGACACAACTGCAGGAAAAGTAAACAAAGAATGTAATGTATTACAACCCTAAGCAAGGAGTGGACACAAAAAGAGAAAGAATGAGTCTGCTGGCAACATCCCGTATTGCCATGCCAGGAGTTTTAGGTCATGAACACAAGCAAGTGGGAACAGAGTTGGGTAAGCAAATGTCTTGTTTAAAGGCTCAAAGTATGTGATATTTCACAGCCTTTGTCCTACCGTGACATTTTAACTGGCTTATCCAGTTGAAAGTGAAGCTGATGGCATGGGCCTAGGGGCACTAAGTTGGCACTCCCTTTCCGAGGATGTAATAGGGAGAGGAGGAACAGCCAGAGGGCAAGCAGTGCTCCGTACTTAGGATCATTCTTGTAACTCTCTGCATCTTTGTACAATCTGTTTTAATATCTATCAGGTTCTTTCTTTTTCCTGAACCTCTCATCCTGGACCAGCCCAGTTTTCATATCCTTTAGCTGAGCATGCACTCACACATATCCCTCACACCTCAACCCTGTAAGCTCTGTTGGCTTTTCAAAGGTCTTTGCTGTGCCTTGGATTTAGGCAGGAATTTTTCTCTTACTGCAAAGAAAGTCTAAATAGAGCTTTCAAATGAGGCCAAGACATATGCTTACAGCTAATTAAAATAAAGCCCAAAATTGAACCAATATAGCAGTTAGATCATCAATTACATCTCCTTACAGTGATTAATAGTTTKTTTTGTTTTGTTTTCTAAAATCAAATGAATAACAAGACGTACATTCAACTGAACCACAGAAAAGCATATAATGTGCGTTTTCAAAGTATAGCATTTCTGATACTCTGCCAGTAATGTCGTGGATAAAACAAGGCAGACCGTACTAATTATTCTCATGTGTAACCACAGTGACATTACAATACAGGTTATWTAAAGCCTTGCGACTTTCATTTACAATTCGAGGTAAAGCACTTTCTTAAAAACATTTCTCTGGCCACTGTCTGAAGTTCTGTTCCAGAACTGAAGTGCAAATTTCACAGCCTCAAGCGCTGGCGATTTATGTCCTGTAAATTAATTAGAAACTTTCACCTTGCACAGAATAGCTGGCATACCAAGCCCTTGCAGACAGTTCTTACATTTTGCTCCCTAAACTATAAAAATGTCACAAGAACTGCTAGTAGGTTAGAAGGAGGTTAACAAAACTAGCATCAGGGGTTTTTTTTATTTCCTTTTTCCCAGCTCCTTGGGGAGTCTAGCGATCAAACTTAGCAAAGTGTACAAGTATGTTGCAAAAGAGGATTGTTAAATCTGTTGGCTTCATATTAAAAAGACTATAAAACAAATTCCTATTATGGATATTTCTTGATGTTTGGTGGTATGTCATGCATTCCCACTACAGATAGTCATTTTCATTCTCTTGCTATAAGATCTCTGATTAAAAAGCATGACTGTAATACTTCCAYGAACTTACTGTAATTTCAGAATTTTTCTTTTGGAAAAAAATGTAACAGAGTAATTAATGTGTCTATCAATTTGGCCATCCTTAATTAATGCCAAAATGTTGGGAAGGGCTGAATTTTTAGCCTCTTGCTTGCTCTGGATATAAAACTTATAGACTGTCTCACCAGTCTAAAATTTATGCAATATCAGATGCCAGAATCTGACTTTTATTATCTCCACAAAGATCTGCTCAGATGACCTGTACGGATGAGCAAGAACACCTGAGATATAGGTTTATCTGAGGGAAGAAACCAGCTCAACAGACATAAATACCACAAGCAAAATTTTACTCACACAGAATTAAACATCAAACTTCCTAGGTAGAGACCAGAGTTTCATTTTCTAGTTATAGAAATTTAGCCATTAAAGAACAGAAAAGGAATCTGATATTGAACTTAATATATACAGTAGTGCAAAGTATTTATTTTCCTATATTTTTACAAGTGTTTAASATTGAAAATTCTCTTCCAACATTAAAATTTCACATCCCTTATGACTATGAAGTGGTACACCTTCCTGTTCTCCTGGGACTCTACAAACAACCAGTTCTTCAGACCTACAGATATAATTTGAATATTATTTCTTAACTCTTTCCAATGCTGAACAACCTTCATTTAAAAACAAGATAAAGAAAATTTCTTTTACATGTGTTTACATAAAGAAAGAAGGAAAAAGTATTTTCCAAAAAAAAAAAAAAAAAGAATAAAGCTACAGCTGAAGTAAAGAAATTAAATGGATCAAGTGCTTACACATCTGCTGAAGTTAGGAGTATCTCAGTCACTAAACTACAGAGTCCCCAGTTTATCTGACATGTTTCCATGAATGTGCCTCTGCCTCCAGTATGAAAGGTTAGAGATGTTTTAAAAGTCTCTAAGGACAGTTTAAATGATTCAAAAACATGAAACTGTGAACCAAAGAAAAAAGCCTCCACAGAAAAACTCTCCTGGATACACACAGATCTGGGTTTAATCTCCTGAAAGACTGATTTTTAAGCGCATTCATTAATTTATTGACTATGGAAATGTTAATAAATTTCACAACTGACATTACCCAAGGACYTCTTCATTACTAAAGAGATATCCCACCAAATATTGCACTGAAAAAAGCAACAACTTGTGCTTTCCACTGAAGAGAAAGCAGTAGAAAACACCAATTTTCAAGACTTCCRGGACACGTACACCACGTGTGCACATGCACATGTGCATGCTGAAGCTGGTGCCTCAATTAACTCAGCAGAAATGGGTATATCCTAACAGAGCTGCATTCAACAAGAACAGGGGGAATAAATCAGASTTACTGACTGCCTGGAGCAGTGTCTGGTTGACTTTCCAAGCCCACAGAGGTTTCCCTCAGCTCAGGTGACTGCCTCCTCCTGCCTGTCGCTGTTCAGGTAAAGGGAAAAGGCTAGTCAAACAAGATGATGGAAAAGCAGGCAGGAAGGGGCAGGTGATGTCGAAGAAAGGAAGRGCTGCCTCTGCCGGTAGCTTCTTCYTGCTYGCTGTAGGAGCTCCACATGGTTCATTCCATTGACCTTCCAGGTCAAACGTGGAAGAGAGCAGGGCTGAATGAAGACATGTGTTGCAATGGCTTTTTTTTTTTTTTTTTTTTTTTTTTAAGACCAGGAAAACAGTTGATCGTGGAAGACAGGAAAGGGAACTAGGAACAATTTTATGAACACAATAGTTTTCCAAACTGAAATCAGCATACAGCAGTCCAGAGCTAAGAGGATGCCCAGCCATCCAGGCAGTCTACCAACCATACCCTTTGGTGTACCCAGCTCTCAAGTCCTCTTTCCCTTGCCAAGTGAGCAGCCTCAGCCTCTCTGGAGGGACTTAATGGAGATCATGAAAGCAGCTGGTAAGCAAAACCCCCCAGAAGAATTGTTTTGCCTTCTATATGATCTAGCTGGATTGTATGAAGCCCAAGCATATCTTTTTCTTTTAAGTCTAGACCAAAATAAAATTGGAAATAAAGAAAATCACTGCTGAACTTGCATCAATCTCAATAAAACTAAGTGCAACGTGCTTTGCTATAGTTTCTGTTCAAAGGTTCTATATCCAGCCATCCTTCGTCCTGAAGTCTTACTGATGTAAACTGCTGTGAGCAAGGCTCATCCTTCCTTGCTGCACAGGCTGCTTACTACGTGCATGGCTCCAAGAAGGCTGTAGGATATTCAAGGTCTGCTCTTATGCCTGCTGCTAACCCAACTGGCTTTGAAATGTTTGTTTTTCACCAAAGTTAAAAGGGGAAGGTGAAAGGGGCAGCAAGGAGAAGGGAATAAACCAGATGCTCGCAAATCACTAGCTGAGGAAGTGGTTCACAGGAGAGGCCACAGGTCTTTCAGCATCTAGTGTAAATGCTTTATGAGATAGAAGAAATGTGTTGTTGTGACACGTGTATGTGAAACACGCTTAGTCTGCACATTAGGTAAGGGCTTCTACATCCAGAGAYGAAGGATTTGAAGACTATCAAATTTGATGATCATTTTTGCTCATCACTGCCACAATCCTATTATCTTCAAGGGAACGCAGAAACTTGAGATGTCCCCAGCATCCAAATCTGACTCTTAGCTCTTCTCACCAAAATACTCCTGGGTTGGTGGGAATAAAGAGCAAGGACTCAACAACCTAAGCAAAGTTGAAACCAGAAGTAAAATGTAGCAATATCAATTAAAATACTTTGAGGTCTGCAAAGTTTCTTTTTGAATTACAACCATATTTAAACTGTTTTTTATTATTATTTTTCAAGGGCTAAACACATTTTAAATAACACTCTAAAAGTATAAATAATAAACAATATATAAATATTGTTATCTAAATATATTTATAAGCATATAAATATAAACAATAAATAATACTTTAAATCTAGTTCCAGACTGTATGAATGTGATTCTGTAACAAGTTTTGAGTTGCTTTTTTTTGCTTTTTTAAAAAGGCTGCCATTTGAATTGATGTTCCTTTCTACGATTTTCCCAGCAAAACAAATTACTGGCCCTGAAAACTGAGTTCTTACACTTCAGAGTTAAGTTGTCTTTCTTTTGTGGAGAGAAAACTAATGTCAAATATGCACTTAAAAAATCACAAAAATCCGCAAAGTGGGTTTATAATTTCACAGTTTTAACTGTGAAGCCAGAGAACTTTGGCCAGAATCATAAGAAATTGAAGAGTACAGGCCTTGCTCCACTCATATGTATCATGTAGTTTAATTTTGATAGTAGCCTGAGTTCATGTAAGCCCCTTGCTGTCTTATTTTTAAGTCAACACTTAATTCTGCAGGCAAAATGGAGAAGATGATCAGAAAAAAAGCTAATGCCACAAACCAAACAAAGTATCTGCAAGTTAGGCAAAAGGACACACATAGCATATTAATCTTTGGGGGGAAAAAAAAAGTGCCTAGACATCTGCAGGAAGCAGAGGCAGGTACTGCTTGGTGTAATGAGAGCAGCCCATGCTCCACCACGCTACTTGTTGCAGTACTTTGATGCAGCGCATGGTGTTGGGAGTAAACCTGGTCCTGCTACTTCAAAACCCAGAGACATCAAAGCTAAATGAGAGCTGGCTATAACATAGAAAGGAATTAACCCCTTGCAGGAGCTACTTTACAGCTCCGTTCTGAGAGTTCTCTCATTTGGAAAGAGAACTGTCCTCCAAATTTGGTCTCCATTGCTAGACTGAAAGCAAAGGCTACACAAGGTACAGGGAGATGGAGGCCTTCTCATAGCCACTCAGTCTAACAATGGGCTTCTACATGTTGCTTCAGTTACTATATTTAACATTCTTCCATAAATCATAGCTCAAAGCTTTCGGGCCATCTGTGATTAAAATCCTTCAGAGGTACCAGCCAAACTTAACATCAGGTCCTGATGGGATGTTGTGGAACAGGTAGACACACAACTCAAGTGTTCTCACACAGGGGCTTACACATAGCTTTCAGAAATACCTCATCGTATATCTCATCGTAAAACATAATTAACCACTCTACTTGACCTCAGCAAGCACACAGGGTGAATCCATCTAAAATGACATTAGCATCACTGCTGAAGAGTCAGTTCTTTATAAGGAACACAAGTCTTGTCTAAGTAAGGACGACAGCCCTCCCTCCTCCATAAAATTCTTCAGGATGTTTTCCTCTGACAAAGAAAGAAAATTTCAGTCTTGGCCACTTGTATTCATTAAAGATATGAATTTGTCCATCCTTCCTCACTCCTAGCCTGGCCAAATTCCAGGCTTAATTATTTCATTCCACCTTTCTAGTCTTCCTGTGTGGGGACAACTGAATGAGTCGCTACGTTTCCATCACACAGTTCTTACTTCCGCCTCTTTTTCAATTGAACTGAAAACAGATTTTTTCAAATGAAAGAAGAGTCAAGATAGAGACTTGGTGATTTGGAAATCTCTCCTTTTAATAAAGGGAAGAAGGAATGACGGGCAAAGAAAATGCTAGCTCTTTTAACTTTTTGAAATGAGCAGTATAGGGGTTATCCAATCTAGCAAGATTGTAAAATCCAAAGGACAGTAAGTAAAATGAACAGATGCTTTTATAACAGCAGTRGTGAATGAAAACTAGCCACCAGGCAAATTCTAACAAGCCAAATTGGCTAAGGATCAAGGAAAGAGCTGCGAAATGAGCAGCTGAATTTCTTTAAATAGTCTTCAGAAATCATGGGCAGATTTGCCTTGCATTTTCTTACAACCATGTCCATCAAGAAATGGATGCTATATTCTAGTGTTACTAATGCTGTTACCAATGTATTTTAGACATTGATTAGAGCTTTGAAGGGAAGAGCCAAAATGTAAAGGCACAGAAGAACTGGAAAGGATGCTAAGGCTTAAAGACACAGGATATTGATGCTTAATTGGCAGTGCTCAAGAAAGTCAGTTTGATCGCATCACCTCTTTCACTGCATTTGCATCAGTGTTACTGCCTCAGGCTCCAACCATCACCGGACTCTGCGCAAAACCTAAAAATGTGTATGGTTGCTAATCTTTCCATGTACATAGTTTAACAGGTATGGGTTCATGGTTGGACTCTATGATCTTGAAGGTATTTTCCAACAATAATGATTCTATGATTCTATGTTTGATATACATGATTTCAGGTGGATCTTCTCCACATGATAGTGACTAGGCAATCAAAATGCTCTCCTAGCTTTCCTTTTCTGTCCAAATTATTTATTTTTATAATTTACAAACATCTGCTTTCCCCAACGAGCATTTGGTAAAATTTACAGGAAGAATGAAAAGTATTTATATTAGAAACACAAACAGAGCACTGAGATCAGATCAAACAACCCTCACAGAAAACATTAAAATGAATTCCAGCTAAATGCGAGGGTGAATTTTTCAAATTCTCATACTCTTCTTTTTAGAAGGGGATGAATTAAGCAATCATCTGTGGTCAACAACTTTTTGATTATTAATAGTTAAAGAATTCAAAAATTTTAATTTAACGTTCAGCATCCTGGACCCTGCATATCTTTACCACGGCCTTACCAATATGGATAATGATCTGGATTTGATAAGCCAGATACTTCCAGCCGCTCAGGAACATAAGGTTTGCAGAAGATGAGGAATAGCAGTTGGTGCTGCAACGTCATCCGTCTCTGGTCTGCATTACACAGATTTCACATGACTTGGGCAATGCAAACAAGGCTAGCTTGTTTGGAGTAAGGTTTTACTCCTGTGAAAAGTATTTTTACTTTTGAATATTGTACACAACAGCCTGGTACAGTTATGGGGAATTCTAAAATTTTCCAACCAAATCTTTCCAAGTGTGGGTAAAAACACTTCTGTTTATGCAACCTTTCTTTTGCTAAACATGAATTTGAGAGCTCAGCTGAGCTGACATGAGTATTTCTTTAAAGGGCCAATACATTTTAGCATGATGCTCTTCTGACTTCCACAGCTTACTACAGATTCTGCAAAAAGTTATACCACAAATCTAAATACCATGACAACTCTTGCATTAGAATCATAATGGTTAGAGAAGACCTTCAAGATCATTGAGTCCAATTGTAAGCCCATCCCCATCGTGCCTGCTAAGCCACGTCCCTAAGTGCCTCACCTGCACATTTCTTGAACACTGCCAGGGATGGCGACTCCACTGCTTCTCGGGGAGGGGGCTGTTCCATCCAATGCTTCACCACTCTTTCCATGTAGAAATTTCTCCTATTATCTAACTGAACCTCCCCTGTCACAACTTGAGGCCATTTCCATCTGTGGTTATTTTGGAAAAGAGACTGATCTCTGTCTCACTGTAACCTCCTTTCAGGTGGTTGTAGAGGGTGCTAACGTCTCCCCTGAGCCTCCCCATCCACAGCTCCCTCAGTCGCTCCTCATAAGGTCTGGGCTCCAGCCCCTGCACCAGCTTCACTGCCCTTCTCTGAGCACACTCAGCACCTCCATGTCCTTCTTGCAGTGTGGGACCCAAAAATGAACACAGTATTTGAGGAATCAAGCAAGGTATTTTGTTTAAGATACAGTTCAGATGACCTGGTACAGTGACACAACCAGAAGCCCCAGCAGGACAGGCGGAGGGGGACAAATACTGGCATTAGTTTGTGGGTCCACCCTGCCCTTGACTCATTTTTGGAAACTTCAACACAATTCTAATTGTGCAAAGGCTTTGGAAAGTCTGTGAGTCTTCCCCAGAGATATTTTTGTCATAGTGAAAAGTTAAAGCTGAAGTATGGAGATACTTCTATTTCAATCACCACAATGAAAATCTCTTTATAGAAGAAAAAGAAGAGACATTTGGTTTGGCAGTGGTTGTTGCTGATGTTGTTTTGCTCTGCTTTGTTTTAATTGTACATTTTTTAACAGCCACAGGGCTCAGTAACAAGCAATTAGCTGTAACTTGTATGGTTAAGCTAAGTTAGCTACTCCATCATTTTTAAACCAATATTTGGCATCTCTTTAGATGATAAGATGTAGCTCAGCCAAGTTTACTGAGTTGTATAAAACAAAAACCAAAAAACACATTAGGTTAGGTTCTATGAATTATGGTTATATAGATTTGCAATTGTTACTTAATGTTTCTAACTGCACATCTTTGCCTGAAGAAGAGGAGGGAGAGAGGGGGTCTGATCAGTGTATATAAATACCTTAAGGAAGGGAGTGAGGAGGATGAGGGCAGCCTCTTTTCAGTGGTTGCCAGCAACAGGACAAGAGAAAAATGGTCACAAAGCATCAGAAGCATCAGAAATTCCACAGGAACTTAAGAAATAATTTCTTGACATTGAAGGAGGCAGAGCATTGGAACAGGATGCCAAGAGAAGTTGTGGAATCTCCTTCTGTGGAGATCTTCAAAATGCACTTGGACACAGTCCTGTGTAATGTTTTCTAGGTGACCCTGTGTTGATTAGATGATCTCTAAAGGTCCCTCCCAACCTTAAAAAATCTAAGAACCTATTATTATATAAAATATCCTAAATATGAAGGTTCTGGGAGACATTGATTCCAAAGAACGCAAACATGGATGCATAGAATAGATTGATGCATGAGAAACTTATAGCCAAGCACAGAAGCACTGAGAGGGGCGACTTGAGTGAGGTATGGAAAAAACACTGCAAGCACTGCCATGCTACACACACACAGCACTAGAAATAAAAACTCTTGCCTTGTAAGAGCACAAACACATCTAGAGAACATATCTGTCTTACCAGTGCCATGGCAACTAAAGAGAAAACACACACACTGCCCTGAAATAGTAGCAACATCGTCCAATTAAGGACATTGCTTATAAAGGGAATAAAGCAAGAGCCAGCTGACCATGTAGCCATAAAAGCTGGGAATGTTTTCTGCTTTCAGAGAGAGTTTTAATGCCTTTGCTATTTTTACAAAAAGTGGTGCATTTGTCCCTAGTTTTACAGTCTGCGGGTGCATAAAGTCAACAAGCTGAACCAGTGCACAGTTCAGGGGCTTCTCCTCAGCCAGTCTGTCACATTTGCATCTCCTCAGGAGCCCTCTGATACACAAAAAAATGCCCCCCTCATGAGGCACTCACTCCTCAGGCTGACCTATCCTCATATACAACAGGCTGCTATAGAGCTGCCTAGTCAGCAGCCACTGCCCGCCAGTTTCAACAGAAAGAGAGAACTCTTGAAGCCATAAAGTTCACTAAAATTTAGTTGGAAATCAAGTAAGAATAAAAAAAAAAAAAAAAAAAAAAAAAGAGAGAATGAGATCATTTATGGAAGGAGAAAGGGGGGCAAATTCTGTCATTAGACTGCATATATGGTACATATGTCATATATATCACATTTACTCGATGATACAGACTCAGCCTGTCTGAACCTCTTACCTGGTTGAGGTTCTACATGGGAGCACGGTGTGAAGCTGAGGTCATTGCAGATGTGGAGATATCCAAGTAGAGAAGGACATAAATCTGTAGGAGACTAGTCTTTGTTCACAGAATCACAGAATGCTTAAGGTTGGAAGGGACGTCTAGAGCTCATTTAATCCAACCCCCCTGCACACACAGGGGTCACCTAGGACACAGGGCACAGGGCTGCGTCCAAGCAGATTTTGAATATCTCCAGAGAAGGAGACTCCACAACCTCTCTGGGCAGCCTGTTCCAGTGCTTTGTCACCCTCACAGTGAAGAAATGCTTCCTTAAGTTCCTGTGGAACTTCCGATGCTTCAGTTTGAAGCCATTTCCTCTAGTCCTATCACTGTCCACCACTGAAAAGAGGCTGCCCCCCTCCTCCTCACTGCCTCCCTTGAGGTATTTATAGACACTGATCAGGTCCCCCCTCAGCCTCCTCTTCTCCAGGCTGAACAGACCCAGCTCCCTCAGCCTTTGCTCATAGGGCAGATGTTCCAGGCCCCTCATCATCCTCGTAGCCCTGCGCTGGACTCTCTCCAGCAGCTCCACATCCCTCTTGTACTGGGGAGCCCAGAACTGGACGCAGTCTCCAGATGTGGCCTCACCAGAGCTACATAGAGGGAGACGATCACCTCTGTCCACTTGCTAGAGACGCCCTTCCTAATGTACCTCAGGATCTTGTTGGTCTTCTTGGCCACAAGGGCACCCTGCTGCCTCATGGTTAACTTGTCATCCACCATGACGCCCAGGTCCAGTTATTGCCTCCTCAGTGGACAAGCTACAAGGGTTTCTTTGCTTATACACAACATATTTGCTATTAGTAAACAATATATACATTCGCAAGATCTCCATGTCTTAGCAAAAACTCCAACTAAAAGACATCTGACTAGAATTAGATATTATTTGTTATCTCCTACAATAAACCTATCTGTAACAGAAGTAATCTTACTAACATACTGCATCAGATATTTAAATATGGTAAAAAAAGAAAAGCTAATTAGAGATTTTTCCGTTTCTCAAAATAACTCAAACAACTGTAAATTCTGTAAAAGCTACTATTCTCAGAGCAGTAAGTTTCAAAATGCTATCTTTTAGATGTTAGGCCTATCTTATACGTCTCTAACCTGATCTGCAGTTCCCTACTCTTATAGTGCTACCAGCTGCTGCTGTTTGAAGTACCCAGAGCATTACTTGTACAAATATATAGATACATATATGTATATATATATATTTTTTTTTTAAAGAGAAAGGGGGCACTTGCTAGTAGGAGCAAAGCTTTTGCAGTTTGGGGGGGAAATAGCCTCAGGAACTTCCCCTTTTGAGAGCTTAAAGTTTTATGAGTGAACCTAAAGGACTGCCAGACTTCTAAAGTGACAGCACACTAGGAAAAAATTTCCTATGTGTTTTGCAAATTTGAAGTCAGCCACATTTCACAACTGACATCAGGGTTTTTAATATCAGCTCTAATGAAATATAATTCTCCAATGACATAGCTGTGAAGTACAGCATTTTCATTTCACTAGCTGGCAGAGAGGTTCTGGCCTTATTATTACTATTAACTACGTAGAGCCAAAAGTCTTCCAGGTCCTGCACAGACATGTCTGAAGACAAGGCCTCTTCCTYGTGTCTGCTGCAAGCCAAGACACCACAGGGTATTCGGCCCAGCCAAAGAGATCAGGTTCCTTTTCAGATGAGCGCTCCGGCCAAGTTGCACACTATGACACAAGGATATGGAGTATTTTGCCCCCCTCTTCTCTATGACTTTAATTTTACTAATCTCTCTGGGTGGGATTAAACAATTTTTAGCTTTTGGTCTGAGGGAGTTTCACTGGGTTCTTTAAATAGCTAGTGCAAGCAGGGTGACTACAGCCATCAACAGAGCCTGGAGGGGAGGAAGGGGCAAGCTGGGGATTAAAAATCATAATGCTGTTTTAAAATTTGTTTCTTGCTTGTGTCATACTTCTTCTACCAGCTGAGGGAATGAGAGGTTTATTTGAAAGCATGGGATAATCTTTTAGGCAAGAGCGTGCTGCTCCTATCCAAGTGCAGCTTCTCCAAATAGTGGCAATGAGTGGTGAACAGCAAGAAATAGCATCGTTGGCCATGGGGCTGAGGAACACATACTCACTTGGGTAGGAGAAGGCATGAGATTCAGCATTTGGCATACACAATTCCAAACAGCACAAAGGAAAGATGCCTGGCAAGAGGTAACATCCTGCTTCCTTTGGCCACCTGCACAACTGTTGCATTAACCGGATTTGATTCAGGAATGTAAAAGGCAGCTGTATCAGTAGCAATTTCTCCTCCAGGCCAGACTCTGATCTCATGCCATACCTCAAGAACCATACCTTCTTTTCCCGGCTTTCTGAAATTCTCGAGGGTTTTAGTATGGGTCTGCAGTATATGAAAAGCAGCCGAAATAGATTTTGAATTCTTGTTGAATGACGACTGCATAGCAGCTACAGCAAACATTGAAAAGAAATTGTGTTAAGTGCTTCAATTGTGTTGGTGGGGAGAGAGCTTGCGTAGCTGCACACTGCTCCAAAACATGTTATCTCTTTCAGTGCTGTGGTTCATTTCCAAAAGCGAGATGTGGAGGATGAAGTAAGTGTGAGCCTGCAGTTTCTCTAGCTTGCTGACAAATACTAGACTCAGTCTCCAACCAAGGTAGAAAGTAAACGGGCACTGTCAGTCTTCTACTCCATGCAACTTGCCCAGGCATAAATGAGCAGAGACCTCCAGTGCCTTTGCGGGAGATAGCACAGCAGGGGAAAAGTCACCCTTCACGGCTGCTCTACTGAGCTTGTGATCAGGACACAGTAATGCAGTTGCTGGAGCCTTCGCTTCAGTAAGCAGAGAAGCAAACCCAGGTAACAATGCTGGGGTTTAGTTCATTACGGATACTGGTATTTCCAATGGAGAGTGGAGTGTCACTGGATGCCTCTTGCAGACACTTCTGTTTTGCTTTTCCATAATTTCATAAAGCAATACTTTTTACTGAGATTTTATATAATGGTTCCTTAATTTAAGAAATTGCAATTTGTGGTAGTGACAAACTGTTGGCATCGACCATATCCAGTGAGCTATTGTTTCACCAATAATTTTTCAATAATCTTTTACCACCATTTGTTTTAAGGCACTGCAATTTTATGACAGAGCTCTTGCCTCACTTATAGGACAATGTAAGCCTGAAATCAGCAAAATACTCATCTCGAAAGACCACATCCCTTCCATGGGGTGCTGAAACAGTCAAGGGTTTAGGAATGGGGAAAAGCACATGGACAGTAAAGAGGGTCACAGACATGGCTTATTCATCAAAGTTGTTTTTATTTCTTTAAACGCTTGCTAAAACTATCACAGGCTCCTGTCTGTGAACACAGAAAGCCACTATTTCTCACATAGCTCTACAGTCTTAATATGCAAAGCTAGACTAAAATGGTCTTTAAACTTTTACATCTTCCACCCACACAAATGGAGCAGTCCACAACTCCTAGCCTCAAATATCCTGGCATAAAATGATCAGACAAAATAGGTGACTTATGTTTTTATTGGTTCCTCCAGACTATGACGACATTTCCTAAAACACTGTGCCAGGAAACTATTAATGTCTCTGAAAAAGTGGAAAGGGTCATGCTATTTCAAAGGGTATGTGTTTGCTAAGAAGCCTTTGTTGTTGATGTATAGGCCACTTAAGATGCAATTAATAACAATAATAGTTAGCACTCACATAATATTTCTAGCTTTAAAGTATATTATGAATATAGTTCTAACACCTCTGTGTGGTAAGGCAATGCCTGTGTGTGCCCCTTTTTACCTTTTGGAGAATTAAAGCTGACAGGTTAAACAGCTTGGTCAAAGTTTTCTAAAGAAGTACATCCATTCCAAGCTTAGAACTCCCTTCAGATTTGTACAAACTACTGATCTTAGACTGTTTTTGCAGGGGGAAATGGTTGCAACTTATCGGTATTAAAATAAATAATMAGGAAGATTTTCTAGATTTTTATCAGCTTTGTTGGCCCACATTTGACAGTGCAAGTCAGCTCAGGCACTTCCAAGGCGGGTAAGAGATTCATGAAGAAAGCTCTATGTGCTCTATACACAAGCATTAAATCAAACCATTGCTCCTCTAGCAAGAGCATAGCACAAGAAGTGCAGGAGAGAAAGAAGGCTCCAAAACCCATTATAATTTCCAATTTTCAAGCACATACTACATACTTGTTTGGGCTCCACTGTCAGTGAGTTTGGGAAGCACCAGAATTTTGCTAGGGTAAGTTTCACCTGCAAACCCAGTTCTGATCTTGGTTATACTGGAGCAAGCATGAAGGACAGCTCCCTGACACAGCAGTGCAAAGCAGATTTAAAACCAGCCTCCTTACAGCACACAAAGTAGTGCRCACAGAAAAGCATGTCATGGCCTTCTAAAACAAGCAGAGGTCAAGACTTCCTCCCCAGAAACTACATTCTGCTCTTATGGACTCAAGAACCTCACTAGTTTGTCCTGTCTCAAACGATGGTGATCTTGCCACCCCACAAACGTTGCAGGTAAAATCCCACTATTGCACAGTGCCATCTCCTGGGCAAGCACAAATGGAAAAAAACCTCACCACTCCCTATCTTCCCACAGCATATCCAATATTTTAATATTTCCTTTCAGGCAGGCCCAGCATTACCTCTGTTCTCTGAATAGGAGCACTGAATTCATGGAAAGAGCAGCAGCTTGTTTACCGCTCCCACTGCAAAACATCAGACTCGACAGCCTGCTCCTCAGTGAACTAATATGTGCACAAGGCCAGAGTGAACTTAAACCTGCAGGATTAAGTTCACTCTGTGCTGCTGGCTAATCGCAAATTAGCAATTAGGGCTTCCTTTCAACAACCAAACAGGAAAGGGGAGTGGAGGAAGTGAAAGCTTAATAATTTCTTGTATGTTAACAAGTTACACGAGCCACCCTGTTAAATTTATTTTTTTGCTATGCGAACAAAAGCTTAGCACATTGTCTGCCACAGTGGCAAGAATTTATCTTTAAGCTCAAGCCATGCATCTTGGCAAGGAGAGGGAAGGGAGACAGAGGAAGATGCAAACATTTCATTCAGTGATGTTTAATGTACAGTATTAGATACCTAGGTGGATTAGAGTCTCCTATCTCACTGTAATCACCAGTGTTGAGATTATGACCCCAAAACCAAACCCGAGTTGGTAAATCTGACAGTCTCTCTACAAATACTCAGTAGAAGGATAATATTTTAGTGGTCACAAATTGCTAAAGCTGTAACAGCCATAGAGAGTAACAAAGAGTAAAGAAAAACAGACAGAACGTGTTTCCTCTATTTCTTTCCACTACCTTTCAGCACTACCAGTGGCTCTATGGATTCCACACATCTACCTAGCCATGGTAGAGCTGGGGAAGAAATCCTTGTGGGACACAAGGAGTTCCCAAAGAGGTCTGTAGAAGCAAAGGCAGCAAGGAACATTTCTCTCTTTCTCTTCAGAATATTTTAGATTACAATTTCTGGCAAGAGTGGGACACCTTACCACATTACCAACCCCTAACTTCACACTATCTTCACTACACAAGGAACAAAAAATACTTTGTACAACTGTTTGTTGTTGGTTGTTTGCAATTCAAGACAGATTAAAGGCCAGTCTTCCACTTGCCTGGAGATATTAATACAGATTAGGGCCACAATGTAAGGTGACTGTTATGAGTAGACACAAGATGGTATTTTGGGAGACCAAAATTGCCTTGGGAATGTACAGTAGAACTTCTCATTTTTAGGGACCCTCTGTGGGGTATACCAACCAAAAACATCTCATGAAGAAGTTCCTAGACTTAACAGTAGGGAGGGATGATTTAAATGGGCTACATGGAAAGCAGAAAAAAAGACAAGAGAACCTAAGAAAAAAAGTCTGTCAACACACCTGCTGCACAATCTCATTATCTCCCATGGACGCAAACAAGAATAGACACATAACACAGTTACCATGACCCACAACAAACTGGCTGGAGCAAGGAAGGAGCCAAAGTTGTGTGGGGGCATGATCTCCATTATGGAATTTAAGGGTAAATTTTCCTTTGGATTCATCAGTGAAGAAAGCAGAAACCTGGTTCTGCAAAGCCTAAAGCAGCCACATGCCGTAAGCTATCTCAACACACCTGTTTTGCTACGCACGAGGATGGAAATACGGACCTTACTGAGGACTCATATTGTTGCTCTGAACAATAAAGAAAGAAAGAAAAAAAAAAGGTAAAAAAGTTCTGTTTTATATGTGAGTTCCACTCTCAATTCTCTAGGGTCAGACGGTTTTCATGGTTGGCATTCCCTGTTGCCAAGATGACTGGAGGCAGATCAGATATTTAATCAGCCTTGATTTCAGACCACCCATTAGCAAAAACACTCTATAACAAGAGTTTTGAAAGCTGAAAAACACCAACTGTCCAAGATTGCTTTTTTTTTTTTTTCTCCAGACTTAAATATACAGGTAGGATTCCATCTTCAATCAGAAACACTGATGTTCTTTCCAAAGGATGAATATATTGTTACTTTGTACCCCAAGGCTTGCTAACTCTACTGCATCTGAACACCTACTTCTGTCACCACTGACTACCTTATTCCCTTCTCACTTAGGATGCTTCTATTCAAGGCAGCAATGCTGCTTCCTACTACCTGAGAAAGACGGTGACAACTTGGTGGGACTGCGACCTGCTCAGCTCCCAAAATGATGATGTCTTCCAGAATACTCAGCTTTCCTGACTGTGATGGCCCAGCAGGTTAGTTGACCTTCATTTAATTTCTCTAGTGTGAAATCCAAGTCTCAAGATTTGCAAATCTCAAAAAGAGACTTGCAAATCTTCCCTCTCCTCCTCCCAAAGAGCAAGGGAGAGCTTCTAGCTATAAACATTGTCATGAGCAAGGTTACTTTTGTAAGGAGTAGGAACTAGGAGAGTTCCTACTTGTTTAGCAGCTATGACTACATGTGAGATCAACTGCCAAAAATGGAGGCGTAACGTGCTTGACAATTCTTAGCGAGAGACAAATTATGATCCATGTCCTCTTTGCCCTACCTTCACAGAATGTCCTAGCTCACATGTTCCATTCACTGAAGAGTCTAGAGGAATACTTGTGACCAGTTTCTCTGGACCAGACACCAGGTAGCTGTTAAATAATATTAAGAATGATTTCACCATGAGATGCTTACACTGGATCTTGCCCAAGAACTTTTTAAATATTACATATATTACTGTTTTGCTGCAAYTGCTGTCTCAAAGCAGGAACTATGACAGATATATGCATGACATCATTCAGACAAGGAGATTGTATGTTTGGAGAGGTGTGGTAATACTTGACAAAACAGATCATCTTTTTCCTTCTCTCTTCCAAAACAAAGATTTTCTTGGATGATTATAAGCTCARGGGTTCCCGTAGTTTTGTTCAAGGAGGGTAATACTGTGAGGAATATCAGGCTAGGGGCTGCATAACAAAAATCAAAATGCACTATAGCACCRGACAACCACACCTGGAAAGTTCCTCCAAGAGTCACAGTTAGAAGCTTTGAGCTTCCAGCTCAATCTTTGGGAACACCCAACTTAGATGCTGGATTTTTGTGAGAAATACATCTGATCTTTAYGATTTTTTTTCTTCTTTAAGCATATTTCTGAAGGCTTTTTTTTTTAATGTGATGACTGCTGGGCTCTGTCACGCAAGGAGGCGGTTGACTAGACACGCTGACCTTTCCACTTATGATGTACTTGTAAACATCTATAAACTCAAAACAAAACAGGCAGGAGTCTATATTGAGGACATGTGCATTCCTCATGGAAGCATCTCCTATTATATTGAAGGGAGAAGAAGCAGTTCTTATTGTTTAAGTCTTCAATAGATCTTTTAAGTTTATTTTCAAAGTATGAAGTCTGGGGGATGTAATGATGTCATTATAACTTTTGGTATTTTCTTGAAGAACGCTCTCACGGTGGTCTTGTTGATACTTGCATGACATGGTTTCTTAGTGTCACACACATACATATAGAGGCATGATTTCTGCCTTGCATGGCCTTTTCCTGGTGATGGTGGTGAGACAGTWACTGAAACAAAGGGTATCAGCCTCCCATTCCCATCTCTTAAAAGCAAAGGCCACAAGTGTGAACCATCAAGGGATGCTCTTAGAAGTGGGCAGGATATAGCTAAGCAAGACAAAAGCCCAGTCACAGCAGAGTAAGTTAAAGAAGATGGGAGGCACTAGTGGCATTATGCAGTCTGCTCTGCAACCGCACATACACATGCAGTGTACATTTTCCAAGGTCACTCACTCCCAGCTGCACTTATATTCACAAAGTGAGAGATTTTAGCCTCCTGCTCYCTAGCTTGCAGGGTTGGACAGAAGGCTTGCTCAGGTGGTATGCCTATGCTTGCTGTAACCACCCTACSTAAGGGCTGCAGCTCACTTAATGGGGAGCTATTAATAATCACTAATAATTATCAATGGAGAACACCTAGTTTAACCCTTAAGYACAACTGATTCTCAACAGAGATTTCCCATTTTACCTACTGAAACCATCTGAGGAATCAATCTTTTTTAATTCAGCAACCTTTTTTTTTTTTTTGACTTTTAGTTAAAATGTTTTGTGAGGAAAAGCCTCCAGTGAAATGAAGCAGCAGACAGATAAAAATCTCTGGAATGTCCTCCAAGAGCCATGCTACAAAGGGAGACTTGGCGTCAACCCCACACTCTTTGGAGACATGGGGGATTCCCACGGAGAGCCAAGCTCAGGCTCTGAGCAAAAAAAATCCTCTTGTGTCTCAGTGTGGCAGCCTTGCCAACAGTCATCTCAAGTTTTGGGCAGGAAGAGACATGCTGGGTCATCTGCTCCTGTTGGGGTCACAGGAGAGTGATGGTGTTTGGAAGAATGGGTGCCAAGGAGCACGGCACTCCACTATAGCAGTGTGGGGGTTTTGTGTGTATATGTGTTTTTCTTTTTTCTTTTTTTTTTTTTTCTCTTAAAAAGGTCCCCTTTTAGTAGTAGGCATAGTTAGATGGCAAAGACCTGCCATGTTGTGGAGCAACCTCCTTTTTGCCCTCAGCTCCCTTCCTCACATGCAGCTGGACAAGAAATCATGGCTTATGCTGCCCAACACAGCTAATGGGCCTGTGCACTGAAGGGAGGAAAAGTGGCTGCCTTTTGTGGCAAAATGCAAGCTACAGGTCAAACTGTGGGGGAGAAATGAGGCCAAAGCCTCAGGTCATCGTCTCATGTTCAATACATGCAGTTTGACAGGTTTGGCAGCATGGTCAGCGCTCCCAACCAGGCACCTGGTATATATGAAATAGCAAGGCTCTAGAAATATCACTTGCCTTCACTGAAGGCTGAAGATGAGGTGGCGAGATGCACTGAAAAAGCGTTGAAACAACTCAAAGGCAGCAGGTTATCTACGCTGTGACTAGCCAAGGAGGATACATTTGTTGTGTGGTCTGTTTAAGAAACGCAGGCCAACTGCTGTGCGTGTTTTATCTCGTTCTGATCAAGCTAAACAATGCAGCCGGGCTATTGTTCTTGCCACATGGTAAGTTACTGGCTGCACGTAAACACTGCTATTAAGCTCCAGAAGGAACTGCTTGCCATTTGAAAGACTGAATGTCAAGCTAGAACTTGCTAAAATTGACCCAAAAGTTAAAATTTCTTCCTGGAATCTAAACATGGTAAATTAGCTGGCATTAGCCGGTAAATTAGCTATGACAACCAAGGCATTATCTGCTGAACAGACAGGTAAGCCTAAGAGCCAGCACAAATTGGAAAAAAAATCACCTTTCTTCCTCTTCACCACCGTCAGTGACCACCTCAAGCCCCCTCAAGCTAGTTCTCTCTTGCCGAGTTATCACCTTAGTGTAACAATTTCAAGGCAATTGGCACAACGAGGATGAACTCCACGCACTGGCACAGCTGGCTTCAAAACTCTCCTTCTTCCACTGCAAAAACACCACACTCTGTGGCTGCTCCACAAGGAAAAGTCTAAGCTGTTAACCTCTTGCGACATTCAACATTTGCACAACTCATTAGCAGAGAGCTCGGTGCACAAACAAACACCAAGTCCTTATTTTCTGATTAGCTGTATTCCCGCTGCATCAAAAAGCCCTAATCAAAACCAGGTGGTCAGTGAGATTGCTAGGGAGAATATCCATGAAGGAAGACAGAATTCCCACTCAGCCATGAGCACCATTAAAAGTCTCTACCCTGCAAAACCATCTCTGCCCCTGTGTCAAAATCCCTGATACCAACATCTCCCTATGGCTACATTTTGTGGAAGGATCTTTGCCTATATAGGGATAAAAGAATATAAGAGAACATTGTTCATTTTATATCATTTTATATATTTATATCATTTTATGAGAGGTGTTTGGAGGCACTCAGGCAGCTGGAATATTTGGGACTCACCCCATGACAAGTTCAAATTAATGCAGAGCTGTCAAAAATTGTGAAGGGCTAGACTCCAAGGGAGTGGAATTGGGACAGACTGTAACACAGAAGCCAGCTTCTGGGCTTGGTGAGACTGGTACCCAGAGAAAGGTCCTGTCTCTATTGCAGCCAACACAAGGAGCACAGATTCTGTCTTCCATGCAAATATTCCATAATGGAATATTTGCAATATTAGGAATAATGACTTTGAAGCACTTGAGATTGCTAAGGAGAAGGAATATCGTTGCAGCCCTGTGCAAAGATGAGAGAGATGTGAAAGCTTAGCTCATTACACTGAAATTTTTACCCAATGGACACAACTACTTTTGGTCATCTGTGCTCGTCCTTTGAACAGTTCAACCCTTCCTCCCTCTGTGTACAGTATTTCAGGGAAAGTTACTGCAGGAGCTCAGGTGTATGGTATTCAGTATGCATTCTCCAATAGGAGCAAATGGGACATAGTGCTAGATTTGCCCTTATTCTTTATTTAAACTGCATTCTTCTGCTTGCTCTAACCTTTGCACTCAGTCTCTTAATCTCAGCCTTATTAACTGTATGCTGTGCTCTTTCCTGCCTTGCCTTCACTCTTCACAGCTTTCCTACTTTTCACTAAAATGAGCCTTCCTTGTTGCATGCTATTTCCCTTATACCACAATAAAAATCACAGCACTAATCTGATTCTGCAGGTGTGGCATAGCTGATTTTGCATCACCCTGTTCCTTTCCTTGCATTGGCACAGTCCACAAGCCCTTTGGGACTGTCAGCATTTGAACATTATCCAGAAGAGCTAATCTGGCGCTTCTGCATATGCGTTACACAAGGCCCTAACACTGGTTCGATCCCAGGTTTCCTACAAACATCCCTTATCCTATTCTATTTTACAATTTGCAGCTTGAGATCAGCAGATTGATGCTGYATCCTCTCCCAGTATCAAAACGAGTGCAGTTTTCATCCAGTCCATTTTGCCACTGAATTTAAAAGGCAGCTAAGAAATTCCGTCTCAGACCGCAGGCAAGGGGCAAAGCTCCTGCTGACCTCAGGGGAAATCCTAGTTACAGAGCAAAAGGCCTCCAAATCTGGCGCTTTAACAAGACAGTGCAAAGTGCCTACCTAGTACTTGCCAGGCTAAGTCTCAAGTAAGCACTTGCATACCATGGTGCTGAGCATGGCAGTAAAACCTAGACAGATTGTTTAAACAGGCTAGGACGTGGGCATCCTGTTTCTCACGGCATCATCCGCCTAACAGGCGACCGCTGCCAAGCATTACAGTACAAATTTCCCACTGTGCCTAAGATGCAGTTGACAAATATCCAAAAAAAAGAATAAAAATATTTATCTCTTAAAACACRCTAACTGGGTAAACAAGATTGTAACCGGGTTGCTGTTATGTCTGCTTACCAACATGCAGGCTGGGGCAGACATAAATGTTTAGAGGAGTTGCTGTTGTGCGTGCACACATACCCACCAAGTTCTCAGGCAGCTGGGGCAAGTTTTTCTCTATATGAAAACTTGAAGCATAGCTACTCTCTTCTTCATCATCTGCTGAAGGCTGGTTGAACCCTAACTGTGACTACAGCATTGCCTTTGGCCACCTTTAGTAACTGTTTGTATGGATTCCATTTACTTTCCTAGATAGTTATAGTTAAATAAAATCTGCACTGGCTAAAATGGTCCAGCAACGGTGAGATTTAGTTACTTTTAAGCATGAGTCCTCAGTTCTCCTCCCCAGTTTCCCTATAAGCTTGTAGCAGTTTATCTTACCTCACCACAGCTACCAGCCCTTTTCCTCCCTCAATATCCACATTCTAGAAGTCACTTCTAAATCGTGTTGTTAGCATGAAAAGCTCATCATTTGTTTAGTGTCATATTTGACCCAAGAGTGAATTCATGCTGAGCAGGAAGGTTGGACTAGATGATTTCTAGAGGTCCGTTCCAACCTTGAACATTCTGTGATTCATGTCTAAAGGCACATATCCATAACAACTCAATATTTGAAGACCAGAGCTCTCTAAGGTCTCCCACATCCCTACATCTCAAATTCTRTTTTTTCAAAATTGTTTAGAATGATATTGTAAAATCTGTAATTTGCAGAAAACCAGCCACGTTTCTATCCTACAAAGAAAGTCCCTTCTAAGTTTGAACTTTTTTGAGTAATCGTATGAGAGAACCATTCAMTTAAAGATACCAGTTATCTGCTACAGGACATTTTCTTCAGTTAGCATTTTAACAAGATCCTCATCTARCTTTTCAGGGAGTTCAAATATTTAAGAATAGTTTTTTTCCAACAGGAACTAAGCACAACATCCCTGGGATGGAATTCCTGGGAGGAATTCAATGACTTCTCTCACAAGAGAGTTTTGACACTGAGGCATTGGCTATGATTTCCAAAGCTCTCACTGTATTTTCCAGCCCAAATACCTACTTGCATATCAATATAGTAAGGGAGAAGATCTGCTTCAAAACTCCTAACATCTGAACCCCTTTTGAAATTTGCCACCTTAGATGTATCTGCTTGGTAAGATCTTGCTAAAAAACAGAACCTTTTAAATAGACACAACTTGAAATTTCTTGATCTGCTATAAAAAGACTCAACAACAACAACAACGCCAAGTGCCACTAATTATCTGTTCAATTCTTCTAGCTAATTCTTGTGGTTTCATCATCACCATGTATTCCTTTTTTTCCTTTTTTATGGTTTTCCCCCCTTTCCTTGCTGCCTAAGAGAGGCAAAAAAACAMGGGACTTGCCCAACTAGCCACACAAATACAGCAATGCAAGACGATAGCCTTGAAGAATGCCAAAAGCACCATCTAAAGAGGAAAACATGGATTTTTTTTTTCCCAAGAAATCACAGCCATTACTTGTACCAGTGATATGCAAAAAGCATTAGGGTAGATGTACAAATTTTAGCTGATGATGTGCCTTAGTTTGCAATATCTGAGAGGTATTACAGTGAACGTTAGGGAGAGCATTTTGATATGGGGCATGGGATTGGCTCACACTCGTTTCACAGCTCGGTGTGGCATATTTTTCATATTATGTAATGCTTATTGTATGTATTACAACGATATATAGCAGAAAGCCATCGGGAAAGGGTTTCACAAGGCAGCATACAAAGAAATGTGATAMAATGATAAAGAGGCAACATCTGATTGCTTTTCCTGCAACTCTTCTTCTCTGCCTTTCGGTGGCTGCTACATCAGTAGATTCTCAGCAGACCCCTGAACCTCACCACTGCCCAAAGGTCACGGCAGGCAGTGGGGTGGGAAGGTAGGGGAGGCCTGTGCCCATTCCCTTCACCTCATCGTGTGAGGCACAAGTACTGTGTCCTGCAGGATGACTTCTCTCAGCACACGCGGATTCCAAATTGGTTAGAAAAGAGAGTAACTAGCTGGAGTGATTACAAGGAAACTATCAAAATATGAAACCATATTAGGTGCCCTTTTATAGACTATGCCTAATTTAAAGTTTATATGTCATCAGGGCAGACTTGCAGAAATCCTCATGAACGCAGTCTAATCAAGCTTTTATTAAAACTAGTCAAGACGTTTTCATCACCAAAGCCAAGATTTCATTAGGACCTTTCTCTGGTTACTCTGTTTAACTTTCTCCATTTGCAGAACTCTGTCAAAATTACCTCTTAAAAGASTTGAGAATGAATTAACTGATACCTTCCAGGGGGCTCTTTGTCACCAAGAAAAAAAAGCACACGAATTTGGATAGTTTAGGTTATTCATATCCTATTTCTTCTCTTTTGAGAAACTGCAGTGTATTGAAGTGCTATATTACTGTGCTGACGATGAGAAACAGATGAAAAAGGGCTGTGTCCAATCTCAACCTTAGACACTGCAATCATATTAAATAGTGTTTAATCATTAAAGGGAGTAGATGGAAATGCTAATGAGAGTTCATAAAGTAAACAGTTTTATGCCTTGGAATCYTTTGCGCCACTCAAAGACCACAGAGGTATAAGAATCTACACTAATGGGAATTTTAATAGAATAAACAGGTTCAGTTATTAAAAATTAACATAAAATTACACCACKGAGCACTATTTCAAAGGAACTGGGGCTATGAACAACTTGGTGGGGTACTGTGAACTTATTTCCTGGYCAAATACCCTACATTCAACACAATGTTATTACGAACTTCTGAGTTGCATGTAAAAGTCTGCCTACTGCTTCTTTAAAATACCACACTGGAGAGAGGCTTATTCTAACTGTCCTTGTCACTGGGCAGAAATCATAATAGTGGAACCTCTATAATTCTAAGATTAAATCATTACAACTAGTCTCAGTTTTCAACGCTGAAGTGTAACTCCTGAGATTTGGGAGGAATAAAAGGCTTGCATCTTACAAAGGAAGGCAAAGAGGCATCTCMGCTATGTCTGTTCATAAAAACAAATTTTGCCACATAATAGAACAATAACAAAAAATCCTTCCACTGCRTATTCCGAAAGCTGCCAGCCCCAGGTAATTTGGGCATGTGGCTACTTTTCACAGCACAAAAGGTAGGCAAGGTAGCAAGCAAAACTGCAGCAAGCTCCCCATTGCCTCTTACTGTGAAAAAGGAGTAAAATCTAGAGGAAAACTACTGGGCAAGAGCAGGCCTGTATGCTGAGCGGTTTCAGATGGTTCCTGTCCTTATTTGCCTCTTCAAGGCCATGAGAAAGGCAAGTCATTTCAAGGGAATTCAGCAGGCYATTCAATTACATTCAAAGAAGACAAAGAAATGAGTATGAGAAGGGGGTCATGCAATGAGTTGGAATAAAGCAGACAAGGTTGAGACCAGGAAGATCAGAAAAATAAATGCTAGTGTATTAACATCATGCTGAGCAGTGAAAGCAAAGATGGAAAATTGTCTTTTTCTCTCCATTAGAACAGAAAAGCTATCAAGCTCAAAGGAAGAATTGGGTGACAGAATGTAACTGTCATTACAATGTTAACTTTGCTATTAAAACTCCCTCAAAACAGGCAAAACTAGTATTTAAGACATGAACACGAAACACATGCTCTTCATCTGGCAGTCAGTATTTACAGACCAGGCAGGATAATATGAGGGAATTCTCTCCTCGTGTGGCTGCAGTGAGAAACTGGAAAGGAGGAAAAAGTTTGCCATGTTGCGAGTAAAGGATGCAGAGCTCCCATTGTGTGCAGGCAACCAAAATGGGTGTCCCAAAATAYGACTAAACTGAAGGTACTGCAGTAATGTATTAAGACACACTAAGAAGGCCAGATACAGGCTGCATATCTACTGTGACTAAAAAGCACTCCACGTAGACTTATTAATGCAAAATTTAGCTGCCCTGTTAGTTATGTGATCCTGACAACAGCAACTCTCCCACTGTAGGAAAAAAATGCAGGGTAAGAGTACAGGGCACCTAATGCTCTGGGGGATGATGATGGAAACTCCCTCTACTCGTAGGTATCAAAGTGAAGACAGAATCAGATTCTGGGGCAGAATCAGAAAACTTCAGCTCCACAATTCAGTGCATGAGGTTTGACAGAAAACATCAAGGATAAAGGATACTCCAAGGCAGAGTTTTACATATCTGATCTCTATGTGCAGGAGGAACAAAAATGTGTATATACATGTGTGTGTATATATAATACACACACACACACACACATAATATATATTATATATACACAATAAAATAATTCCCTAATTTCCTCACTTCCCAGTTGGAAGCCAGTTATCCTTCTCATAATTTCTACAACTTCTATCTTTTTCCACACTAAAAAAAATAGCCACCCAGGCATAAACAATATTATGCTTTAAAGTTAATTAGTATCATTAAAAAGGCTGGATCAACACATTTCAGTTTCAAAGTCATTTGTTTTTTACATTACTCGGTCCTCCTCCAAGCAACTGTGAAATTCCTAACACTACGGATTTGATGGCATGGCAAGCCACAAAGCGGGAACTCATCTCAAAATTACCAGCTTCATCTCAAATTGGGCCAGATAACAATAACTACTTTATGACAAATTCAAGCTAGACTTCAACTCTAACGAGCATAACATACTCATATTTATATGAAGTCCCTGCTTAACATCTTATTATGTTCATCTGCTTTAGTAAAGATAGGAAGTGAGTATCTGGATACATTATGCTGCACACAAAACACCATTTGCATCCCAGGTACACTGCAAACAGAAAGAGCATGGTCAAACAGTACAGATTTGTTGCAGTGCTTGTAGATTAGGTAAATCCAATCTCAATTTACCTATTTTACGACTGAGAACAGGTCAAACACAGCCAAAGTTTTTAAGAAGAAAAAAAAAATAAAGCTAAATGTAGGCAGATGAACTAAAGAGCTAATACTACCACATGATACAGATGTAATTTGTGCTGTGGAAGCCCAGAAAAAATGATTGGTCAGGCCTTTTGTGGTTTTACATAGGTTTTTAGGGCATGGAAGATATTTCAATAACCACTATGCCCATGCCCTAAGTGATGACATAGATGTTATCAACATTATTAGAAGACAATACTGAGAGAAGACTGAATCATGACCCCACACGGGCAATGTGGTGCAATTCCAGTACTGTTCTGTCCAAGATTTACATTGCAACCAAAACAAAGAGGAAGGAGGAAGGGAGGGAAGGAAGGGAGGGAAGGAAGGGAGGGAGGAAGGGAGGAAGGGAGGGAGGGAGGGAGGGAGGGAGGAAGGGAGGAAGGGAGGAAGGGAGGAAGGGAGGAAGGGAGGAAGGGAGGAAGGGAGGAAGGGAGGAAGGAAGGAAGGAAGGAAGGAAGGAAGGAAGGAAGGAAGGAAGGAAGGAAGGAAGGAAGGAAGGAAACCTGTTTCCACAGCATAAACAATACTACAACAGATGCTACAGCAGAACAGATTAAAGCAAAATACAATGCCATTTGAAATGCATGAATTGGAGAAGGTGACGCAATCCATTTGAGGGTATGCTCATGTATTTCTTTAGTGACTTTTGTCTGCAAGGTCTTACATGTTCTCAGTGTTAACATTCTAAACAGTTTCCATCAACTCAAAAGGAAACAATTAACATCCACAACAGCAATTATTTGGGTCTCTGGTTATTTGTGCTTTAACRTACAAATAAACTGTTGAACTGAAGTGAGTTAAAAAAAACAGCTAATTTGTCCTGTGCATGTGGTGCCTGGTCAAACATGAAGCATATTGGCAAGTCAGATTTTCCAATATAAATGCTTAGTCTGCACAGGAATTCAGACTCTAAGCCTAAATATTTTAGAAGGCTATTCAAATTACATATGAAAGATATGCTATACTTTTCTATTACGGGGGCTGAAAAAGTGCCAAAGAACTTCTGCAGTCTTCTACTTTGAGAGCTATGCATTGCAGTCCCGTCAGAAATATGGCAACTGAATTTAGTCCTTAAATATTAACTCTGTAATGAATTATGCGGAACGAAGGCCTGTTTTTTAAACACCAAAACAGTCAGCCTTAGTAGTTTCAAAAGGGGGAGAAGATGTCCTGATTTGATTCAATTTTGATGTCAAGAAATAGACTTTTAAAATTGTTTCCCAATTAGAGAAGAGGTCATAGTGCTTTGTGGTTTATAATGGTTTATAATACTTTTTAATACTTTATAATACCATAATATTTCTTTCGTTAGGGATAGAGCATTTCCTTATTTAAAAATAAAAATGGTCAATAGACTTCCCTCTTCTTCTCGGGCCATGAAATAAAAAAGTAGTTTTACACATTATGTGCTTGCTCAAATTACACAAAACTAAGGGCCAGGTATTCTGCTTCTGACATAAATGAAAGCTCTGCTATTGTAACAGTCACTTGTCCTCTAGAAGGAAGTTGTAGAGATCTCAGGTTCATATGAAAAATCCTTTTTTGAGAGAGAAATCTGTAACTTACAAGCAAAGTCAGGATGTTAGCTCACTAACTGCAGTTACCAGAGAAAATTCATCAACAATGAAAGGTAGTACAAGATAGAGAGAACACTGGCAATGTTTGGGATTTAGAGGAGAGGGAAAAAAGCAAGAGTTAGGGAAAAATATATATATTTGTGACAGAGAGATCGTAACTGAGGGGAAACAAAGGCACAGAAAGACATGTGGCAACACTGAGATGTTGAAAGAGCAAGCCTCAACTCCCGAAAGCTTTCATGGGATTTACTCATGAACACATCCACATTTGCTCTAACTGCTTGACAGATATATGTCAGAATTGTGAACAGACAGAATTGTGAACAGACAGTATGCAATTAAAACAGTTGTGATTAAAACAGATGAGGAGTGATAGGAGAGAAACACCTGCTGATGGAAGTGATATGGGCAGGTTTCTCCACTGGGAAGAGCATTGCATCTGAAAACAAACAAAGAACAGCTAGAGCTAAACTACAGAGSTGCTGGACTTGATTCTAAATAATTGAAGGAGGCAAAAAGGGAGGATGAGGCTATCGCAGCAGCCAGGGCTGGAAAGCAGAGCAGAGCTGTCATGGTTAGACTGCAGCTCTGGGGGTGCAGTGCACTGAGCTGACGGAAAGCAGCCAGGCTGTGAAGCCTGCTGCACCCTGGGRACGAGCATCAGGCAGAGGTTGGACGCTGGCTGCCAGCGTGAGGAGGGTTTTGAGACATTGCAGAAGATAATGCGATTCCAGCAGACTACTTTCAACTAGCGGGTGCTTTTAATAGATGCCGAGTACAGACAGGTTTTGCTGGAGAAAGTGCTGCTTATTCTGAATTCAGCAGGATGCAGACAAAATACCTCATCAGTGCACAGCCTCCTAACACGAGCTTTATCTAAGAGAGTACTAAGCACTCAATGATTTAAGTAAATCCAACTGGAAATAAAGCCAGAAGGAGCTGTTCAGGAGTAAAAGGYCTAGCTAAATAGGCATGACTCAAGTGACACTTAATGATAAATCGTGCCAGGTCAAAGCATTTTCTCAAAAGCTTGTACCAGGCGTCTGGGATCTCTCCAGTATGAGTGAAGCCTCTAGCAAAAGCGATGAGGGAACTGCTGCTTGCCTGCAGTCATCTGGGGAGGATCGTCACCACATACAAGGGGATGATCAGAAAGACCAAGGGAAGTGATGTTTTTGGCCAAGTGGGAACCAATATAAGCAATACCTCTTAAGATAACAGTTCACGTAATAAAGAAAATGAGGAAACCACTGCATTCACTCTGCAAGTGATGACACTTGCACGCCTTTAGGATTACAACCCAGATTGGATAACAACACCTRGAAAACTGATATGAGATCACCACAAGACCAGTAGTAGTAATGAGCTACAGAAATCATTGTTTCTTTTTGGTCAAAAAAATGAACTAGTGACTCACGAGTTCTGTATTCTACAAATCCTACCCACCCCCCAAGGGTGTTTAATCACTGTCAGCCACTCCATCACATCTCTGTGGCTTGAGAAGGCTCCATTTTTTAAAGGAAACTTGTGACTTTCATGGCAATTTCTTCTGACAGTGAAGTAAGCCATTCAAATCTCTGCACTTTTATTACATGCTACAGTACAGCAAGCGGTCTAGGAACACAGGGAAATGGATTAGATAAATAGAAATATTTTTGTTATGACCTAATTTAAGGATCTTAAAAATTATATGACTACTTCAAAACTGCAAGGCATCAAAAGGCTTAAAAATATTACAGAGGCATGAGAGTGCAAGAGATCTGGCAAGTATCGATAGAGTAACATTCAACTTGAATGAGAAACAGGAGGCAGTTGGAGACACATGGTTACCATTCACATGAATTTATGACCAGGGCAGTTTTGTTACTGTAATACTCTTTGTACCAGGAGCCATATGCAATGGCTCTTTATGTGCAATGTCCGTTTATGTCATATTTGGGAAAATTAAGGAAAGATTTGAATTTGGAATTCACTGGCTGCCAGCACAACGTAAGAGACGAAGGCAGGACACCTTCTGCTCTTTATAAAGGAAATCAACAGCACTCGGTACCATGCAGCTTTTGCACATCTTTCTCAAGTGATGGAGGAAATTATTAGGAGATAAATGCACTCTTACCTCACCCAATTACCATCAGTCCARTCAAAACTACATGAGATGTACCTTTAAAAAACATGCCTAAAGTTTCTGTCAAATTAATGAATGTACTACCTCGATTACCTTAAAAGTTTATGTGTGAATTTTCACCAACACCAACATTTCATTAGCATTACAGTCTGTTCTAAAGGACACGACTGATAAGTCACTTCCCATCGTGCAGTAAATAATTTGCTCTTTCCTTGAAGAAAACAGTCTGCAGAAGACGCTCACAATGCCTTCTGTATTGCACTTCTCTCACTAGATTTCCAGTTTATATTGTCCCCCATATTGCATTCCTTCTTATGTAAGTATTTAAACATCACAGGAGTCTGAGTAATAAAACCCCAAATTATAAATAGTAACAACTTCTCCTTATCAGGCAGTAAGAGTCCAGGATCCCAAATATGGTGAAGCAGTTTGTAAACTGGAAAAAAAATAGTGATTTGTAGGAAAAAATCTTCTAATTCTTATCCGCAGACCATTTATGAGGATGTTTCTGCCTATACCTGTATACCATGTTCACATTGTTAAAATACGGTGTATGCCTTGTGTACTTTGTGATAGTTTCTCTGAGGATTTTTACACAGTGCTGCAAGTCCTTGAACTAGGGACAGGCCTATAGCTTAGCTATAGAAATGCAGCACACAAGCATAGCGTACCCAAGCCCACCTACATTTCCAGGGTCCACACAAGCTTGTGCAAACCCAGGTGAGTTATTTCTGCAGGGCTTTGCATTGCGCTCTGGAGTCGGCCTCTCTGAAGAGGACATCATCATCTTTCCGTTGTTTGTGCGAGGCATCCGGTTTAGCATCGGGGCTCGTAAGTGGGCTCCTGGGCATTAGAGGAATAACAATAATAAACAATAGAAACAGGTTCCTCTTGTGTATTCCTGAAAACCTCATGTACGCTTAGCTAGCAGCCGAGATAAACGGTTTCCCTTTGATAAAACAAGAGCATGGTTCCCTATTACAAAACACGTAAGAGGAAGCACAAGGGAACAGCTCCGTGCAAGGCCAGGAGCAGGAGGCAGAGCCCACATCAGTAAAAGGGGAAGCTGGGTGTCAAATCCAGGCAAGGAAAGGGCATGCTCTAACAGCCCATGCTCATTCTGATACAACCGTGCTGCCAGATCTAAAAGCAGCAAGGCCCACTTGAGGTTAAGCCTGGTCAAAACCTTTGTGAAACAAACAAACAAACAAACAAAAAAGGTTCTTCAAAGCATTATTCAAAGAATTATTGCTACAAAGAATAAGAAAAAAAAAAAGCCATTAAATCCACTTATATATCCATATGGAATAAAATGTCACAGCAATTCTTGATGCTTCACCTATGTTGCGTAAATACCTCGCTTAGGAAGTTAGGGAAATGTTGCACGCAGTTCTTTAACCTGTTTTGGTCATCAAATACTCTTCTTTTTGAGACAATTTTCAGATGGGGGAACAAAATGGATCCCATTTCAAGGGCATGGATTATCATAAAGGATAATAGAGAGGAAAGGACAAAGGAATGTGCAAAGTAAATTTTTTTTTGATTTTTCAGACAATATTTACATGTCGAAATTTAATGGTATTGAGAAGCCCAGTATCACCCACCTGCTGTCTCCAGTCTAATTAGGTCAAGTGCCTGGAAATGTCCTGGATGCATTACCTACAGATCCCTAACCAGGGCTTTACTTTATTCAAAGAAAATACTAGCCACTTAGAATTGCTGCTGGTGTTTTACAGTAAGCCCGAAGTGTATTGGGACACAGCACTATCTAAGTAATTGGGTGTTGCAAGCATCGCAAACACATGTCAGGATCTGCCTTATCCATCTTCCTCGTGACTCATTATTGCAGAGCCTGGCCAGAGCCACAGAATAGGAAACAAACCATCTCTGAAGTCAATGCATTTGTAGATTTTTGAGGGCCTACCTTTCAGTAAGAATTTAATATGAAATTAGTAAGTCATATATTAAAAAAAAAAAAAAAAAA